>NC_133136.1:48723992-49033054 GCF_048418815.1 Hemitrygon akajei
TTTTATGGTGTTATTTCATTATGATCGTGATAGGATAAAACATTTGTTTTCAGTGATCTATCACAAAGAACCAAGAAAAACATTACAACAAAGTACTAAAACTTTTAAGAACTAAATATTTTAAATTAATTTTGTACATCTAATTGGGCAGAAGCCAAGACATGAGAATCAGCTGATACGTGTCCTGAAATATGTTGCTCAGCAGCAGTTCTACATTGCAGAGACATACAAATCTATAAATTACAAAATAGTGCCAAACTCAGCATATAGGCAGAGACTGAGTGGAAATTGTCCAGATAGCACTGGAAAAATGATAGGCCTGACTAGACTTTCAACTGTCCTAAAGGCATTTGTCTAGGGTGGATGCTCATTGATACAAGACTAGAAATCAGCAAGTATTTATTTCCTGTGTCCCTGCTGTCAGGAAGAATGGAATTCAGAGTGCACTGCGTTATTTAAAAGGCTGCTAAAACTGGAATGATGCCATACATAGGATAATTTTACTACCTTATTTTCCAGGTAAGGAATAATGCTTGATAAGAACCTACACTGAAAATTCTGGTGCATTCTCTCCACAATTTTACAACCATATGAAATTACAATGGAATAAACTGTTTTTGTTCACAATTAGAAATTACACTTCCTTGCTGAAAAATTTTAATGGTCATAAATTTCCTCATGGTTATTGCTGCTATGACTTGAAGCTCCTCTGTGCTTCAATAAAATGATTAATTCATCAAGCTCCTGAAAAATAAATGTTAAGCCAATAATTTTTAACACAAATGTTCATGTTTTCTGAGCCCTATCAAAACAAGAGAAGCCCTCTCTTCAGAATATTCAAAATCAAACTCCAATACATATTTTGTGGCAATTTTCCCTCTCTTGGAAAAGAACCAGGTATAAAATCAGAGAAGGGTAGAAACTGGACTTTATATTGAAATACGCTGTGATCCTATGAACAAAAATATGACATGAAAAATGGACAGCTACAATTTTTTCAAGAATTCAGAAATAGATACACATATATTCCTAGACCTTTCCATATAATATCATCCATCACATCACTAAAGGAAAAAGTTGAATAGGGATAGAATCAATAGACAGATTTGCTTTATTCATCTTTCTAGAAACATAAACTCAGTCTTTCAAAGGCTTATAAGTGAAGAGCACATCTGGATAAAGTCTATGATCATTCAGCTGCTTTGGATTTTCAATTTCATTGTGTAGTCCACTGGGCTAAAAGTTTGCAAAAAAAATTCAATAAAAATATAAATGTGATTTCCCTAAACCATATGTTGTTTTTCCTTCACATATAAACCTATAATGCAAGCAATGTATTCATGCAGCGAGCAAACTGGTGATTTTTACTCTTTTATTTCTCATGTGTCCTTCAGGCTTTCAAATATAAATGCCGATGTAAAAACAATCACCTGAAAGGGCACTGGTGTTAGTTACATTTCCATTCACTTCGATTCACCTACTCTGGATTGTCTATATTATCTAACGTTCAAGGTATACATGCTTCAAAAGGAAACTGTTTCACCAACATCAGCGAGACCCTCTGTAGAACAAATCATTTCTCTTGGCTTTGGTCTGCAGAGTATATTTTTCACCTTTGCCCAGACATTCAATACAAACACCACTCACACCTTCCATCCTCAGTGCTCCACAAAGTTTAATTTTCTGTTTTGAAGCCACTCTGTTAGCAGTTTTCTTTACCCACTGGTGTCATAGTCTTTCCCAAGACTTTAATAGTGTTAAGATTCCAGCAATCTCAGATTATGTTACAACATTAAAGAGTGCCATTGTAATGTAAAAAAAATCCTAAGTGTTTGGACAAAGCATAATCAATCTCCATTTTGATGTTTTTGTCAATTTCTGTGCCTCTCTAGTTTCATGTAATGCCACATCAATGGTGAACCCTACGAAAGAAGTGAAAAGGTTAAGAGATTTTTTTTAAATGCAATCTTGGGTATTTGGGAATCCATACCATAAAGTACAATCAGAGATATACCTGTAATCAGGAAAATCCTCTAGCACTCAACATTGTGCAATTTAAGACCATGTATCCCTCAGTACAATGCCTACGCCTATTAAAGATGACTTTAATCAAGATTAACTGATGCCTTGCAAATTTCCTTCTAACACAGATCACGGATGATGATCTAAGACCCTATTCCAACCTCTGCTTCTGTAGTTTCAAAAGGGTAGCAAATGGTCCTCATTTACTATGCCTAAATATACAACTTGCAAAATTATAATCCATTTACAAAATTCAGCTTCTTTGAGACCAACACAACCAATTTTCAAAGGCAGTATGTCTTGCAAAGCATGCGCTTTAGTGCATGGAGTACAAAAGTGAGCTAGCCAATAATATTAAAGAGGATCCAAAAGTTCCTACAGATAAATAAAGTGTAAAAGAGAGGATATCAAACCACTGGAAAACTGCCTGAGAGGCAGTAATGGGGGCCAACGAAATGGTGGACAAACTGAGTAAGTATTTTGCATCTGTCTTCACTGTGGAAAACGCTAGCAGTATGGTGGAAGTTCCAGGTGTCAGGGGACATGAAGTGTGTAAAGTTACCATAACTAGAGAGAAGGTTCTTGGGAAACTGAAAAGTCTTAAGGTAGATAAGTTACCTGGACCAGATGGTGTACACCCCAGAGTTCTGAAAGAAGTGGCAGAAGAGATCATGGAGGCATGAGTAATGATCTTTCAAGAACCACTAGATTCTGGAATGGTTCCTGAAGATTGGATAATTGCAAATGTCAGTCCACTCTTCAAGAAGGAAGAGAGGCAGAAGAAAAGAAGCTATAGACCGGTTAGTATGACATCAGTCATTGGGAAGATGTTGGAGTCGATCATTAAGGATGAGGTTGGAATTCTTTGAAGAACTAACAAGCAGGATAGACAAAGGAGAATTAGTTGATGTTGTTGCGTACTTCAAGTTTCAGAAGGCCTTTGACAAAGTGCCACACATGAGGCTGCTTAACAAGCTACAAGCCCATGGTATTGCAGGAAATATTCTAGCATGGATAGAGCAATAGTTGATTGGCAGGAGGCAAAGAGTGGGAATAAAAGGAGCCTTTTCTGCCTGACTGCCTGTGACTAGTGGTGTTCCACAGGGCTTTGTGTTTGGACCGATTCTTGTCAAAGGAATGATGGAATTGATGGCTTTGTTGCAAAATTTGCAGATGATATGAAGATAGGTAGAGGGGCAGGTAGTGTTGATGAAGTTGAGAGGTTACAGGACTTAGATGGATTAGTAGAATGGGCAGAGAAATGGCAGATAGAATATAGTGTTGGGAAGTGTATGGTCATGAACTTCGGTAGAAGAAGAAATGAAAGGATTGACTCTGTTCTAAATGGAGAGAAAAAACAAAAAAAAATCTGAGGCACAAAGGACTTTGGAGTCCTTGTGCGGGATTCCCGAAAGATTAACTTTCAGCTTGAGTCTGTGGTGAGGAAAGGAAATGCGATGTTAGGATTCATTTCAAGAGGACTAGAATATAAAAGCAAGGATGTAATGTTGAAACTTTATAAAGTGCTAGTGAGGCCTCACTTGGAATATTGTGAGCAGTTTTTGGCACCATATCTTAGAAAAGATGTACTGAAACTGGACATGGTTCAAAGGAGATTTGTGAATATGATTTCAGGTTTGAATAGCCTTGTCATATGAAGAGCGTTTGATGGCTCTGGGCCAGAATTCACTAAAATTCATAAGAATGAGGCGTGACCTCATTGAACCCTATCGAATGGTGAAAGGCCTTGATAGGATGGATGTGGAGAGGATGTTTCCTATGGTGGGAGAGTCCAAGATCAAAGAACACAGCCTCAGAATAGAGGGGTGTCTTTTAAAACAGAGATGAGGTGGAATTTCTTTAATCAGAGGGTGGTGAATCTGTGGAATTCTTTGCCACAGGCAACCGGGGAGGCCAATTCTTTATGTATATTTAAGGCAGAGGTTGATAGATTCTTGATTGATCAGAACATGAGGCAATATGAACAGAAGGCAAGAGATTGGGGCTGAGAGGAAAATTGGATTGGCCATGTTGAAATCGCAGAGCAGGACTTCCGGTAAGATGGCGATTGCTTAGCTGCTCCGAACTTTTGTTCCGTTACTGTCGCTACCTTTGCACTAAATGTCTCCATTTTATAAAGCTTAGTTAGGAATTATTTCGGTATCTCTTACTTGCCTGTGAATATATCTAACCTACAATGCCTAGCAAGAGTTCTAAATCTGGGAGAAAAGAAACTACGACTTCGTCGGGCGTGATGATGGAGGCGCTTGAAAATCTCCGAGACAAAATCTTAAAGGAAATTAAAACCGCTTTCAAACAGTTAGAAGACAAACTGGATCGGATCAACGATAAAGTGGACAAACATGCTGAACACTTATCTCGCATCAATTCGACTTCTGAAGCTTTAGAAAGTCGGGTTCGATACTTGGAGACTCTCTGTTCCAGCTTAGAGGAAAAATCTAATAAACTTCTTTCCAAAATGGTGGACCTCGAAAATCGCAGCAGACGCTGTAACATCAGAATTCTGGGATTACCAGAGGCAACTGAGAAGGGGTCAACCGTGAAGTTTTTCGCCGAGTTTCTCTGTGAGATATTCGGGAAGGATCTGCTTCCAAACCCGCCCGAGCTCGAATGGGCACATAGAGTTAATGTACCCCCCGGAATTCTGGGCACCCGTCCGCGACCAGTAATCGTGTGTTTCCATCATACCAGGTAAAACACAGTCTGATTGTGGAGGCACGTCGCAGAGGCTCTTTTTCTTTCCAGGATACAACCATTCGCTTTGTGGAAGATTTTGCACCCCAGACTTTAAAGATGCGCGCTGAGTATAAAGGCGTAATGAAAGTGCTTTTTGATTGTGGTTTCAAACCTTCCTTTCGTAATCTTGCTGACCTAAGAATTAAGTTTAATACCGGGGAATTCAAGTGGTTCAAATCAGCGAGGGAAGCCGAAGCGTTTGTGGCAAGTCTTCCGGCTATCCAGTCATCTTCGGAATCTGATCGGACCTCCTAAAATGGTGGATAAGTACTCGTAGTAAAATTACTTTCTCTGGACTCGGAATTCACTTGAATCACTCAGACGTTATTCACTGAAACTCTAAAGGCTGTTGACAATCTCTCCCGGGATTTGGTGTGTGTGTAATCTATTTTCACCTCTGTATAACTTTACCTACAGAGTTCTACAACTAAATCTAACTTGTTTTGGAGGTTTGAAGTCTTTAGTGAAGGCCTCCCTGTTTGTCGGTTCACAGTTCAACTGCTGATTTATTTTTCCTCTGTTTTAAATACTTATTTATTTTATCTTTTTCTTTTCTTCACCCCCTTTTTTTTCCATTCTCTGAATGTTTTTTTCTCCCTTCTCGGTAAACGGTTGATAAATACTCGTCTTGAATTTACAATTTTCCCCTTCCTCTTTTTTTTCTTTTTCCTTCTTACCTTTTTTTTCCCTTTCTCTTACTTTATCCTTCTATAATATTTCGCGGGTAGATTAGTTTTGGTTTTCTTCCGATTTTCTCTGTATTAAGTTGTATATCTCGGCAGAAGGTGTTCTAATCTGTAGTTATGTTTCCTAGTGCATAAACTAGTTACTGTTTGTTATAGCATTTATATGGAACTGCTGTCAATGACACAGATCTGGAAGTTGTATTTGGGTTAATTTCTTTGGTAGAGCTAGCTACTTGTTTTGGTAGCCGTCTAGTTTTGGGTTGTGTGTCCTAACCAACATTTCTTTATTGGTTAGGACATGTTTATATTTTGACCTTACGAATCTATGTTTACATCTCTGCTCCCAGACTGCTATTGTACCGCTTGATTTTTTATATGCCTGCTGCCTTTTATGCATTAGTAATTGATAATGGCTAGTGCACTTAAATTTGTGAGCTGGAATGTAAAGGGACTGAACCACCCTGTTAAAAGGAGGAAGGTATTCTCACATATTAAACAACTCAAAGCTGACATTGCTTTCCTCCAAGAAACTCATATTTGTTCATTATTCAGTTCTCAATTCGGATTTAAAGTTCCATAAGATCTGGGGGCCTTTTATCGAGTACTTTCATAACCTTCCTCTTGACTAGGGTTTTTTTTTTCTTTTCGGTCCCTTGCTTTCAGCTCCCTTTCTTTTCTGGTAGTAGGCATTATTATCCTCTGTTGCTAAGCGTATTCACAGTCTGGGAGTTTGACTGTCCGGACTTATACTCTCTATATTGTGTGGTGGTTGGTCTGGAATTGTTGGTTTTTTTTCTTGTGTTGTGGGGTTTGGGGAGGACACTAAGCTCACTTGTCTTTAATTTAGGTGCTTTTTTGTTAAATTCTCTTCCACTGTAGCATATTGTTATTGTATGCTTAACCTTGCTCTGTATTAATGCTCCTCATTGGGATTTGGGGTTTTTAATTTTGTAAAATGTTTTGAAAAACTAATCCAAAAAAAATAAAAATAAAAAAAAAGAAATCGCAGAGCAGACTCGATGGGCCAAATGGCCTAATTCTGCCCCCATATCTTATGGTCTTATGGTCTTCTCTTTGTCATATGAGACTGAGGAGAAACTATTTCAAGAATAAGTGGACAATTCAGGCTTGACCTGGGGCTTTAGTCTTTGACTGTCTAATAAAAGGACCAGAATGAGCTTACTTTGTTATAATCAAGACTAAATAATTTCTTATCAGCTAAACTGAAAGTAATTATTTTGAATTTACTATCATTAGTCTTTGTTGATAAAAAGGCTATCTTTTAAAATGTCATGGAAAGCAAACCAAATAATTCCTTATATGGTTTAGGGCTACCTGTAATAACAGTTGTGAACTTTTAAATAAAGAAATTTTATGGTTAAAGCAAAATGGTTGGAAAACTATTCCTACAGCTACATGTTAACCACTTCTTGTGCATATGTCTTGTTTGTTAATTTTTTTATATTTTCTGGTATGGTCCTTGAGCATATTAACTGCATGTATAAAAATTCTGATTGACTGCAGTTAGTTAACATCCTCGCACAATAAATAAGTTGGCAGTTAAAAAAATGTTTGAAAATATATATTTGCACATCAGCTGTTACATCCTGTTAAAATGCTTCTGATAAATTTGTATGACTATCAACTACCCAGGTGTTGCAGCAACGCACAGAAAGTTGCCCATAGCATGTTCTATTTATCACGTTCAATTCCTAAATCTCTCAATGGAAACGATATCTTTTGTTCAGTGCCAAAGCTGTTCAGAAACTAAATTGATTTGACAGTAATATGGTCAGCCCAAGTAGAGCAAAGTTGTAATTTCTGCCCAGCTATTTTAAGTTCAATGTAGGTGCACTCTAGTAAAACCTCACAAAAACTGGTTTTGAGATGCTTATATTTTCACTATGGTAACCAATAATTGCTGAAAAGTATGCAGATTGATTTGGAAATGTCAGGCATGCTTTCTGTGTTTCTCTGCCTTCACTACACAGTGAATGCTGAAACAAAATACAATGTCCAGCATGCCTATTAAACAAAAATCACTAACACAAATTACCAGTCTCTATGCAATACATAAGGAATACTTAAACATGATAAACAGCTTTCACTTTTATCACTTTTTTTTTGGTAAGCACTCTTGAATGAAACCCACGTTTAACAAAGCTTCTATGAGTAAGGAACAATCAATTTTTTGTGGGATATAGCTGGATCATGCTAACAATGTTTTGTTGTGGCAATCAGCTGAAAATATAAGACTGTAGCATGAGATTTAGGCTCTCCACTTCATGTAATTGCAAACACCAAAATGGGAAATGCTGTTTTGTTGCACAGCTGTCTTTTGGATAATTGTTATAAAAAAAGCACAACACAAATTGCAATGAATATACATTACATATAAGGAACTGGTAATGATCTAATCAGAAAGTGCAGTGTGAATATAGTAAAATTTAAATGTGTTGCATTATATTCTCCAATTAGAAACAATGTGCCTAACAACATAAATCATCCTGCTGTTAAGTTATATCTGACATTGATAGTTTGAAACCAGCAGTCAATCAGATATGAGTGCAAAATTGCAATTTAATGTTACTATATCCTTTAATGATACCATTAATGTAGATCCATCTGGTTCCGAATTTTATACAATTATTCTTTGATGTTGCAATCCAAGATCATCTTGCAATTAGTTCTAAGTCTCATTCCCACTATGAATATAACACCAAGTATATTAAGATTTTTAATGTTAATATTATAATAAAAATGTGCATGAGATATTCTGGCTATGATATTTGAATAAACTTCTGTTCAATATATTCAAGGCACACAATCAGAAGACACTAAAAATCTACCAGTCGAAACAGGATACTATTTTGATTAATTTGAATATGTTCTTTGGAAGTTCAAATCTCTGAAACAAGATGCACAAGTAATTTCTATTCCCTGGTTGTAGTATTTACACCTGGCACTAAATTGTAGGAAAAATGGCATCTGTGATTTAAATTTTGACTCAGATTTTCACTTTTCTTCAGAGCAATCCAGTCTACTAGTAAGGCAAATGCTTAGAAATTATTACCTTCTTTTTCACCAGCATGTGAATGAAGGTTGATTTTTCCTATAGATAGATGTGCTCTCAATTATTGCCCATGTTATTTCACAGCTCATGGAGCAGCTGAACTCTGACATGTCATATATGTGCACTTAATAATGTTTTTGTGATGTCATTCCCTGTGTAACACAGATTTTTGAGCATCACACAGGATCTAAGTTGTCTGAAAAGTGACCATTGTGATTTCCTCCAAGTCCACCTAACCAGCTTGCGAGGTTGGTTTGCTCCAAGCAGCAAGCCAGTTTGGTGAGATCAAGAATGATTTTGGGTGGGTCGCTGCACAGTGGTCCAGGTCTTAGAGCGAGGTACTACCCAGTGCTTAGATATTTTAAAACGTCGACCCAGATAGACTGGAAAGCCCAAGTGTCAGAACTGGAGATGAGAGTTGGGCTGACTTTGCTCACTCTCCCAAGATGTTCATTCCTCTCTCTGATGTCTGTGAGTTTCAGGGTGTTTTGCCCCTTTAATAGGATGAACTAAGATCAAGACTTGGGCCCACTGCTCTGACTGCTCTGGGGAGCGGATCTAAGGACTTGGTCTGGTTTGCTTCTGTTGTTTGCATGATGCGCGTGTGCTTTTTTCCCCTCTTTCTCTGCACCGTGGATTTAATCTTTCTTTTTTATTAATTTTTCAGGTTTCTTGCTTTGTGGCTGCCTGTAAGCAAACAAATCTCAAGGTGCATAATTTAAACATTCTTTGATAATAAGTGTACTTTGATCTTTGAACAATCATGTTCCATGAACAAAATGCTCAACAGGGACCATTTCAAATTAGCTCTTTCTTTACCTTTCATCCTGTCTACCATGACACCGACCCCAACCTCTGTCTATTGCACTCACATCCAAACATCATATGTCCAAAGCCTATGTAACTCTGATATCTCCATTCCTGGCTCATTAATTTTCCTTATCCTTTATTGTCCCTCTCATCTTACTAATTCTCTGACCCTCCAAAGTTCCCCTTCACACTTGTGTTTGAGCTTTTTGAGGAAGGAAGTGAAGAATGAGATGCTGGAAATGAAGTCATGCATCATGTTGCAATGCAGCAACAACATTTAACATTTTGTCATCGAGAGGAAAATTACATTGTGGCACTCCGAATATCTGGTTATTTGGAGAATGTTCCCTCCACATTAATGGATTTTAAAAATGCTTCCAATGTGACATAAGGTGCAATTTATCTTTGAACTCTGTGTAGCATTTTGCTGGCACAGAATGGCAATTAATCTACTCATGTAACTATTGGCAGACAATTAATTTGGATAGCCATGAAAACAAGCATAAAATTGCTAAAGTGACTGGACTGCAGACAGGCAGCAATTTGATCTTGCTCATTAAATGTGATTTCTGCATAAGCTCATGTTTCCCCCATTATTCATCAGCTGTGTACACCAGCAAGGAACCCAATACCAATATTAACTCACATGTCCTCAAGCAGAATGACAAAGCGTTAATCACCTGGACCGTTTGAAGGAGGGGCCCTTTGTGGCTGCGGGCCCTGCTCAGAGACATTCTGCAACCTCACCTGGCAGAATGAGAACAATGATTGACCAGAGGAAGAACACAGACCCAGGTTTTTGTTGTCACTTATGGAGCAAAATGGACAGTCAATACTTCTGGCTGAGACTTTTCATCAGGGACATCACACCTGAAACGATGTCTGTTCATTCTCCTGCTGAATTCCTCCAGTGTGTCGTGTGTGTTGCTCAAGATTTCCAGCGTCTGTAGATTCTTGTGTTCCAGGGTTTTTCGTGCTGCATCAGTGACAAAAGTGAAAAAAAGAGTCACCCTGAATGCTTCGATCGTCCTGAACCCCTCACGCTCTGAGGTTGGTCCTTCAGATGTAATGGGAGGATATTCTAAATAAGACAGTGGTGTTGCAAATGAAATCATATGCTGAGTTGCAACGTAATGTTACAATTTAATGGGTCATACTCTGGTATTTGGAATTGCCAGTTTTACAATCCCAATATTGGAATACCACTGTGTACGGAGATGTATGAAAATTAAAGCCCCAGGGACCCAGATGTAGGTGAAGCCATTAAATCTAGTACTGCACCCAGTTCTTTTGAGTCCTGAAGGCAGATGTTTGGAACAGTTCAATAGAGCTATTGATTGGGTATTTTGTCGTGTAAAAACATTCACAAATCCTAATCATTCACTAGTTCACCAGTTGACAATCTCAGTCAATCAAAACGTAACTAATATTCACGAGTTGCAGTTTTTACTTACACATTTAGAACATATTTGAGCTTTACCCCCACAGCGTGTCTATTTTGACCCCTCATCACAAAAGCGGATTGCCATTTGCTCACTGACACGTTCCTTCTTTCTTGCAGCATGAAGTGGTACAGGAGACACAACCGGAACTAACCAGATGGAAAGAGAAGCATTCCAAACGGGCTTCTGTGGTGGAACCCATCAAAGATAGTCATTCTTAATCTGTCTTTTCTCACTTGCGTATCAGATTGTGTAGGTGTGCAGGTTTTTCCTTCCTCTTCCTCCTTCACCACAACTCACACCTGGCCACTTTTTCACTTTGCCCAGGCAGTTGTTAAAGAGCAGAAGGATTTGGTCCAGATCAGTTTGCTGACTGTTTTAGTGTTGCTGGGGAAGTCACACTCATGGAATAAATGCTGAAGGAAAGGTATAGCTACTAATGCTCTGTGGTTACAGGTGCCATCAATTACAACTTGTAAATGGAAGATGGAATGGAAAGTGAGGACAAGGAGACTCTTTCCCTATTCTGGGTGGGAGGTAAAGGAGGAAAGGAAAGAAGTGTGGGAAATGGAACAGATGCAGCTGAGTGCCCAGAGGAAGCTAGGTTTAAGGGAAAATGAAGCACAGGTGTGTTGCAGTCAAAATAGCAATGAAAGAGCTGAAGAAAATGGGAGAACAAAATGCAGATGATTAGAAGAGCATTAGGTATATTTTGACTTATATTTATGTGTAAACATGAGAAATGGAACTGCACTCTACCACGTGTCCTTCCATCTAGATGAAATGTCTCGGCCCAAAATATTGAGTGCCGTTTCCCTCTACAGATGCCGCCTGACCCACTGATATCTTCCAGTAGTTCATTTATTACTCCAGATGGCAGCAGCTGTAACCTTTACGTCTACACTATGCTGTTAGCTCCAAAATACCCTTAACATTCACTGAATCAGCTTATCACTGCTCTTGGTGTCCTTTCCTTAACACTTCCTTAGGGATTCATGTTATCAAAGCCTAAGTTTATGCATTTAGCTGAGACAAATCCACTTGAAGTTCGGACTGTTCATTTGGGTGATTCACCAGGGTACAACAAATTTCTTTCACAATATGGAGTGCACTGCTTTGATGTAAAGTGAAGTCTTATAAGAATTGTGGTGAACTACATATACCTGTCTGGACACGCCCCTCTGCTGACTGCTCCTGTGGCTCCTCCCACAGACCCCTGTATAAAGGCGATTGGAGGCACTGCTCCTCCCTCAGTCTCCAGGATGTTGTGTGATGGTCTCTTGCTGCTAATAGTGCTCTCTTCCAGCTAATAAAAGCCTATCTCTCGCCTCATGTCTCTGAGAGTTATTGATGGTGCATCAAGAATGTAGTTACAATAAACCCTATCAAGGAATCAGTAGATGCCACTCTACCAATAAACAACAATCCAAAGTGTAGACACTTATTATGCTATCCAGTTGATTTTCATTCAACTGATAATGGAAGGGGAAATTGTTCAGATTCTGAAGTAACAGAGTGATCCACGATTGGCTATTGACATGCAGAATGAAGAGTGATCGTGCCTCAAAGTGTCCACACCAGCCCACAGTTGTTTTTGCAGAGGCAGACACTACAGCCTCTCAGCAGAAGGTCAAGTAGCCTCTCCTCTACTGCCGAAAATGGAACTGAAAATGTCTTTTAGCAAGTAAGCCAACTCTGCCTGACTTCCAGTAAAATTGCAGAAGCAGCTCTGAGAATATTCCTGGACAAAACATCAATATTTTTATTTTGTTGATTAACAGAAATATTATTAATTTATCTTAAGCGTGGCATAAAAATAAGCTGCCTACTTACCGTAGTTCACTTTATGTGATGATGATGGTGGTCCCTTTAAGATCTACAGACTATCGTAAGGAAAAGTCTACAGAAATATAATATTTTCAGAGCACATATATCTGATGGGCTGCAGATGGAAATTTCTAATATTTGCATTAATATGGAATAAAGTGCACAGAGCTTTCCTGCTTCAATCAGATTGGCATCCTTGAGAATAGACTTCAACATGATAAGAACAGATTAATAATCCTGCGTTATTGCACAACTGCTAATGATAAACTTTGGTCATACTTTATATATGGCACAGAAATAAATTTTAGTTAGTCAAATAACAGGGAAAAGAGAAAGATATATTGGATGAAGGTAACATCAAAGCTTTTCAGTCAAATGTAAAATATTCAAGCAAACTACAGATTTTTATGAGCATTCAGAGTTGGACTCAAAACTGTTTAAATTCCTTACATTCCCCCATAAATGTAAAGGCTGAAGTATATCTTTACAATCATCAAACTTCTTAATTTAAATTATGCTTTATCTTATCCACTCTGAGTTTGAAGCATTTTAACCCGTAATTTTTGACATACTGTAATGAACAAATGAGGTATAGCTCAAAAGTATTTTTTAAATTTAAAAATGAAACATTCATCCTTTTAATTATTTCCCATAGATCTTTCTTCACATTTGAAAAACGAAAGTTACAAAGCATCCATAGAAGAAAATATTTGATCATAAAAATTATTCAGTCAATCAAATCCATTCCTCACACTGTTATTACGGAGTACACAAAGTGCTCAGTGGGGAGAGTCTCTTCTCATTTCTAAATCCGGAATACATGTCCAAATGTAATCAATGAGTCACAATCTCTCCGATCTGAGCAGGCCATGCCTGTGGAAGAAATACAAAATCCAGCATGATTAAACAGGAATCCACAAACCTTGTTAGATTTAATCTTAAAACAACTAGCCTCAATGTTAATCAGAGAATCATTAAGATATTTTAAATGACCAAAACGAAATCATGTTAACTGGGAATCCAGTGTAGATACATAGCATACATAGATTCTTCAGACTGCAACCTTTGCACGAAGGTTTCAAAGCACATTTATTATCTAATTATGCATACAGAATACAACTCTGAGTTTCGTCCTCCCACAGGTAGCCACAAAACAAAGAAATAGCATGGAACCTGTTGAAGAAAAACATCAAACACCCAACGTGCGAGAAAAAGAACAAATTGTGCAAAACTCAAAAAGTAAGCAGGCAAGACCTGAAATACCAAAATCAAACCAGCAGTATTCAGTTTAGTTTAGTTCATCACTACCCCACAAGCCAGTCCACGTTGATCACCCTGGTTAAACCACTCAAGAACACAAAAACAAGAGGGTAACGAGAATCGAAGAAAACATGGAACATGAACCTCAAAGTCCCCCAAAATGAGTACAATCCTGGCGATGTGGATCCTAAGACTTCCCCCGACAGCGAGAGGGAAGGAGAGAAAGTCCAGACAGGTGCACAGTAATCGCCATCAAATGATCGCATCAGCTTCCCTGAAAGTGAACCTGCGGAATTCTGCTCAAACTCCATTTACAAACTTGCAGATGTCACCACTGCAGTGGGCAGGATCTCAAACAATGACAAAGTGGAGAATAAAAAGGCGATAGAGTGTCTAGTGGCATAGAGCCAAGACAAGAATCATTCCTTCAAGCTGGTCTTCAGGTAGTGAGGTGAGATGGGTCTGTATCATTGATGATGAGGTGGAGATGGTTTAGATCTTCAGGTTCCTAAATGTAAACATCACCAACAATTTGTCCTGGAGCAGAAACATAAGATCATAAAATATTGGAGCAGAATTAGGCCACTTGGTCCATCGAGTCAGCTCTGCCATTGGTCATAGCTGATCCATTTCCCTCTCAAACCCTATTCTCCTGCCATTTCCCTGTAACCTTTCATGCCCTCACTTATCAAGAATCTATCAACCTCTGCCTTAAATACCTTCAATGACCTAGCCTCCACAGACGCCTGTGGCAATGAATTCCACAGATTCACCACCTTCTGGCTAAAGAAATTCCTCCTCATCTCCATTCTAAATGGATGTCTCTCTGTTCTGAGGTTGTGCCCTCTGGTCTATCCTGCTTGTCACTTCCCAAGAAGAAATCCAACAGATTTGTCAGGCAAGATTATCCCTCATGAAAACCATGCTGATTTTGACCCATTTTATCATGTGCCTCTAAGTATCCTGAAAAATCATTCTTAAAAATTGAACATCTTCCCAACCACAATGGTCAGGATAACTAGCCTATAATTTTCTTTCTTCTGTTCTCCACCCTTCTTGAAGAGTGGAGTGGCATTTGCAATTTTCCAGTCCTCCAAAACCATGCCAAAATCTAGGGATATTTGTACAATCATTACTAATGCCTCAATTATCTCTTCAACTACCTTTTTCAGAACCCCCAGCTGTAGTCCATCTGTTCCATGTGACTTATCTACCATCTTCCACCTCTTCTGTCCCCTGACACTCTCAAACATCCAACTTATTGCTAGTGCCTTCCAAAGTGAAGACTGATGCAAAATACTTACTCAGTTCATCCATCATTTCCTTGTCCCCCATTACTACCTCTCCAGCAATTTTTCCATACATCCAATATGTACTGTCACCTCTCTTTAACTCTTTATATATCTGAAAAAAGCTTTTGGTATCCTCTTTGATATTATTGGCTAGCTTACCTTCATATTTCATCTTTGTGCTCCTATAGCTTTCTTAGTTGCCTTCTTTTGGTTATTAAAAGCTTCCCAATTTTCTAACTTCCCATTAATTTTTTGCTCTGTTATATGCCTTCTCTTTTGCTTTTATGTTGGCTTTGACTTCCCTTGACAGTTGCAGTTGTGTCATCTTTCCTTTAGAATATATCTTCTTCTTTGGGATGTATCTATCCGGTGCCTTCTGAATTGCTCCCAGAAACTCCAGCCATTGCTGCTCAGCCATCAACAAACCTTCTGAACAAACCTTTTGTGTGCTAAAAGGTCAATTCTTAATCTCACAATCTACCTCCTTGAGGGCTTGGCAATTTATTAGTCTACCTGCAGTACCCTTCCTCTTTAATTGTATCAGTACATTCTGAATTGTGTTTCCATTTATAACCTTTATGTATTTATATACAGATCTGTCTGGATGGCATGCAAACAATTTTTTCCACTCTATCTCAGTACATGTGACAATAATGAAATGAATTAAACTGTACAGCACTGGAACATTCTGATATAAAATGGTCTGAAAAAAATATTAGAAAGGCAATGTCCCTTAAAAGCCGATGACAGAACATCTGTGGCTCACCCATGTCACTTTCCTCTTACCATAGTTACAAAGGTGATTCTTATCAAACTTAACATCCCACAAGCTGACAATATTTAGGCATAGCATTTACTAGGCATCAGAGATGAGTGCCCAGTTTGCAGTCTACTGGAACTGGCCATCCTTTTCTAACTGCATGCTTGAGTATCCCAAGGCTTGGGAAATTCAGTAGAGGAAAAGAAATGGAATCTATTCATCCCCCAAGGCTTCAGCCACTGCTGACCTTTCAGTCAGTAGTAAAAAAACACCAAAAGAGATACTAGTCTGCTGCAGACTCACTGACAAATACACCTCTCCAGCTGCTGCCCAAATTTCCACCTAAGTGTCTTTTGGATTACCTTTACAGATGGTATGTGATGTGGTCTGGGCCGGGGTTTGTCATTTGGGAGTTCCAGTCAGGCTGGGTGGGGTAGGTGGGTGCGTAAGAGAAGGGTGTCAATCTGATGATCGTGACCTGATGTCAACTCAAGTCTGGTATGGAGATGGTGGTGGGGAAGCATCAGTACCATTAGCAGCTGGAGTAATAATCCCAAAGTAGAGCAGGTACCTAAAGAAATGACAGAGGATGTACAGTAGTTGTACTAGGTTCTCCATATAGGGTTTGAACCTTCTCAGGAAGGTCCTATTTATACTAAGCAATAGGGAAATCTTGTTGAGTTTCTTCATTCCTTATTCTGCAAGTGTTTCTGGACCTGACTGAATGTAGGTGACTTCTGATTATTTCTGTTACTCTGCGTATTTCTCTGTTTCCAATGAAATAATCTATCTTAATGATTGTATCTAGGTTAAACGTTTCAATCGGGTTTAAAAACTTTGCATTTCTCTGATATAATCCCCAAAGAGAATGGAAGGGGATTGGGAGATTGAAAAATAAATGTGCTCACCACCTCTGTTTAAGCAAATGGATGTCAGGGAGTTGTACTTTCGTGCTGAGCAGCGACTAGACACTTCATTTACTTATTGAGATCATGTTCGCAGTGTCCTTCGAGGCTCAATTAAAATTTTAACTACTGCTTGCTTGCGTTTCTCAAGGCTTGGGAAATTCAGTGGAGAAAAAGAAGTGGAAGCTATTCTTCCCTCAAGACAAGAACATATTGCAGTTCCCATATACTGGAAACTACTGTATGTCTAGACAAAGGTCTAGATTATTGATCCAGAGCAATGAGTTCTAATCTCAGCATGGCAATTAGGAAATTTACATTCAAGTGGCAAAATGATTCTGGTATAAATGCAACTAAACAGTGATGCAGTCCATGAAACCAAAGATCTGTCAGTTTTCCACATCTGTATTATGGGTGATAGGTAACTCTAGTCTAAACCCACCAAAGTGATTGACTCTTAACATCTTCTCTGAAGAATACTCAGGGCTAATCAAGGAGGGGCAATGAAGTACTGTTGCTTATGTGGCAAAGAGGAGCAGTAGGGCTTCCTTCAGATCTTCCCGAGAAGCCCTGCACTTTACCCTCTCCAAATTCCCCATTTCCTGCAGTCACAGCTTGATCCATGACCCCCCCCCCCACCACCACAATTACACGCCTCCCTTTCTGCGTCAATATTGTGTAATATGTCACCATGAAGGTAACAACTGTACAAGTGAGGGTTATGTTACATATGCAAATGGTGTAAAATGTTATGGATGTGCAAACATATGGTTTCAATGGTGGGAAAGATAGGGTGGGGTAAGGTGGGTGTTATGTACCCCTAGGGTTCATATTTTCTGTGGATAACCACTTTAAAATGTCGGGAGAATGAGTCTGGCTTTTGGACACTGTTTGAGCTGCTAATGAGAGAGAGAGAGTGGGGGGGGGAGGCATCCTACACAGATGAGGATGAGGATGAGAGAGAGAGAGAGAGAGAGAGAGAGAGAGAGAGAGAAACATAATTTAGTATTATGGCTTCTTCACTGATTATTTACCTTTGCTACAAGGACACTCTTCTTTGCTCGTTAACACTCTTGCTGAGACAGCAAGACGGGACCAGGTGATGGACATGGACAGTTGATGGATGGCTGGTACCCTGGCAGGGGGGATAAAAGGCAAGTCTGCTGAGACACAGGCAGACACGCCACGGGACACTGAGAGAGCATTGTGCACCCACAGGAAGGTGGGGGTTTGGAGGATCGATTCGGGGGAATCGATCAGAGGCTCACAGTGTGTGAAGGCAGGTGGGGGCTTGTGTGTATGTCCACCCTCGCCTGGGTGACAGACTCACCACTGAAGAACGGTCTGGCCGGGAACAGAGGGGTCACAGTCGGTGACCACAACAGCACAACAGAACAAGAAGACAACAGAAGGTTTGCCTGCTGCAACTGCTCATCTCTCGCTCTCTCGCTCTCTCGCTCTCTCGCTCTCTCTCTCTCTCCAACAGTACAACAGCAACTACCTCGACTTAAACTGAACTGAACTGAACTCTGCATCATCTTAAGACTATTCATTTACCCCTAGACTTTGAAAGAGCTTGGTTTTGATTTATATTTCCACACTTCTGTATATATCATTGCTAACCTGTTTTATATGTATATTTGCATTTTATAGTACTGTATTACTTAGTTTACTAATAAACACTTTTAGTTACGGTAATACCAGACTCCAAAGTATTATTCCATTTCTGCTGGTTTGGTATCCCAGTCACGGGGTACGTGACAGTGGGGGAGATGGAAATTGAGTAGAAGAGTATACAACATCAGGAGTTATGGGTTTCCACCATGTTTGACATAATGCTGAAGCACTGACAATACAGTCACTTCCAGGTACAATTCCTCTTCCAGAAACTACCAAGAGCTTCCTTTTTATTTCCTGAAGTTTCAGACTGTTAGGAGGCTAATTCTCATTCCTTAACTATCTGAATAATTCTGAGCTGATGTTGAGGAAGTGTTTAAAGTTTCTCTAATTTACCATTTTTCAGTTACATTGTTTTATTCTGTGGTTCAGTTTCTTACTTCAATGAGGGACAGAATATTTTTATTAACTGAAATAACTGCGAACTGACAAAACAACGTAATTAGGCTTCAATCAAAAAGCATCTACCCTCATCTCCAGGCCAGCCCTTCATTCCAGCTGTTCACTGGGGCACAACTTCCGTTGTTAGGTAGAGCCACACCATCCCTTCAAGCTTTTTAAACCTGCAACACCTCGGGAATGCAACACAGCTAGTGTTATTTTATGACAGATAAAACTCTCGTCTTCTTAAGCCATCATACCTCCTGGGACATAAACCACCAACGGCAGCTTGCCAGAGTCCTCTGTCCTGGGTGAGTCCTTCAAGTTATTCCCCAATGTAGCCCAACTTTTTAAGTGCTTCCTCTCCCAGCGATGAGGCCTTTAAAACTTCTGTTGCCGTTTCAGTATTACCGAGTTTATACGGAATGGAGTTGCAGGTCCCTTGCCCAACCATCCTTCTTCTGCAGCGAGGTTGGGGCCATTGATGGTGGAGTTGCCAGATAAGTAAAGAAAGCTAGTAAAAATGCAAGTTTTCAGTTGTCCATGTACAACAAAACCATTACACTAGACTGCAGAATCACGACTGACATGTCGCCTGGATTGATATGTATTTCAGAAATGCTCATATATCTCAGGTACAAGTAAATTGGACTCTGCCTGAATGTTCTGCCTAGTCCAGCCTACTAACAACATTGGTGTATTCCTTCCATGAAACCAGCACAGTTGCTGTATGAAAACTTGTGAGCTTACATCACCTGTCCCCAGTTTCAGATTTCTTAAGTATGCAGTATATGCCAATTTCTTTCCCGATTCCTTCCATGCTTAAGATTTAACCTAAAACCTTGAATCTCCAAGTATGACCAAGTCAAGTGCCAAGTCACGTTCATTCATGCCAGTATGCAAACTTAGGCCACTCTAACGTCTTTTCCATTCAGTTGAATCTGAGATTCCTTGACTTCAACTAATGCAGAACATGGGAAATGTTTTTTTCATTCAAAATAGTATTTGAAATCAAAATTTTAAATCAATCTAAGTAATCCAAATAAAAGAAAATTCATCAAAACTACTGACATCTTTGAACCATATTATATGGTGAGCTGCCCAAGTCACAATATTAGTACACCTTAGGCCTAAAAATTCAAAGGCTGAAATCATTGTCTGAATAACTTCACTAACTCATTTCTGCATCTGGTACATTTCTAGATTCCAACTCTAAAAGCAGATAGGATATCAACATTTGAAAGATATTTTAGCAGGTATATTGATAGGAAATGTTTAGAAAGATATTGACCAAACACGAGCAAGTGGGACAAGCTCAGATGTGCTTATTGGTTGGCATGGATGAGTTGGGCCAAAGGGCTGTTTACATGTTCTTTGACTTTAAACTCACTTTGTAACCATAAAGCTAAAATACTGATGCATTGGATGTATTAAGCTCATGTAAACAGATAGTGTTCTCAATATACAAAAGTTATGGTAGGGAACACAACTTCTTTCCTTCCTTATCACCAGAGATAAGCAGCTTTCAGTGTGCCGGTATATTGTTTAAACCCTGGGTTAACTGTCATTGCTGACCTACCGCTCATGGAAAATGCATTAATCTGCCCGAGATACACGATTTGCAAAATGGTATGCTAATGGAATACTTTCATCTCTGTCCTTCAAGCAACCCACAAGTGTCAAATTGATGGCAAAATGTTCTTAGCCATCTACAATTAATCATTGAGATATTTTCTAGACTTCTTTCTTTATTGAATTCTGACTACAAAATGATTTTTAAAAAAACTGGTTGGCTGTACTCAAGT
Source organism: Hemitrygon akajei (assembly GCF_048418815.1). NCBI lineage: Eukaryota > Metazoa > Chordata > Chondrichthyes > Myliobatiformes > Dasyatidae > Hemitrygon > Hemitrygon akajei. Next base: position 48,744,690 of record NC_133136.1, read on the forward strand.
AGTGCTTCCTGTGAAAATATGTGAGATGTATATTGATCTTTCAGGAAATCCACAGAGGAATATTTTTAGATTCTAATTGAATAACCTTGCTATTGAAGTACTAAGAGAAAGACATGCTCACTCTTTGTGTTCAAAAATAAATGGCATGTGTACAGCAGTTATTAAACATTATGAAAGTATGTTCCAGCATCTCACAGCTCACCTAAAATTCAGCCAAGTACACTTTTTAAGCAAACCTGTATCTGAGTGAGAGCCGGCAGAAGAGTTTTTGGTTAGACCACATGGAATTTGTGCCCTTGAACGAGCTTGGTTGAATCAACAAAATTTCTAAGGTCTCGACAGCAGATTCTGAATTACTTGACAACACATGCAAAGGGTATATAATCCTTGTTCCTTCATCAGACCTCAGCCCAGGTTTCATGCCTCCACACTTCCAATTTGCCTAATGTCATAGTAGATGCTATGTCATTGGTACTTCACTCAGCTCTGGAACACTTGAACAACTAAGCTATAGAGTACATGTTAGGATGTACTTACTGATTTGCAGCGCAGCATTCGACACTCTTATCCCCTTGATCTCATCACTAAGCTCCAAGACCTCAGCTTTGGTACCTCCCTATGTAGATGGATCTTCAATTTCTTCACTGGCATGCCGCGATTAGTATGGATTGGTAACATCTCCTCCACAATCACCATCAGCACAGATGCATCACAAAACTGTGTGTCTAGCCCCCTGCTCTACTTACTTTATGCTAATGATTGAGTGATGAAATACAGCTCCAATGCCATATTTCAGTTTGCTGACAACACCACTATTGTTGGCCAAACCAAAGGCGATGATAAATCAGCGCATATGAGGGAGATTGAAAATCTGGCTAAGTAATGCTACAACAACCTCTCTCATTTAATATCAGCAAAGCCAAAGGACTGATTACCATCTACAGGAGGAAGAAGCTGGAGGTCCATGTGCCAGTCCTCATTAGGGAAGCAGAGATGGAGAGGGTCGGTAGATTTAAATTCAGAGGTGCAAAGGGACCTGGGTGTCCTCATGCAAAATTTGATAAAGGTTAAGCAGTATGGAAGGCAACTGCAATTTAAGCATTCTTTTTGAGCGGACTGGAATATAAACACAAGAATGTAATGCTAAGGCTTTATAAGTCATTGGTTCGTCCACACTTGGAATATTAATGAGCAGCTTTGTGCCCCTTATCCAAGGAAGGACATGTCGGCATTCGAGAAGGTCCAGAGGAGGTCCACAAGAATGATCTCAGGAGTTAACGTATGAGGAGCATTTGATGGGTCTGGGCTTATACTCACTGGAGCTTATAAGAAGGAAGAGGGGTTCTCATTGATCCCTATTGAACACTGAAATACCTATATAGATCGGACATGGGGATGATGCTTCTTATAGTGGGGGGGGGGGGGGAGAGAGGGCCTGATCAGAGGGCATAGTTTTACAATACAAGGGCATCCCTTTAGAACCTAGATAAGGAAGAATCTGTGGAATTCATTGCAATGGAGGGCTCTGGTGGCCACATTATTTATTGGGTAAATTTCAAGTGGAGGTTGATGGTTTCTTGATTAGCCCTGTGTCGAAGGGGAGAAGGCAGGAAATTGATTATAAATCAGCCATGATGGAATAGCGAAACAGGCTCGATGAGCTGGATGGGTTAATTATCTGCTATGTTTTATGGTCTTATTTCAGCAAAAACTTTGACAACTTTCTATAGATGCACAGTGGAGAGTATCCTGACTGGTTCCATCATGGGCTGCTATGGAAACACCAATGTCCAGGGGCAAAAAAGACTACTGAAAGTGCCTTTGTTATGTTTCATAACTTCAAAACATTAAACTGATTTAAAAGAGAACTTGGAGTTTGAAATGTGAGTCTAACGTGATGACTTAAGCAATTCACATATTTATACATGTAACCCAAAACGAATTATTTTAAATGAACAAGAATGCTTAATCAACAACATATTTACAAGATTACTGAAATATTATTTAAATATTAAATAAACAGCCTCCCCCTATTTTCCTCTAAATGCCTGCAAGAAAATGAATCTAAAGTTAGCATATGGCAACATATGTATTTTGATAATAAATTTACTTTGAACTTTGAAAGTGCAATGTGCATCAGCATACTGACTGCCAAATTCACATTCAGGAGACACCTGGAAAAATGGGCACAATACCAGTGAATTCCTTGGTCTTAATGACAAGCCTTGTGATTAGTACATTTTTGAAAGTATAAAAAAAGGATTGTTAGCAATGTGAGAATTTTTTTCTTTCTGGTTGGCATTTATCCTTTGCAATTCCATGGTAAGCTCGTATATCAATAATTGTCCCAGCATGTCCTTCCAGCTCATTCCATTGCCACATGACATTCTCTCAGGGATCCCTAGTTCTGCTAACAGGAATAGAACTACAGTGGTAATTTCAATGGAGAATAACATATTTTCTCAGTGTATTTGTAGCTGCCACTTTCTTGCCCACCATCTGAACCTGTTGTATACTTCTACATCTTCTTTGTGGTTTATTTCACCTTCCAGTTTTGTGTCGTCAGGAATTCATTATGAAATTTTAACAAGAACTGACTGTACAGACTGCTGAAGTTTGGACATAAAACCATTAAAAAATGCAATTCTCACCTAGATTGCTGATCATTACCTACCTAGTGAAAAGCATTACATAATGATAGTCATTACAGCCTGCCCTTTTATTGCCATTAATTTATATTCTCGGGAAACCTATAATTAAAATGTGCATTATTTATTAGTAGATAATAAAGTCAGGAGAGAATAAGTATCCTTTCTGATGGTTCCTCGGTAAATAAATATAGCCCAGTCATGGATTATCTGGTAGTGTGACATATCATTTGATTTTTTTTTTGTATAAACTTTTTATAAACATCTACTAATCTTATAATTAAATCCCTCAAATACTACCATAAAGAAAACTTAATATTTTAGTTCAATTAATGACCATTTATGTTGTCTTCTATATTTTCAATTTGCCAGCAACATTTTAGATGAGAAGCATTGTCATAAATTAAAATTATACATTGTCTTCAAATAAACATGATGGAGGTAAAAATACATTTGAATGCACACCTATTTCCATTTCCCGTCATTTTTTAGAGGAGGTAACCAAGAGGTTAGATGTAACTAAGACAGTGAATGTAGTCTAAATAGACTTTAGCAGGACCATTGACAAGGTTCCTCGTGCAGGCTAATCCAGATGATTAGATCATAAGGGATCCCAGAGGAGTGATAGAAAATAGAGGGAGTTAGTTGAAGTTTCTTTTCAGACTGGATGACTGTGTCTAGTGGTGTGTCACAGGGTTCATTACTGAGACCATTGTTGTCTGTAATTCACATAAATGATTTGGATATAAAAGTACAAAGCATGGATAGTAAGCTTTCAGATGATACTAAAATAGGCAGAATTGTAGAGAGCATAGAAAGTTATGAAAAATTACAGGGGGATCTTTGTCAGTTAGATATGTGGAATAAGGATGGGTGAATGGATTTCAATGCAAATAAATGTGAGGTATTGCATTTTGACAGATCAGTCCAGGGTAGGACTTAAAATGTAAATAGTAGGGCCCTGGGTATATTATGAAATAGAGTGTTCTAGGTATACAAGTGCATAACTTGTATCACAGGTAGATAGGATGATGAAGAAGGTCTATGGCATTTTGGCCTTCATCAGTCACGGCATTAAATCTAGGAGTTGGGATGATATGGTGCAGCTATAGAAGACTCTGGTAAGGCCTCACTTGTGTACGGTTTTGGTCACCCTGTTATTGGAAAGATGTTACTAAACTTGAAAGACTGCAGAAAAGATTTGCCAGGATGCTGCCTGGCCTTGGGAGGAGCTGAGTTACAAGGAAAGGTTGCATAGACTAGTACTTCTGAGTTTTAACTCCAAGACGTGAGCCTTCTTTTTTTAAAACAAAAATACAAGCTTCCCAAGCAGAATCCATCCTAGATCGTGATATGTATCCAAGAAGCTGAAACTAAGGCTACATACCCAAACACACCCTCTCCCATTAAAAGATAAAAGTATCTAAACTCAGAGTATTCTGATGAAGATAATGTAGTGGTATAGATAAGCTTGAAGAAAAACAAAATGGGTAGGGAAGAAGCACTTTAAACTGAGTCAAAAGAGGGTCATAGCTTCATTATAATATTTAAATAATCTGTTTACCTCATGGAAGTAGATGCACTCTGCATCTCCATCTCATTCCATTGAAAACTAGATACTGGAGAGACAAGATTTTGGAAATTGTAACATCAAAGTCAATCACTTAAGCCTAAAATTAACATAGTTATTCCGTTTATCAAGACTTCAAAGTACAAATGTGAATTGAATCTTCATAAATTGAGATATACAAAAATATTTTAGTAATGCATTTTAAGAGGAGAAAAGGTTATCCCAACAGCTGTAATTTCCCCATTTCTAGGCATTTGCTTGTTGTGATTTTTTCGTAAGAACTTAGAGACAGTGTTAGGTACAGTATCAGAACATTTAATGAACTGTAAGTTTTTTAAAAATATTGAATGTGAGCAAAGAGCGCACAGAAGCAGACATGAAACCAAGGGTCGGAACAAATAAATGCCCAATTTAACAATCTTTTAAAATTGTCCCTTGGCCCTTTTAGCCACAAAAAGTCTTCTGAGAGACCATGTTAGGGATCTGGAGCTCGATGACCTACAGCTCATCAGGGAGAGTGAACAGGAGATAGAGAGGAGCTACAGGGAGTTAGTCACCCCGAGGCAGCAGGAGTTAGGTAAGTGGGTGACGGTCAGGGAAGCGAAGGGAAGAGCTCAGGTAGTAGAGAGCACCCTGTGACCATCCCCCTCAGTAATTGTTTTGGATGCGGTTGAGGGGGACGACCTGATAGAGGACAACCATGATAATCGGGTGTCTGGCACTGAGCCTGGTTCCGTGGAGCAGAAAGGAATGAAGATGATGAGGAATGTGGTAGTCATAGGGGATTCCATAGTGAGGGGAACAAATAGGAAATTCTGTCAGCCTGATAGAGATACCCGCATGGTGTGTTGCCTCCCAGGTGCCAGGGCATGGGATGTCTCGGATCGGGTGCAGAACATTCTGAAGGGAGAGGGTGAGCAGCCAGAATTCTTGGTACACGTTGGTACAAATGACATAGGTAGAAAAAGGAGGAGGTTTTGAAGAGGGAATTCAGGGAATTGGGTAGGAAGCTGAAAAGCAGGATCTCTAGGGTAGTAATCTCAAGATTGCTGCCTGTGCCACGTGCTATCGAGTGCAAGAATAGCATGATCAGGTGCATTAATGTGTGGCTGAGAGACTGGTGCAGAGGGCAGGGATTCAGATTCCTGGATCATTGGGGTCTCTTCTGGGGGAGGTACAACCTGTACAAAAAGCATGGGTTACACTTGAACCCAAAGGGGTCCAATATCCTAGCAGGCACATTTAATAAAACTGTTAGGGAGAGTTTAAACTAATTTGGCAGGGGGATAGGACCAAAGTGATAGGGTTGAGGAAGGGGAAAACAGAAATAAATCAAAGATAGCATGCAACAGTGATTATAGAAACAACAGCCAGTGGCATGAGTTACAGGGCAATAGAGGCATGGTGCAGTTAAAACAGAAAGCAACAAATATTGGACTGGAAGTGTTATATTTAAATGCACGCAGCAGAAGGAATAAAATTGGCAATCTTGAGATTCAGCTACAGATTGGCAAATATGACATTGTGGCCATCTCTGAAACTTGGCTAAAGGATGGCTGCCATTGGGAGCTGAACGTCCGAGGATATCTGGTGTATCAGAAAGATAGGTTAGTAGGCAGAGGGGGTGGAGTGGTTCTGGGTATAAGAAATAATATTAAATCATTAGAAAGAGATGACATAGGATTGGAAGGTATAGAGTCTCTATGGGTTGAGTTATGAAATGGCAAGGGTAAAAGGACCCTAATGGCAGTTGTATACAGGCTTCCAAACAGGAGCCGGGATGTGGATTACAAATTACAGCAGGAGATAGAAAAGGTGTGTCAGAGAAGCAATGTCATGATAATAGTTGGGGATTTTAACATGAAAGTGGATTGGGAAACCAGATCAGTACTGGACATCAAGAGAAAGAATTTGTAGAATGTCCAAGGGATGGCTTTTTAGAACAGATTGTTGTTGAGCCCACTAGGGGATCAGCTGTGCTGGATTGGATGTTGTGCAATGATCCGGAGGTGATAAGAGAGCTTAAGGTTAAGGAACCCTTAGGGAACAGTGATCACAATATGATCAAGTTCACTTTGAAATTAGAGAGGAAAAAAATAAAATCCAGTATGTCGGTATGTTATGGTCCAGCAACAATAAATATATAAATGAGACAGGTTTTTTTAATAACAAAGAAAACATTTATTAAACATTGCTAAAAAAAACCCAAAAGTAAACAAACGACTAACTTAACCGGAAGTCTGCTGCGATACAGCAGCTCGAACAGTTCTTAAAGCGATAATGCGAAAACAGTTATTTAAAGTAGTATTGCAAAAAGTCCAAAATGATTTACAGTCAGTTAAGAGAGAGACTTTCCTTGAAGTAATTAAATCCTCTTATGCGACATTACTGCTGATCCTAGCCAAAGTATGCTTTGCCGAGGAATTTACGATTGAAGGAAATAAAACGGCTTAAAGGCACTGACCTTTCCTTGATGAAACCCTGCATCCAACTCTTCCTACTCTTTTTTGGCAAAGCAGGAGTTATCATGGACACAAGTTATTAATTCCTCGTACAAAGATTAAATAAAGGTCCAACCTGCATTACAGCCAACAACACCAACTTTCCTTGATTCTTCCAGCTTCCCGAACTTCGATAAATCTTCACTCTCCACTGGACTGAACTGGCAGTGATTTTCAGAACTACTGGCAATAACCTTTGAGACTTAAGGCAGAAAGTAAAACTTCACTTTAAAACAAAACTGCGTCATAACATGGTATACATAGCGGAACAGAGTCACTGAACGAATTCAACAACGAACTGCCCCGCATCACAGAATGGGGTTCCCCTTTTATACCCTGTTGAAAAAAAAATCACATGACCTCTCACTGGCGGGAAAATTATGTCACTCCACCATCACAAGACAATTACATCATGCCCAGCATAGCCTCAACTACATCATGGTCATGTGACAGGTACAAGATACCCACGGGTACGTAACACGGTATTTCAGTGGAATAAAGGAAATTACAATGGCATGAGAGGGGAACTGGCCGAAATTGACTGGAGAGGGACATTTGCAGGAAGGACAGCAGAGCAGCAATGGCTGGAGTTTCTGTGAAAAATGAGAGAAGTGCAAGACAGATATATTCCAAATAAGAAGAAATTTTCAAAGGGAAGAAGGACACGATCGCGGCTGACAAGTGAAGTCAGAGCCAAAGTAAAAGCAAAAGAGAAGGCATACAAGGAAGCCAGAGCTAGTAGGAAGATAGAGGATTGGGGAACTTTGAAAAACTTGCAGAAGGAAACTAAGAAGGTCATTAGGAAGGAAAAGATGAATTGTGAAAAGAAGCTGGCGACTAATATCCAAGAAGATATTAAAAGCTCTTTTAAGTATATAAAGGGTAAAAGAGAGTCGAGGGTAGATATAGGTCCAATACAAAATGACGCTGGAGAAATTGCAATGAGAGATGCAGAGATGGCAGAGGAACTGAATGTGTATTTTGCATCAGTCTTCACAATGGAAGACGTCTGCAATATACAAGACATTCAAGAGTGTCAGGGAAGTGAAGGTTGTGCAGTGAAAATTACAACTGAGAAAATGCTCAGAAAGCATAATGGTCTGAGGGTGGATAAATCTCCTGGACCTGATGGAATGCACCCTTGAGTTCTGAAGGAAGTAGCTGGAGAGATTGCGGAGGCATTAACAACGATCTTTCAAGAATCGATAGATTCTGGCATTGTACCGGATGACTGGAAAATTGCAAATACCACTCCACTATTTAAGAAGGGTGTGAGGTAGCAGAAGGGAAGCTATAGACCTGTTAGCCTGACATCAGTGGTTGGGAAGTTGTTGGAATCAATTGTTAGGGATGAGATTACGGAGTACCTGGAGGCACATGACAAGACAGGCCAAAGCCAGCATGGTTTCCTTAAAGGAAAATCCTGCTTGACAAACCTACTGCAATTCTTTAAAGAAATTACTAGTAAGGTAGACAAAGGAGATGTAGTAGACGTAGAGTACTTGGATTTTCAGAAGGCCCTTTGACAAGGTGCTGCACATGAGGCTGCTTTGCTAGAAAAGAGCCCATGGAATTACAAGGAAGTTACTAGCATGGGTGGAGCATTGGCTGATCATCAGAAAACAGAGAGTGAGAATAAAGAGATCCTTTTCTGGCTGACTGCCAGTGGAGTTCCACAGGGGTCTGTGTTGGGACCACTGCTTTTTACAATGTACGTCAATGATTTGGATTATGGGATTAATGAAGTTGTGGCTAAATTTGCCAATGATACAAAGATAGGTGGAAGAGTGGGTAGTGTTGAGGAAACAGAGAGCCTGCAGACAGACTTAGATAGTTTAGGGAATTGGGCAAAGAAGTGGCAAATGAAATACAATGTTGAAAAGTGTATGATCATACACTTTGGTGGAAGAAATAAACAGGCGGACTATTATTTAGTTGGGGAGAGAATTCAAAATGCAGAGATGCAAAGGGACTTGGGTGTCCTTGTGCAAGATATCCTAAAGGTTAACCTCCAGGTTGAGTTGGTTGTGAAGAAGGCGAATGCAATGTTGGCATTCATTTCTAGAGGTATAGAATATAAGAGCATGGATGTGATGTTGAGGCTCTGTAAGGCACTTGTGAGACCACACTTGAAGTATTGTGTGCAGTTTTGGGCTCGTTATTTTAGAAAGGATATATAGGTACTGGCATTGGAAACATTTCAGAGAAGATTCACAAGAATGATTCCAGGAATGAAAGGGTTACCATATCAGGAACGTCTGGCAGCTCTTGGGCTGTATTCCCTGGAGTTCAGGAGTATGAGGGGGAATCTCATAGAAACATTCCGAATGTTAAAAAGCCTGAATGGATTAGATATGGCAAATTTATTTCCCATAGTAGGGGATTCTAGGACAAGAGGGCACAATGTCAGGATTGAAGGACGTCCATTTGGAACTGAGATGCAGAGAAATTACTTTAGTCATAGGGTGGGAAATCTATGGAATTTGTTACCACAAGCAGCTGTGGAGGCCAAGTCATTGGGTGTATTTAAGGCAGAGATAGATATGATCTTGATTAGCCAGGGCATCAAAGAGTATGGGATAAAGGCAGGGGAGTGGGGATGTCTGGAAGAATTGGATCAGCCCATGATTGAATGGCGGAGCAGACTCAATGGGCCAAATGGCCTACTTCTGCTCCTGTATCTTATGGTCTGATGGTCTAAAATGAATAAACTATTGTGCTAAACGTGTCCTGAGTGGCTGCCTGGAGGCTCTGCACTTGGGATCAATCGCACCCTCACTCTTTCTTGATGGTGAGGGAGAGTTTGCTGTATATTCCCAAGTCAGGGAACTCAAAACAAAAAGCCACGCTTCAGACTGACTAACTTTGAATCGCAATTGTTTGTCTCCCCTCTCACTGCGGAAGGAGCCATATCTGTCTGTCCCTTGTCAGTGAGAGAGACAGGGCCTGTGAGATGTTTTGATGTTCTGTAAACCAGGCCCTCTCTTTGGGGGCTTTGCTGTTGCTTGTGTGATGCATGGAGGGAATGCTGATGCTTTATTCTAGAATAAGTTGGAGGAGGGGAGGAGAGGGAGGGGGGAGAGTTGATGCTTTTGCTGCTGCTTGTGCATGGGAGGGGGGCATGGGGCTTTAGGGTTCTTGCATTTTCTCTGTCATTCATCCTTTGGGGGTTTTCTTCTGTTTTCAGGATGTCAGCAGAGAGTAAGAATTTCAGGTTGTAAATTGCATATATTCTCTGATATTAAGTGGAAACTTGGAACTATTAAACTATTGATGCAGTAGTCCAAAATCAATATACATCTGAGAGGATATCTGGCATTTTGAAGTCATTTGGATGCAAGTACTATTTGTGAAAAGTATGGTGTTCCTGCATTATTTACGTTGCACTTTGCTCACTTGACACCTTCAATTCCTATTTTCCTTTGCCAAATATTTTTACAAATTATTATCTTGAAAGCTATAAACTGACTGCCTACTATTCAGCATTCAGTAATGCATCACCTGGGAGTCAAGCAAATACAGTACATCATTCACTTTACCCAGGCACAATGCAAAAGAATGCCATAAAGGAAATAGAAATGCATGGTATGTGCATTGGAAGATCTTCTGGAATCACCTCAGAGAGTTTCATTGAAACTATTAGTGATTGACATTGAAATAGGGTTTATGGTAGTAATGCATGATTATCTTGAGCTTTACAGGGGAAATTAGTATTCTACATGCATTTTGTAGTAATAAAAAATCAACTTTTTTTGTTTATTTCAGTTTTTAATTGTGTGGTGGCATTTTGGGCACAGCAAGCCTGGAGAAAATATGACAATATATAGATGGTCAAAAATATTAAAAATTATTGAATATATTGCATATTTTGATTTTCTAAATGATTTAGAAAAAATGAATGAACTTAAGAAATAAGAACAGCAGAAACCTTTTCTTCTATTTTAAGATCAAAACTCATTCTCCACCTCCAATAATTATCTCTCCAAACCCATATTCCTTTATTCTTTCAGCATCCAAAATCATCTCCAACTCAGTTCAACAGCCAGGCACCCAGCACCCTTGTACAAGGAGAACTGCAAGGATTCGCAACCCCAAGTGATGAATTTCTTCTCACCCTGTCTTAAATGGCTGACCTCTAATCTTAATATTGTTCATCCAAGGATCTGATGACAGAGCTTGGAAAATAGTTAGTCAGCATTTATCCTGTCAATCTCCTCAGAACCTTCGGTCTCCCTGGATTCCATGGGATTTAATCTTCAAGACCAGACTGCGAAGTTCTAAACTCAACAAAGACCTTAAGCCCTATTGGATATAAATAGCCACGAGTGCCCTCAATAAAGGGAGGTGATACTGTAACTAGCCAATCATCAAAGACTTGTTCACTTCCCTGTTTATCCTCCGTGCAAGTGTAGCTGCCAATACACACTATTTGAGCAGTGCGTTCCAAGCCTCCCCTCAACAAGGATGAGGCACTTACAGCTAACAGAGTAATTTAAACACAGTTCATTTATTTTCAGTGATAACATTTAAATTCAAACAGCATTCTTAAAACAGATTTAGATCTTACAGAGGATTCCTACCTTATAAAACATTTCCAAATTACAAACCATTTCTGAAACACAAAGGATTTCCAAAACACAGGTACATTTCCTGTAGGTTAAAAAGACATACCCACAAGCTGCAGATGAACTAGTTGTCCAATGCAGGAACAGAAGGAGGATGGATTCTATGTTTCTGTCATGCTTCTTGATGTTCCTGGACCATTCCTAAAAAGCTTTAATTTCTCACAATATGCCATTTCTTTGCTATTTTGGTGATTTCACGCACATGATATTTTTTCAAATAACTTTTAACACTCACAGTCTAAAAGCTTCTGGAGACAGAGATCCTAGGTACCCATAATTGATGCTGTGAATCTGACTGCATGAGTACACAAACCTTCCAACTTAATAACAAATCAGTTATTGATATGCTAAGTGATGGCATCCATCTTGTCTGCAGGCTTCCTTGAACTAAACAACTTAGCCAGATTGCCTAGTTTGAACAAGCCCAATTAAATAACCCATTGTCTTACACTGCAACTCTTGCTTCTTGTGCTGTGACCCAACATCCTGTGTTTTTCAAAAACAACTAACTGTTTGATTTAGCTACTGTGTTTAGAAAGCTGAGACTAGCAAAAAGCAAGGCCCCCTGGACGGTGACTAATCCATCACTCAGCCAACGACATATCTCATATAAAGCAGAATGAACTGTAGATACATTCATTTTAAAGGACAAAATGTTGAACTTTTACAGCTTACCAAGATTTCCAGTTTACAGACTGCACCATACAATCCTACATAACTACGGGATGTAGTTAGCTTTTAAAGAGATATGTCGGGTTTAGGTTTAGTTTCAGGTGTAATTAATATGATTGAGACTATTCCTTCCAGTTAAAGTTTACATCTCTGATTTCCTGGTAACACATTTAATACTAAGCTACCAGCCTCAACAAGTAATGCCAATAAAATCACATGGTGTTGTTAAGAAGGACAATGGTGTATTGGCATTCATCAACCATGGAATTGAGTTCAAGAGCCATAAGGTAATGTTACAATTATTTCAGACTTCGTTAAACCCCACGTGAAGTACTGAATTCAGTTCTGGTCACCTCACTAGCAAGGATGTGGATACTATAGAAAGAATACAGAGGAGATTTAAAAAGATGTTTTCCAGGATTGGAGCACATGCCTTATGAGAATAGGTTGAGTGAACTTGGAGCAATGGAGAATGAGAGGTGACTTGATAGAGCTGTATAAGATGATGAGAGGTACTGATTGTGTGGATAGCCAGAGGCTTTTTCCCAGGGTGGAAATGGCTAACACAAGGGGGAACAATTTTAAGGTGCTTGGAAGTAGGTACTGAAGGGATGTCAGGGGTAAGATTTTCTTTTTTGTAATTTATTTTTTTATTGAAGTTCATCATCAAACAAACATTTCCATAAGATGTATTTCAGTCATTGTACATATATATCATATAATCATATATGTCACAAATCTCCAAATAGTATTTATCTGAGGTATACACTTATAGAAAAGAGTGGAGAGAAAAAACAAGCAAAAGGAAAAAACTATGTACAAGTAGGGAGTGATCTTTTTTTTTACAACATATTCATTGATTTGTGAGAGTAAAATCAGGCCTATGAGGCGTTATGTAGTTAAACCATTTTTCCCAGTATGAATCAAATTGTTCCAGCTTATGATTAACAGAAGCTGTTATCTTCTCCATTCTGTAAATGTCCATTGTAATTTCCATCCATGCATTTAAAGTTGGGCTGTCCTGTGGTGGAGGCAGATACAATAGGGTCTTTAAAGCAACTCTTAGATAGCTACATGGAGATTAGAAAAATAGAGGACTATCTGCTAGGGAAATTCTAGGCAGTTTCTAGAGTAGGTTACATGGTCAGCGCAACATTGTGGGCTCAAGAGCCTGTAATGTGGTGTAGTTGTCTATGTCTATGTTCCATGTATTTTGTAGGAAAGCTTCACGTCTTTGGATGCATCTGGAGGATTCAGCAAGAGTCTGGCTGCTGGGGTCCTCTTGGCTTCAACAAGGGATTTGAGAATTGATACAGAGCAAGGAAGGATCCATACGCAGCTGGAAATGTAAACAAAGAGCTACAGTGACGGTAAACACTACCAGAATTCTTCGTCATTTGTGAGAGGAATTGTGTGCTGCTCTCATATGGGAGATCTTCTCTCAACCATAATGAAAGGCTTTATCTATATCTTTCCAAATCTCCCTTGCACATATGTCTTCAGCAACAATACCACACATTTTCAGCACATCTGCAATAATGCCACTTGATGAAACTTGCTCCTAAGCCTTGCCAAGAATGTTCTCTGAATAAACATCTTCAGAGCAATCACATTTTTAATCTGCAAACATTGGAATGGAATTTCCTGCCGGGGCGTTTGTGGAAAGATACATTCTAAATGCTGTCCAGTCATGCATCTATTGTGCTGATGTCTACTTTCACCTGAATGTTCCTCCAATTTCACAAACGTATTGAAGAAAAATACAAAAGTAGGTATAAGCAAGTAGAAATCCACAAAAACAATTTGACCCAAGTGCAACTCATTCCATTTATTCTTCTTATGAAATTAGAAAATGGAGTTTTCAGGCTGTCCAATATTATTCCTGCAGGAAATAAACCACAGTTCAACAACATGCAATAGTAGAAATGTTTCAGTTTTAAATGTGATCTATACAGTATGCATTGCCACAAAATGCAAGCAAAGAAATAGAAACTACAATTCAAATGTTACAGAACATAAATAAACCTTTTCTTTACATTTATTGTGTTTTGAACATCTTGTTTCTTGCATGCTGCACTGAATGTCATCTTATTTTTATATCCTTTTTAAGCATGTTTCTTTCAGCTGGGGTGGAACAATCATAAAGAGCTGAGACGCATTCAAACAAACACACAAATGAAAAGACAAAAGGAGGAGGGTTAGGCCACTCAGTCCCCAAGGCCACCAGCCATTCAATAAGGTCCTTATAACCTCGTTATAAACTCAGTTCCACATCCCATTTGTCTCAGGAAACCTTTCAATCTCGTACTTACCAAAAACCCTTTCTTAAAGATATCCAAGGACTTTTCTCCCACTACCTTTTGATAATGACAGTTTCAAAGACACTTCATCTCTCCCTTAAATGTATGGTGTTTCTTTTTTATTAAACAAAAACGGTGACCCGTTTCTAGGTTCCTGCAAAAAGGACCATTTTCTCCACAACATCTACCCAGGATCTTAAGCAAAATGCAGTCTGCTGGAAGAATTCAGCGAGTCAAGCAGCATCTGTGGGAGGGAAGAAATTTTCAATGTTTCAGGCCAACACTCTCCGATGAGTCCTGACACAGGCTTTCAACTCAAGACATCAACAATTCCTTTCCTTCCACTGATGCTACCCAACCTGCTGAGTTCTTCCAACAGATTGTATGGTGCCCCAGATTCAGCAGCTGTAGCCTCTTGTGCCACCATGATCTTATGCTGTACATTTAAATCATCTCCTAAATTCCACCATATGCAAAGCTTTCCACCTATGACACCTTTCTTTATGTGACAAATACTCATTGCTAGTATCAGTCTGGTAAATCTCCTCTGCTCTGCTTAAAATGAATGCAGCCAACCGTTCCTGTTCTATTATTCGTGAACCCGTGAATTTTGTCCATTTTTCTGCCTTTTCTTTAACTTGACTGTGTCTCCTGCTCTTGCGAAGAAAGCATGCTGCACTTCTTTAAACTCAACATCTTGCTGTGCTTTACTTAACTCAAACACCTCACTGCGTTTCAACAGGAAGGTAGTCATTGTGGGTTCATTTTAAAACTCACTTGCACCACTGATCTGTTTGATAACTGCAAAACTAATGAAAAGAAAAACACGGAGTCCGGGAGTAAGAGTGTGCTTCAATTTGTTTTAATGAGACAAACACATATAGCATGGTGCCATAATGACGTATGCCATTCATGTACTTTTACATATAATCCATAATGAATTATGTAAACAACAAAGAATGCTGAATCAAACAATATACTTACAATATTAGTCAAATATTAAATATGCAACACAGACCACCACCCTGGGGATTTGACCACTGGGTCTCGACCTCTGGACTCACAGACTTCAGTCTTTGACTTCTGACAACAACTCCAGGACTCACTGATCACTAGACTTTGAACTCCAGACTTGCAAAGACGTCTATCTCAGGGTCTCACTGACCCTGCCTCCTACCTGCACAGACCTCCAGGACTTGCTGACCTGCATGATCACTAGCCCTCATGTACAAGGCCCGCCGACATTAGCCAATGACTAAGAGAATCACTGGTCTACGCCCTCAGTGCCTATCGACCTGAACCATCCATGGGGATCACTGACCATAGACCACAGAACACACTGAGCTGGATTCTGACCACCAGCCTCTTTCCCCGACACTTCATTAACTGTGCCTGACCCCCAACTCATCCCTGTCCCTGAACCCTCACCTAACCCATAACTCCCTATACTGACAGAAGGGCTCCACAGGTCCATCTTAGGCCCATCGGGTTCTGCTAGTTTATCAAGACCTTTATCAAAGAAATGTTTGCTGACATCTTTTTTTGGGGGGCAGGACAACACACCACATATCTTGAGTGGCACCAGAATGTCACACTGCTCAATAATTCTAAGAAACACACAGTATGTTATCTTAACTGACCCAATCCAACTGAGACACAGATCTCTGCTCTATAACCAAAGAAGGTTCATTTGTATCTACTGGAAACCCAACAGATTATATTCATAACCAGGAAAGGCCCTCCTGCATTGATACCTAACATCAAATGCATCAGGTACGCAAACCACACTTCTCACCAACAACTCAGTCAGTGGTGGTAACGTTTGTGCTAATGATGGTCAAGATTTCTTCAGATGATAAACTGATTCTAAACACACTGTTGGTGATTTATTCTGTATGTGCACTGAAACTTTCATTTCATACACCCAACTTCATTTCATCAGTCCCAGATCCATACTGGATGGTACTCCAAAACCTGTTTGGCACTTTTCCCTCCAGCAAGTGTGCATGACCATCCTTGCTTGTGATTGACTTCTAGATAGACCTGCATACCGCTAAAGTCACAAGCAGACGATGCCTCTTGAAGGAACAATGTTGGATTGTTCTGAACAGTATTCCAAGGCCAGCTGACTTGCGTGGCAACCACAGCAGCGCTTCCTGTCGCAAGGATTTGGATTGGTGCTGCTGTTATCCTATCTTCCGTGTATCGTATGAATAGGGGCTGAGTGTAAAAAGTTGCTGACAGTATGACAATTAGTCAGAAACACCGCCAAGAGCAGCACGCTACAAGATAATCCAGAAAATCATTGTGGACCATTGAACTTTTGAACTTGGTTAAGCCTAATGCAGGTATCTGGCTGGACATGTTTTTAATCCAGATTTTAAGGTTCCAATGTGAAATAATTTATCACTATTCAGTCAGAAGCAAAATCCCAGTGAAATGAAAGCAGCCTGGTGTTTTAGCCAATAACCAGCCCTTAATGGAACTCAGGGGAAGGTACAACTAACCTGAGTTCTTGGCATGAATCTTTCAGTTTCTTTTTACATAAAACATGATGAAAATCAAACTCAGACTTGTCCTTTGAGATGGTACAGTAATCAGTCATGAAGAACAAATATGTTTTATGTCTGCTTCTGTCAGTGAGAGCATAATTCAAACTACAAGTATCTCTACAATCCTCGAGGCAAGCTTCCAGTCTATGTATAATTGTACATTTTAAGGCCATCTGCTTGTTATTACTATTTTTCCTTTCATTCTCATATTTATTTCCCTTGTGAAACTTTACCAGGCATGAACAGATCAACTGCTTTATTTTAACACAGCCTATAACATGTTTAAAGCATTCAGCTATTATATTTCAAATCAATGCTTTTACTAAACATATATTTCCCCTTACACCCACCCACCCCTTCCCTCCTTCAAGGGGTATCACCTCCTTCTGACCTCAGGAACGTAGAGAAAGCTCTCCTGGATTCCATTCTGATATCAATGATGCTGGTCAAGAGATGACAAGATGATCATTGTCACAGATTTACAAGCAACTATATTGTTTCCTACATGCTGTAGTAAGTTTATGTTATGGCTGAATATATCATTGGGTATTTCAGATTTCAAAAAAGCAATCAAAAATATAAAAACACCTCATGTATTAAATCTCAATGAGAGTCTTCACTCTCTGAAATATGTTATTAGCCTCTCTATCTCTGTCCTTTGTCCCTGATACACTCTCATCTTTTCTCCCTCTGTACAAGGGTGACAAATGTGGTAGTGAATTAATTCCAATCAATAGATCATACCTCATGTCTGCCAAAATCCTCAATACTATGGTAATCTAAAAAGCAAGGATAACAACCTTTTCACTCTGGTGTACTTATGAAGGATATGTAATTAAGTCACATAGTCATAAGATGTAATGACATAAGCACCATTCATTCCGTAGTTGCTGTTAGTTTCTAATAATATGCTCATCCTTGTTCTTATGTTAGTGTAGGTAAATTTCCCAGTACTCCCATATTTGCTCAAAGTGAGTGTAACTATATTATCATTGGCGATATGGATCTTCTTAATTACTGGCACAGATTCACCTGTACAGGTAGTCCCCGAGTTACGAACGTCTGACTTATGGACAACTCGTACTTATGAACCGAGGAAGAACGCCATCTGCCATTTCAAGTCAAATCGCTATGCCATCCACCATTTTAAGTCATTGCCGTTGACACTGTGTTGAGTGTTTAACTTTGTATTTGGCTTAAATTTTTCTTGGTAAGCTTCACCCTGACCCCGCACCCGACACCCCCCATTCCGATCAGCTGGTGGTGTAGTGAGATCAGTGCCAGGCTCGAGAATGGAGGTCCCCGAGTTTGATCTAGTGACAGACTGCTCCTGTGCTAGGTTGATGTTGATCCAATGACTCCCGTACCATCCTTGCCGGGTTGATGTCGAGCTCGCAACTCGACCTCGTAAAGAAAATACTGTCACCTCCAGTTTAAATTCCCACGTGGAATATTGTGGATGATCAAATACCCAAACCCAGCACAGCCCCCACTTATCCCATTTAGCCTGTCTCAGTGCGGTGGTCCTTAGGACCCAGCGGACCTCGGTAGCCAGCGGAGGTCGGGACCTGCCACCTGCAGTGTTTCTGTTCCATTGACGGGAAGCGATCACGATTGAAAACAAAGTGGAAATAATAAAGCGTTTGGAAAGAGGTGAAATGCCATCGGTCATTGGAAAAGAATTAGGCTACAGTCGGTCAACGATCGGAACAATTTTAAAGGATAACGGATAAAGTGAGAATAATGGAGCATGTGAAAGGCCCTGCCCTGATGAAAGCTACAATTATTAATAAGCAACGCAGTGGTTTAATTATTGGAATACATATGTTTCTTAAGTGTTTTATATGCATAGAAAGGTAAAATATATACTATATACTAAGACAAACGTTTGACTAACTGACGCTAAATAATACAGATGTACTTGTTCCGACTTACGTACAAATCCGACTTAAGACGGACTCAGGAATGGAACTCATACGTAACCTGGGGACTGCCTGTACAGAAAAAGCAGCAAGTAAGCAACACTGTTGCACCTCTAAAGAATTGCTCCTCATTCAAAATTATCACGGTGTAGCGATGTACTACACACAGAGCTAGAGACAACGACATGCAGTCGGTAAGTCGTTTCGAGACTAGTTTATTCAAACTTTGCGGTGCTGGCATTTAATCCCTAGCACCCGCCCTCTCCGGGTGGAAATGACGTCAGAGGTGCATTACCAAAGTCTCTCCCCGCGCGCTGGCTATCTGTGAGTTGGTTCGCCTGCTCAGAAAGTGGGTTGCCACATAACTCCCCCACCCAGAACCAGCGATACACCCCCCAATGTCCACAGTCTGGATCAGCCTCTGTTTGGGAGGTCTGCCTCTGCGCCGCAGTGCCTGAACCTCGACCGGCTGCGCCAAGTCCACATGGGCTGGTTTGAGTCGGTCCACCGTGAAAAGCTCCTCTCTCCCCCCAATGTCCAGAACGTACGTGGACCCGTTGTTGTTGATCCCCTTGAACGGCCCCTCGTACGGCCGCTGTAGCGGTGCCCGGTGTCCGTCCTTCGTACAAACACAAACTTACAGTTCTGCAGGTCTTTGGGTACATGGGTCGGGGTCCGTCCGTGCTGTGAAGTTGGTACGGGGGCCAGGTTGCCGAGCCTTTCACGTAGTCTGTCCAGGCCTGCTGCAGGTTCTTCCTCTTGCCCCCATGGGGCTGGTATGAACTCTCCCGGGACGACCAGGGGTGTGCCGTACACCAACTCGGCCGACGAGGCGTCCAGATCCTCTTTGGGCGCTTTACAAATTCCAAGCAGGACCCAGGGAAGCTCGTCCACCCAGTTAGGTCCTCTCAGGTGGGCCATGAGAGCCGACTTCAAGTGACGATGGAAGCGTTCCACCAGTCCGTTCGACTGTGGGTGGTAGGCAGTTGTGTGGTGCAGCTGCGTTCCCAACAGGCTAGCTACAGCCGACCACAGGCTGGAGGTGAACTGGGCGCCTCTGTCGGAGGTAATGTGGGCCGGTACCCCGAAGCGTGCTACCCAGGTTGCAATCAGTGCTCGGGCGCAGGAATCGGCAGATGTGTTGGTGAGCGGGACCGCCTCTGGCCACCTCGTGAACCGGTCTACCATAGTTAGGAGGGACCGCGCTCCTCAGGACACTGGTAGGGGGCCCACGATATCCACATGAATGTGGTCGAACCTCCAGTGGGTGGGTTCGAACTGCTGCGGCGGGGCTTTAGTGTGCCACTGCACCTTGGCTGTTTGGCACTGCGCGCACGTTCTGACCCATTCGCTGACCTGTTTGCGAACTCCGTGCCACGCAAACTTGCTGGAGACCAGCCGGACGGTTGTCCTGATAGATGGGTGCACCAAACCATGTATGGAGTCGAAAACCCACCACCTCCAGGCTGCCGGGATGATGGGGCGAGGTTGGCCGGTAGCCACGTCGCACAGGAGGGTCCTATCACCTGGGCCTACGAGAAAATCCTGCAGCTGCAAACCCGAGACTGCGGTCCTGTAGCTGGGCATCTCGTCGTCTGCCTGCTGCACCTCCGCCAGTGCTGCATAGTCCACCCCCAGGGTCAGGGCCTGGACAGCTGGTCTGGAGAATGCGTCCGCCACAACATTGTCCTTTCCCGAGACATGCTGGATGTCCGTCGTGTACTCCGAGATGTAGGACAGATGTCACTGCTGGCGAGCCAACCAGGGATCGGACACCTTCGTGAACACGAAGGTCAACGGTTTGTGGTCCGTGAACGCGGTGAACGGCCTGCCTTCTAAGAAGTACCTGAAATGCCGGATTGCCAGATACAGTGCCAACAGCTCCCGGTCGAAAGCACTGTACTTGAGTTCGGGTGGTCGTAGGTGCTTGCTGAAGAACGCCAGGGGTTGCCAGCGCCCCTCGATGAGCTGCTCCAGCAACCCACTGACTGCTGTGTTGGATGCGTCCACCGTGAGTGCGGTCAGAACGTCCGTTCTGGGGTGCACCAGCATCGCGGCATCTGCCAAGGCTTCCTTGGCTTTAACGAAAGCCGCCGCGTTCTCCTCGTCCCAAGTAATGTCCTTGCCTTTACCCGACATCAGGGTGTACAAAGGGCACATGATACGGGCTGCTGAGGGGAGGAAACGGTGGTAGAAGTTCACCATACCAACAAACTCCTGCAGGCCTTTGACTGTGTTGGGCCGGGCAAAGTGGCGGATCGCGTCTACCTTGGCGGGCAGAGGTGTTGCCCCGTCATTAGTAATCCTGTGGCCCAGGAAGTCGATGGTATCGAGACCAAACTGGCATTTGGCCGGGTTGATCGTGAGGCCGAAATCACTCAGGCGGGAGTAGAGCTGGTGGAGGTGGGACAGATGCTCCTGACGACTACTGCTGGCTATGAGAATGTCGTCCAAGTAGATGAACGCAAAGTCCAGGTCGCGTCCCACCGCGTCCATTAACCGCTGGAACGTCTGTGCGGCATTCTTCAGGCCGAACGGCATTCAAAGGAATTCGAACAGGCCGAACGGGGTGATGAGTGCTGTTTTGGGGATGTCTTCAGGGTGTTCCGGGATTTGATGGTATCCCCAGACGAGGTCTACTTTGGAAAAGATTCTTGCCCCGTGCAGGTTTGCTGCAAAGTCCTGTATGTGCGGCACGGGGTAGCAGTCTGGAGTTGTAGCAAGACGCTGATTTCTGTTCCGGTATCGACCAAGAAGCAGCGTTTGTCCCAGACGTACAAGAGCCATTAGCGGCAGCTGGCCCTGGCATGGCGGGCAACAATGGCGGGCTCCTGTGCCCCACCGCTGGTGGTAGAAACACCACTGTTCACTGTCCTCCTCACTCCTGCCTCTGTGTTGTGTGCGCCCCCCTGCCGGGCCTGGTCTGGTCTGCTGTTGGTCACGTGGCCTGATAATCTGACCGACGGACGCCACACTCTCCCTCTTGGCTTTCCACAGCACGTCTGCCCGGGCTGCCACCTTCCGGGGGTCGCTGAAATCTGCGTTAGCCAGCAGCAGATGTATGTCCTCGGGCAGTTGCTCTAGGAACGCTTGCTCGAACATGAGGCAGGGCTTGCGTCCGTCAGCCAGGGACAGCATCTCGTTTATCAATGCTGATGGCGGCCTGTCTCCCAAACCGTTCAGGTGAAGCAGGCGGGCACCCCGCTCACGCCGTGAAAGGCCAAAGGTCCCAATGAGCAGCACTTTGAATGCTTCATATTTGCCTTCTTCCGGGGGTGACTGTATGAAATCCGCAACCTGGGCGGCCATCTCCTGGTCAAGGGCGCTCACCACGTGGTAGTAACGCATGGAATCAGAGGATATCTGCTGAATCTGGAACTGGGCTTCTGCTTGGCTAAACCACACGCGTGGTCGCAGCATCCAGAAAGTCGGCAGTTTTAGCGAAACTGCGTGAACAGATGAAGAGTCGGTCATCTTTGGTCCAAATCGCGTTTGGACCGTCGGGGTCACCAATGTAGCGATGTGCTACACACAGAGCTAGAGACAACGACGTGCAGTCGGTAAGTCATTTCAAGACTAGTTTATTCAAACTTCACGGCGCTGGTATTTAATCTCTATCTCCCGCCCTCTCTGGGTGGAAATGACGTCAGAGGTGCATTATCAAAGTCTCTCCCCGCGCGCTGGCTATTTGTGAGCCGATTCGCCTGTGCAGAAAGTGGGCCGCCACAACGGAAGCCTGCGAAAATGCCATGGTCACAAGGGAGAACTGGCAGAAATGGCCCCAAGTGCTAGGACTTCCAGATGTACCATAAGTAACAAGATTTACATGAGAATTAGCAAATTAACATAATAAGAGAGCAAGCAGGCATGCGAACAATAACATTTTGTTTTTAAGCAGTAGCCACCGATTAAGCAAAGCAGGCCCAGTTAGTCTTTAACATACTCAAAGATGCTGCCATAAGCACAGAACACACAGGATGTTTGTGAAGAGCAGAACCATTTTGGGGGACAGAAGACTGAAATGATTGCTCAAAAGGTGGAGAAGATGTATCGACAGACTGCAGGCATTTACAGTGGAACGAAGAAATACAACACAATCAATGAAAAACTACACACAAACAAAAGCCGACAAGCAAAGTGCAAAAGGAGACAAACTGCGCAAATACAAAAAAAACTAATAAAATAATATAAATAAATAACACTGAAACATGAGTTGTAGAGTCTTTGAAATTGAGTCCATAGCTTGTGAATCAATTCAGATTTGAGGTGAAGTTATTCACACTGATGGTAGTAACTGTTCCTGAACCTGGTGGTGTGCAACCTAGGGCTCCTGTACCTGCTTCCTGATGGCAGCTAGAAGAGAGCATAGTCTGGATGGTGGGGTTCTTGATGATGGATGCTGCTTTCTTGTGGTACTGCTCCTTGTGGACGTGCCTATTGGTGAGAGGGTTTAATCAGTGATATACTGTGCTGCATCCACCACTTTTCCATTCTTGGGCATTGGTATTTCCACACCAGGCTGTGATGCCACCAGTTGGGATACTCTCCACTGTGCATCTATAGAAGTCTGCCAAAGTTTTAGATAGCATGCAAAATCTGTGCAAACTTCTAAGAAACTACAGGCATTTTCATGTCTTCCTTGTGAGTACACTTACATGTTGGTCCCAGAGCAGGTCCTCTGATGTGACAGCGATAAAGGAACTTAAAGTTATCAACACCCTCCACTTCCATCTACCTAATGAGCACTGGCTTTTGGACTTCCAGTTTCTTCCTCCTGTAGTCAATATCAGCCCTTTAGTATTGCTGACATTGAATGGGAGGTTGTTGCTGTGGCACCATTCAACCAGGTTTCCAATCTCCCTCCTATATGCCGATTCATCATCAACTTTGATTTGGTAAAGTTAAATATGACATTGGAAGTGTACTTAATAAGAACTTAGTCAACTAATAATTGATTATGAAGCTTGAATCTAGGAAGACTTTCTTCTTTTGGGCTTCATTTAATATACTGATTTCTCTGTAGCTCCACTGGAAATAAGTTGAGAAGAAGGAATTGATGAATTTTTTAATTCATTTACCCTGTGGAACTTTTGGAAAACAGGAAATGAACTGGGATCTATTGTTGGACACTGACAGTTTTGGTGCGGAATTCCATGTACTGCAAAAATCTGTCTCTGCTCTTCAATGGTATGTCCACTGTTATACAACTATCTACATGTCTAACTTCAAGTCATTTTGAAAAGCAAAAATAAAACGGAGATGCTACAAGTTTGATATAAAAACATAAAACTCTTGGAAAATTCTCCACATCAGGAAAAATCTGTGAAGGGAAAAACAAAGGGTAAGTCAGTCATAAGTTAGGAACCAAGAGTTTCTGAATGACATCAGTGAGATTCTGGCCAGCCTGGAAGGTGTGCGAAGGCTTGTTAATTTGTTAGCCTGTCTGGATGAGGTGTGAATATAAGTAGATAGGTTAGGTTAGGGGAAAGAATAAAAGCAACTGAACAACAAAAAACTTTCAGAAGCTGGAATTTTGGACAAAATAAAACAAGAAATATCAGAAAACACATGATTAAAATGCATTATTGCTACTGAAGGACACTACACACTAAACACTGGATACTGAGCTCAAGAACGAGTGTGTCCCCACAAAATCAGTCTTCCCCATCAGAAGCATTGGTTGATCCAAGAGACTCTCAATTTGCTCAGGGCTAGATTGATGCCATTCATGTCCGGCGACTCAGGAAAGTACAAGAGGTCCAGGTATGACTTCCAGGAAGCCATGTAACATGTGAAGTGTCAATTCCACACCAATCTTGAAACACCAACAAAATGCTAGAGGAGCTCAGCAGGCCTGGAGAAATACAGGGCGCTTGACAGCTGTGGTGGGTCTTGAATGCTATCACTTCCTACAAAGCAAAATCAGTCGACATATGAAACAACAAAGGTTCATTCACAGATGAGCTCAATGCCTGTCATGCTCACTTTGACCAACAAGACGTAGAAAAACCTTCACAAAATCCCACAGCTCCCAATGACCCTGTGAGTTCTGTATCCTTCAGGAGGGTGAACCCACAAAAAAGCTTCTAACCTAGATGGAGTACCTGGCAAAGTACTGGAAACCTGTGCTAATCAACTGTCTGGACTGCTTTCTGATATCTTTAACCTATGCTTCTTCAGCCTGATGGACCCACCTGCTTCAAGCAGGGTTCAATCATACACTACCCATTAAAAATGTAATAACCTGCCTCAATGACTATTGTCCAGTAGCATTTACATCCACTGTGATGAAGTGCTTTGAGAGGTTGGTCATGAAACATGTCAACTCCTACCTGACTTGGATTTCTTCAGTTTGCCTGTTGTCACGACAGGTCAACTGCAGATGACATTTCATTGGTTCTTCACTCAATCCTGGAACTTCTTGACAGTAAAGATGCATACATCAGGATGCTCTTCATTAACTACCACTCATCATTCATCCTTTCAAAACTAGTCAATAGGCTCCAAGACCTAGGCCTCAGTATCTCCTTGTCCAACTAAATTCCACACTTATATGCCCAGGTCAGTTTGGATTGGCAACAACATTTCCACCATACCTCCTTCATCACAGGTACACCACAAGGCTGTGTGCTTAGACCCCTGCTCTAATCACTTTATTCTTTTGACTGTGAGGTGAAGCACACCTCCAGTGCTATATTTAAGTTTGCTGATGACTACTTTGTTGTTGGCTGAATCAAAGGTGGTGACAAATCAGCATATAGGAGAGAGATTGAAAATCTGGTAGAATGGCCCCACAACAACAACTCTCTCTCAACATTGAACAAAACCAAAGAGCTGATTATTGATTACAAGGAGAAGAAATTGCTAGTCGTCATTAAGAGATAAGCTGATGAGTAATTTCACGGATCGTCTTTTTTTTGCACATTGGGTGCTTGACAGCCTTCATTTATGTGTAGTTTTTCGTTGATTCTATTGTATTTATCTGTTTTTCTGTGAATGCCTACAATAAAATTAATCTCAAGGTAGTATATGGTGACATATGTGTACTTCAATAATGAATTTACTTTGACCTTTGATCTTTGCATCATGCCACACCTTACCACAGGTTTTACCCAGATTAACCTGATTATGCATCAATGCCTTTGTATGTAATTGAATTTAGCGCAGCCTAAACTGGACTGGAGAGTGAAATGTAACAATTAAAACAAGGCAATGAAGAAAAGGAATTCAGATGAAGTTAATCAGTCAGAAGCATAAAACTAATGACCAACTATGACAAACACAAATGGGACGCCAATAATGTCATTTAAGTCTATAATCCGAAATAATATGTGGTACACACCAAGATCTAAGGCAATGGTATAAATTGAGGAAACCAGTTGACAAAATGCTGGCTATGTTTATTTCTGAAGAGTATTCATACACCTTTATTCAATGATGGGTAACAGTGTGGAAAATATCATGATATTGTCATTTCTGATAATGACATTAACAACCCAATGGTACCTTAGTCTGGAAAACACCAATTTGTTATAGCTCTCTTGGCCTTCCATTCTAAATCATCACAAGTATGTTCCCCGTACTTTTTAAAACAACTTCCACTTAGGATGCACACTACATGCTACCATCCTGGAAATTGGACACAAACCCATGTCCTCTGAACTGCTACGTTGCCCTGTGCCAGAAACTTGCCATGCTGTCCAGCAGCATGCCTGAAACATGTTCAATATGAGAGTCTGGTGTTTTGTTTATTATTTATTGTAACGCCTGCACTGTTTTGTGCACTTTATGCAGTCCTGGGTAGGTCTGTAGTCTAGTGTAGTTTTTTTTCTGTGTTTTTTACATGGTTCAGTCTAGTTTTTGTACTGTTTCATGTAATACCATGGTCCTGAAAAATGTTGTCTCGTTTTTACTGTGTACTGTACAAGCAGTTATGGTCGAAATGACAAAGTGATTTGACTTGACTTGAAGAGGGCTAGGCTTATGTTAGAGGTTATCAGAGGTGCTGCAGGATTCAGTGAGGGAGGCAGCACCTGTCAAAAGGAGCCACCAATGATTGTCTCAATGGCATTATGAACAGTTCCTCTCTTTTTAAAGATCGTTTTCCAACATAAAATTCTTACTGTCTGTGGCAATACAAAATAACTTCCTCCCAAACTGTCCTTTCCTCTCTCTAAATGCCTCCAAATTAGTATTCTCATCTTGTGTTAAACATTCTGATGGCCTTATCTTCCCTACCAGTATGACTCCTGCTTCCTTTGCTCCCAATTTGGTAAGAATACATTCAGCCATTGGTACAACATTTTGAAACTTCTTCCTTAAACATCATTGTTTCCCCACTTTAATTCCCTCTTTTGAAGCGTAAGCTCGGAGCTGTATTTTGTAACCACTATATTAAAATAATTTTTAATAAAGGCAAGTAAATAAGAAAACAAACTTTTCATCATTCAATAGTCTTTACCATTATCTTTCAGATGGAATTAGCATCTCCTGTGTAATTTGATTTTTCCTGATCTCCCTCCTATCAGAGAGTATGAGCCTTCAGCCCTTTCATTGTAACTTTTTAATCTCCTCCAGTAAATGTTGTGAGTTTCCATTGAAAGCCACTGTTGTGAAATATTAACTCTACCTCTCTCTCTCTCTCTCTCTGGAGATACTGCCTAGATTGCTGTGCGATCTTGCATTTTTGATGTCATACTGATTTTATTTATTTTGATTTAAGAAAGGAAAAGGTGGCATTTTAAGCACTTCTATTTCTCAATACTACTGGTTTCCCACAGTGTGTGTAGCAACTGGCTACATTCACATGCCCAGGAGGTTCCCATTAATATATCTGAGCTTATATTAACAGGGACGCTTGCTATGTCCTCAAGGTTTGAGATGTTGTGGGTCATGAGAAGAACTTCTCGACAATGTCTTGGGAAGTTCCCATGTTTCCAGAGGTCACTCATACTTCCATCATCCTGAGGGATTACACAGTAACAGAACTTTTCAGCTCCCAGCACTGCCCAGGGGGATGCAGCTTGAGAGACATCGTCTCTTCACCATACTCCCTCAGACTAGTCCACTTCCCAACAACAGTAGCTAAGTGGAGGTTCAACAAGCAGGCAGCAGTAAAGTATTATTGGCCCCCTGAAGAAGAGAATTTCTTGCCTGCACTGGTCTTGGGCACATTGCAGCAAATACCGAGCATGTGTGAGAACATCTTCTGACCAATATGGCTACAATTATACAGAGCACAGGAGGGGACAAACCTAGAAAACTGTGCACAATTTTGGTTCTTTCATTTAAGAAAGGCTATTTTAATGTCGGAGGCAGACTAGAAGAGATTCTCTAACAAATTCCAGGCTTGGGAAAGCTGTCCTCCGATGAGTAGCCAAAGAAATTAGATCTATATTCTTTAATGTTCATAAAAATGAGGACTTATTGAAAAATCAAAGATCCTTAGGGGGCAGGACGGATTAGGTACCGAGTTATTTCAACAATCTTAAACAAAAGTACTTAATTACTTGTTTTACCAATCAAGAATGGGAGAAGGGGAGCAGAAACCTTGGAACACAAGGGTCATAAGGCAGAGTCTGGAGGAAGGAGGAGGCTAGCAGGAATATACCTTGTGCAACATTCACAACCATCTGTACTAGCTGAGTGGAGGAAGGTGGCACTGGCTACACAAGATAAAAAGGACCACCCCATAGAAGATTTTTTTTGATAAAGCTGCAAGATAAAATATGCCAATGTAAGAGATTGTCTCTAGACTACAATTCGTAACAGCAAAACGTTGCTCCAATGAACAACCATGAGAATGCACAAAAAGGCCATATTTCTTTCTATGCAGATCCACGTGCACTGAATAAAACAGATGAGTCTAAATCATTTAATGATTATTGTTGCAATGTCTCCATATTTATCACAATGTTCTGTGAGGATCTGCAAAAGCAGTGGTCTTGTTGGATCATGATTTTATTTCTGTAGTATTCTACTGTGTGAGTATCCTCAGTGCAACATCCATCTCCTGCTGGCTCCTCTTATGTCATCAGACAGAACCTTCCTCCTGGCATCTCTGTCACCCCTCCCAGGTGTCACACAGAACCTTTCCCCTGGCATCTATGAGTCACTCCGCCCAGGTGTCACACAGAACCTTTCCCCTGGCATCTCTGTCACCCCTCCCAGGTGTCACACAGAACCTTTCCCCTGGCATCTATGAGTCACTCCGCCCAGGTGTCACACAGAACCTTTCCCCTGGCATCTCTGTCACCCCTCCCAGGTGTCACACAGAACCTTTCCCCGGCATCTATGAGTCACTCCGCCCAGGTGTCACACAGAACCTTTCCCCTGGCATCTCTGTCACCCC
Source organism: Hemitrygon akajei (assembly GCF_048418815.1). Lineage (NCBI taxonomy): Eukaryota > Metazoa > Chordata > Chondrichthyes > Myliobatiformes > Dasyatidae > Hemitrygon > Hemitrygon akajei. Next base: position 48,773,831 of record NC_133136.1, read on the forward strand.
TCCCAGGTGTCACACAGAACCTTTCCCCTGGCATCTATGAGTCACTCCGCCCAGGTGTCACACAGAACCTTTCCCCTGGCATCTCTGTCACCCCTCCCAGGTGTCACACAGAACTTTTCCCCTGGCATCTATGAGTCACTCCGCCCAGGTGTCACACAGAACCTTTCCCTGGCAAGAATTTAGATGTGGCAATGTGGTAATGGTCTCCCTTTCCTCTGCTAATATCTCCTCCATAGCTTATTAAGTGTGTGTTGTTGCTATGTTTCTACAATAAGGATTGTGCCCTTAAGGGTTAATGCCCTCACTGATGCTGCACAGCAAAGTATCTGGAGTTATACAAAACTGCATGAGGCTTTGGCAGGAATAGCACAGATCCTGCACTTTGTGGTTGCTACCATGTGATAAATGTCTTAAAGCTGTATCGAACCACATTTTGGCCGGATTAACATTCTTCCCCTTCTGGGGTGTTTTCAGAGAACAATGGACATTATTGCTGATTCCAACTGTTTTGAAAAAAACATCCTTTCCAGATATTTCCATACATACTTCTACCTCACCTGTATATTATTCAAAGATACGACGATTCAAAGTACATTTATTATCAAAGTATATATGCAGTGTACAACCATGAAATTCATCTCTCCACAGACAGCCACAAAACCAAGAAAACCATGGAGCCTGATCAAAGAAAGACATCAAACGCAACAACACGCGAAAAAAACCCAAACCGCACAAACAGCAAAAGAACGAGCAAAAAAACACAGAATATAAAACACCAACCCGCAAAGCCATCAAGAGAGTGCTAGCATATTCAGTACAGCTCAGTTCGGTTCAATCTAGTGCTGTGTCGCTCATCATCTGCAGGCCACCCCGACCAAAATCACACAAAATAACAACAAAGAAAGGAATGACCAGAAACCAGAGACATATCATGACGTGAGCTGCAGAGTCCGATCCACAAACCGCATCGAGTAAGCCTTGCCCAAGACCCAGTACTCCAGCACCATCTTCAAAAGAAGTGACAGAAGTTATCTTGTGAACCATTTGGAGGATGTCACCCATGGTTATGTTGTTCACTGGCACCATCGTCTTTCTTCCATATTGTATCAATCTTTTGTCTGTCAATTAGAAACAGAAAATGCTGCATAGGTAGTTATAACATTTCACATAGATACCAAGCTGAAATAGTAATTCGTTTCTCTCTGACTTCAGTCTGATTTTGATCAGCTTTGTTACAAACTAGGTCAACAGAACGAGGCAGAATAATACACACAATTTGCGGGATGAACTCAGCAGGCCAAGCAGCATCTATGGAAAAAGTACCATCAATGTTCAGGCCAAGACCCTTCAGCAGAACTGAGGGTCTTGGCCCAAAATGTCGACTATACTTTTTTCCATAGGTGCTGCCTGGCATACTGAGTTCCTCCAGCATTTTGTGTGTGTTGCTTGGATTTCCAGCATCTGCAGATTTTCTCTTGTTTTAGGCAGAATATTAGTTCAGCACAGACTAGATGGACTGATGAACGCATTTCTATGCTGTAGTGAACTATGACTGTATGAGTGTAACTGTGCTGGTTCTATTTTGGTAAGTTTAGTTCCAGAATTCAATTTAAATCCTTGTCCCTAAGCACTTTTGTCCCTAACCTGCTTTGTCAACTATTGTGTGGCACTCTTATTATGACATATTCCCCAGGAATTTCAGCTACTGAAGGTCCTTGTGTATCAAAAACAAGTGGTGAAAAAATGGAAAAACAATTAATATGAATGTGTCATGAGGCATTATGCAACCACATGTAGCCCATCAGTCAATTTACCTTGCTATCACACCAGTTACATTTTATAATGATTCATTTAGTTGTGTAGAATTAAAGCACTACAAATTTGAACATATTGACAATAGTAGGATCACCAGAGATTGGATATTGTATTTGGTTAAATTCCATTTGTTACATCAGCTACTCAGTAGCAACTTGATCCCAGCTGGCTGTATCGGTCCTTTATGGAAACAAACACCCTACATATTTTCTGGGCTACATACAGTGTCCCCGATGTGACTATTCCACACTGTAATAGAAACATATGTCCTAAATCTGTTTTATTTGCAAAAGCCTGGCCATTTTAATCCAGAAAGGCTTTGCTTCTAAGCCAAAAGAAATCAATTCAGAAAAAGTACCTGTCCAATATACCTTTTATTAGTGTTGACTAATCAATATCATCAATTGCAGTTATCTGATATCTCTGGCGCCTTGCTTTCAACTTTACTAAATTTTCTCTTTGCAATCCTTGTGTTTAACCCCACATATCTGCTACATGTTGAAACTGGTAAAGGAGATCAAAAGGATTAGCAGTTTACTCTTATCTGCCATTGTCTGTGCCTACATTGTTAATGTTTGCTTCAATTGTCTTATTTAAACCACAGAGCTTAACTTTACTCGTCTAGACATTCCTTGCTCACTATGAGGGAGAAAAAGCTGTGAGCTGAACCTTCAAAATGCCAATTGCCTTTTGATCAAAGGAATCATCTGACTGAAGTTTTCTCGCAAGCCACCTGTAAAATTTAAGCAAGATTGGATTTCAGGTTTGGGTTTTTCTTCACCCTGGAGGGAAGCTACCAAATCAGGGAAAAGAAGTTTTTTATCTTTGACTTCATTTTGCAGAGTGGATAGATGCCAATCTTTTCTTTTTCACCCCTGCAGTCATATCTGTCACAGAGAGCAAAGCAACTCTCCAATAACATTTATATGTACAACAGCCTAACTCCTAACCACTACTAAACAGATATTAATTCCTCTCACAGCTGAATGATGTTTCACCCATTAATAAAAATAACACAATTTGTCCCCAGTTATGAAAGGCTACAACTGGTTTATGGCACATTGACATAAAAATAAAGTGGAGCTGTTTCCATCACAATGAACTATGAATACCTTTAACAAATTAAAATCCTATCAGATCTCTTAAAGACTGCCCGTGTGTTTTATTGCATATAACTGGTAAATATTTGACTTGGAAAAGATTATTAATTCAGTGGTGCACAGTAAATTGATTGGGATTACAACAGAATGTTGAACACATGATTTGTAATAGCAGAGAATGGTCTTAAAGTGGAGTCAGGGTCACGAGCAGCTGTTATGGAACAAAGGCAAATACATATTAAGTAAAGGCAGAGCAAGAATCGTATACATTGTGAAGAATTGCTCCTAGATGATAGGCCAATGGGGAAATCATGTGTAGAACAAAATCATGTAAGTGTCATATAGTCACAGAGTCAAACAGCATGGAAACAGGCTCTTTGGCCTTACTCATCCATGCCAACTGAGATGCCTGTCTGCACTAATCCCATTGTCCTGCATTTCACCTATGCCCTCTGTTCCTTTCCTATCCATGTATCTGTCCAAATGCTTTTAAACTCTTGCTACTTCTTGCCTTTTCCCCTCTTTCTCTGAAGAGAGGCACCAGAACCCAAAGCTGGGAGGGTGTAGAAAAGGAGAAACCATTCTTCCCTGCCCATTTTTCCCAAGATCTTATATTTACTTCTGCAGTCTTGCTCTGTACGAACCTAGAGATTGTTTGGCACCCAGAGACTGGCCTGAAACAGCACAGCAACATTGTTATTTTCCCCTCCTTCTATAGGACTGAATTATTCAGAAGTATAGTCTGACACGAGGCCAGCTGCAATGTATCATTAATCCCATGTTCCTTCATTCATGAGTGGAAACCGAGCATCAGTTGCCCATTGGACAATATACATACAAGGTTTCTTTTGGCGTGTCGCACCAGACAGTCAGCCATTCTTGTCTGGCGCGTGGCGTCAGGATTGGTCTCCTTTCGGATTAACTGGCTCACAGAATGAACGATCCTGACTCAAGCCTTGTTTACATACAAGGTAAGAATCTACATAACCCTGCCTGGGTAATCTTTTACCCAGAACTAACTTGGGTGCATGCTGCAAATCAAAAGATAAGATCAACAGATCAGTCATCTCACTTATGATGCTTGTGAATAAATTGAACTGGTTGTTACCATATCGATAATAACTAAATGCCAAAGTCAATTCATTTGTTTCGCCCACTTTGCAATATACCCAGGTATACAATGCAAGACTTGCATTGACCTTTCTCCTACTTCTAATCACAGTCACTCAATTCTGTCTACTACTTAGGCAGTCTATGTTGTGACTATGCTATGTTTTTACTCCGACACTTAAGGATGAGACCGGTATTGGTACTGCAGATTCGGACACAGGTGGGATTGGAGTTGGTGAAAATGGTACCCTATGGCAACTGTTATCCAGATGCTACTAAATACCATTGGGTACGTCCAATAATCTCCAGACAAGGTCCCAGAGGAAAAGAGTGGATCTAGCATCATGTTCCCAATTTTCCTTTAAATTGATTTATATTCAAATGATGTTATATAAATATTTCACTGCACAAGGATATTAGGTCCTTGTGGTCCAATATAGGAGCATTTATTGGCCCAGAAACGCATCCTTCATGAGCTTCACCATCAATGGATTTGATGCACAGTCACAGTTGAAAATTAAGAAAACTCGCCAGATAAATTGGACATGATGTTACCAGGCACCTTCCATTCCTTTAATCAACTTGTGCCATAGGGTCATTTGTGCCCACCTCAGGGGCAGATGTACTGTAACATCAACGGCACAGAACCCTTTCAATAGTACACTGAAGAAGTACTATAGCTTTTCTAACTGATTCTTTGAAGTAGGGCTTGAACACACTACTAGGCTAAACAATACCTAAACAATTGGATTTTTAAATAAGTTACCCTCCCTATGCTTCTTTAGTGATCCAGTTACTGATTAGAACAGCTTGAAAGAAATTGTATCCAAACAGCATGAAACACGTGAGAGAACTTAATTTAAGCAATTGATTATTTTGTTCTTCCTGATGTCGTCAGTGGCCAGCCGACATGGAAAAGCAACAAGTGATATTTCTGACCACCTACACAACTCATGGTCCTGTTTTTTTTTTCAATGTCAGACTTTTCTGGCGATCTCAGGTATTTATTGAAATCATTTACACCTTTTGCGGTAATCTTTCCTTTCTTTTACTTGTCTCATTACTATCTCCCTTTACCATATACAATTTTCTTAGCTGATCTCACCAGCCATTGACAGGCCTATTTCTGAGTTGTGTCCTCCACTCCAAATGTCCCCTCCATCCCAACATTTTCCAATTCTGATGAAGGGACGTTCTACTTCTCCTCAATAGATGTTACGTGTTCAATGTCTGCACAGCTCAGACATTTTCTATTTTTGTTTTGCTCATCTGCTGTATTGGACTGCCAAGATCAAATTTCAAAGCGAGGAGTCCAAATGTGAGCATGATCAAAGATTTTTGCACTGTTCCCAATTCCAATCCTCCCCTCAGAGCAAATAAAAATATGGATTTATGTTCTGATTTCTAAACAGGACTGGAGCTTAAGAGATCTAACCTACAATATCTGATCCTGAGTATGGAATAGGGTCCTTGGAGAAATAATTAAAGTGATAAATGAAATTTTAAAAGTACTTTGCAATTACTTCTTAGCACTATCGTTTATGACAGATGGGAAGCTATTTGGGACTGTGATAAATCACAGGGAAATAAGTTAATGGCATCACAGTAAAACATTCTTTATTTGTTTTGCTGCCTCTGCATTGGAAAATGTGTTTAAATTAAAACCTGGCATGACTGATTTATTGATCTTTTATGACCAGGCAAATAAACATTGGCATGGATGCAGCAGCCAGCATAAATAATCAGATTCCAAAGCTTCCAGGCAAGCCTTTACGCCACAAATACCACAACTGTAACTCCATCAGATTCCTAAAAATTATGGCCTGCAATTGCTAGGATAGAGGAGGGGTACTAAAATAACAAATTGAATTAAAAGTTGAATTTGATACTTTACCTATTCCAACCAAGATCTTATCTTGCTAAGATGAGTGGAAAAACATACCACCAACAGAGGGTGGAATTTCAGGTTACCCTAGGAAGCCCAATAATACTATTATTTGGTACATTGGGAATATATACCAATTGAGACCTATTGAGACTGATTAAAAGTACTCAACCCTATACAATATTAAGCAAACATTTCTAAACTAGGAGGAAACAGACGACCTACAATAGAAGGCTGATTTTAAAAAAGAGGTTGCAGATGCTGGAATATGGAACAAATAGACTGCTGGAAGGACTCCACGAGTTGAGATGCCACACATGCTGCTTTACCCACTGAGTTCTTCCAAAGTTCTGTTCAATTTTGTTCCAGTAGAAGCTTCACAGGCACAATTAGAAATCTGATGAAATACAACCTCATTTCCTTTGCTAGACCACCTTCTGCAATTTTATCAATTGAGGAGATTCTCTAATATTCACATGCCAAATGTACCAGCCAATCAAAACTATGCCAATAACTTCATTGGCTGGATCTGAGATATGGTTACAGAAATGCATTTGGAAAAGGAGGAATTCCAGTCTTGCCTTTTACAATGATGCAGCAGGTTTCCAGGAATTTTGGTCCAGCATTATTCATACATTACAATTTCATTAGGAAACTTTCCTTCAATCCAATGGCAGTTAAGATCCTGCCACCTGTTCCTTTCTTCTTAACCATTAAATCAATAGTCAAAAGTTCAAAGTTTAAAAGTCAAAGTGAATTTATTAAGCAAGTACACCATATGCAACTGTGAAATTAGAAACATAGAAAACTTACAACACAAGACAGGCCCGTCAGCCCACAATGCTGTGCCAAACATTTCCTTACTTCAGAAATTACCTAGGTTACTTTTATTGACTGGAAGAAAGAACAAGCAGTAATTGACCACCATACTACATCCCGGAGACTGAGGGCAGGGCTCAGGCCCCAATTGCCTTTATACCGGGGTCTGTGGGAGGAGCCACGGTCAGTGGGAGGAGCCACAGGAGCAGTCAGCGGGGGGTGTGTCCAGACAGGTATACGTAGTTCACCACAGTTACCCATAGCCATCTATTTTTCTAAGCTCCATGTACCTATCCAGGAGTCTCTTAAAAGACCCTATCATACCTGCCTCCACCACCATCACTGGCAACCCATTCTACGCGCTCACCACTCTCTGCGTAAAAAACTTACTCCTGACATCTCCTCTGTACCTACTTCCAAGCACCTTAAAACTGTGCCCTCTCATGTTAGCTATTTCAGCCATGGGGAAAAGCCTCTGACTATCCACACTATCAATGCCTCTTATACACCTCTATCAGGTCACCTCTCATCCCTCTCATCTTACAGGTATTAACAGTAAATACAAAGCAATGAAAATAATAATAATAATAAATAAACAATAAATATCGAGAACCTGAGATGAAGGGTCCTTGAAAGTGAGTCCATAGGTTGTGGGAATAGTTCAGAGATGGAGTGAGTGAAGTTGAGTGAAGTTATCCCCTCTGTTCAAGAGCCTGATGGTTGATGAATAATAACTGTTTCTGAACCTGATAGTGTGGGTCCTGAGGCTCCTGTACCTCCTTCCTAATGGCAGCAATGAGAAGAACCATGATCTGGATGGCGGGATTCCTTGATGCTTTCCTGCCAAAAGCACTCCTTGTAAATGTGCCCAACAGTGGTGAAGTTGTTACCTATAAAGGACTGTGATGTACGCACTACATTTTGTAGGCTTTTCCAATCAAGAAATTTGGTGCTTCCAGATAGGCTGTGATGCAACAGGTCAATATACTCTCCACTGAACATCTGTAGAAGTTTGTCAAAGCTTTAGGTGATACACAGAATCTACACAAACTTCTAAGAAAGTAGAGGTGCTACCGTACTTTTATTGTAATAGCACTTATGTGCTGGACAGAGGACAGGTCCTCTAAAATGATAACACCAAGGAAATTTAAAGTTGCTGACCCTCTTGACTTTTGATCCCCCATTGACGACTAACTCATGGACCTCTGGTTTCCTCCTCCTGTAGTCAATAATCAGCTCTTTGGTCTTGCTGAAGTTGAGTCAGAGATTGGTGTTGCAGCACCACTCAGCCAGATTTTCAAAGGCCCTCCTATATGTTGATTTGTCACTATCTTTGGTTCAGCCTACAAAAGTAGTCCAGATACATTTGTGTCATAATGGTAAAGATTAAACTGTCAGAACAAGAATGTTAGGAGTTTTATACAGAAGATTGTAAGTGAAAGTAACACTTTATCGAATCAGTCAAGAATGCAGTAACTACTTCACCTTTTAAAAGAGGAATCAGATAAATATTTGAGAAAAAAACAAGAATGTCATCAAAGGGACAAAATTGGTAGCCTATTCAAAGAGCTGATACAAGCACAATGTGGCTGTATAGAATCATAGAGTCATAGAGTATTGCAGCACAGAAAGAAACCCTTTGACCCATCTGGTCCATATAGAAATATAGAAAACCTACAGCACAATACAGGCCCTTTGGCCCATAAAGTTGTGCCAAACATGTCCCTACCTTAGAAATTACTAGGCTTACCTATAGCCCTCTGTTTTACTAAGCTCCATGTACCTATCTAAAGGTCTCTTAAAAGAACCTATCATATCCACCTCCACCACGGTTGCTGGCAGCCCATTCCACACACTCACCACTCTCTGAGTAAAAAACTTAACCCGACGTCTCCTCTGTACCTACTCCCTAGCACCTTAAACCTGTGCCCTCTTGTGGCAACCATTTCAGCCTGGGAAACAGCCACTGACTATCCGCACGATCAATGCCTCTCATCATCTTATACACCTCTATCAGGTCACCTCTCATTCTCCGTCGCTCCAAGGAGAAAAGGCCAAGTTAACTCAAAATCTTTTCATAAGGCATGATCCCCAATCCAGGCAACATCCTTGTAAATCTCCTCTGCACCCTTTCTATGGCTTTCAAATCCTTCTTGTAGTGAGGTGACCAGAACTAAGCACAGTACTCCAAGTGGGGTCTGACCAAGGTCCTATATAGCTGCAACATTACCTCTCGGATCCTAAATTCAATTCCACGATTGATGAAGTCCAATACACCATATGCCTTCTTAACCACAGAGTCAACCTGTGCAGATGCTTTGAGCGTTCTAAGGACTTGGACCCCAAGATCCCTCTGATCCTCCACAGTGCCAAGAGTCTTAGCATTAATACTATAATCTGTCATCATATTTGACCTACCAAAATGAACAACTTCATACTTATCTGGGTTGAACTCCATCTGCAACTTCTCAGCCCAATTTTGCATCTTATCAATGTCCTGCTGTAACCTCTCACAGCCCTCCACGCAATCCACAACACCTCCAATCTTTGTGTCATCAGAAAACTCACTAACCCATCCCTCCACTTCCTCATCCAGGTCATTTATAAAAATCAGGAAGAGTAAGGGTCCCAGAACAGATTCCTGCGGCACTCCACTGGTGACTGACCTCCATGCAGAATATGACCCATCTACAACCTCTCTTTGCCTTCTGTGGGCAAGCCAGTTCTGGATCCACAAAGCAAGGTCCCCTTGGATCCCATGCCTCCTTACTTTCTCAATAAGCCTTGCATGGAGTACCTTATTAAATGCCTTGCTGAAATCCATATACACTACATCCACTGCTCTTCCTTCATCAATGCATGTAGTCACATCCTCAAAAAATTCAATCAGGCTCATAAGGCACAACCTGCCCTTGACAAAGCCATGCTGACTACTCCTAATCATATTATACCTCTCCAAATGTTCATAAATTCTGCCTCTCAGTATCTTCTCCATCAACTTACCAACCACTGAGGTAAGACTCACTGGTCTATAATTTCCTGGGCTATCTCTACTCCCTTTCTTGAATAAAGGAACAACATCCGCAACCCTCTAATCCTCCGGAACCTCTCCCATCCGCATTGATGATGAAAAGATCATCGCCAGAGGCTCAGCAATCTCCTCCCTCACCTCCCACAGTAGCCTGGGGTATATTTCGTCTGGTCCCGGTGACTTCTCCAACTTGATAAGCTCCAGCACATCCTTTTTCTTAATATCCACATGCTCAAGCTTTTCAGTCTGCTGCAAGTCATCACTGCAATTATTTTTCCATAGTGAATACTGAAGTAAAGTATTCATTAAGTACATCTTCCTAGTCCTGTCAACCCACACTTGGACCATAGCTCTCCATATCCCTCTGATTCAAAGTTCTATTAAATGTTGAAATCGAACTTGCATCCATCACTTCCACTGGCAGCTCATTCCACACTCTCTCCAAGCTTTGAGTGAAGATGTTCCTCAGATTCCCCTTAAATATAGGCATCTGTTAGTCTTGAGAGACCATACATTTGCACTTTGGAAAGTTTCTAGTGTGCAGGCCTGTAAGGGAGACCGTCAGTTGCCCAAGTCTCTGCTCTCCATGCCACCGATATTGTCCAAGGGAAGGGTAAGAGCCCATACAGCTTGGCACCGGTATTGGCGCAGAGTAATGTGTGGCTAAGTGCCTTGCTCAAGGGTACAACAAGTTGCCTTAGTTGAGGCTTGAACTAGCAACCTTCAGATCACTAGAGCAGCGCCTTAACCACTTGGCCAACACAATATATTGCCCTCAAATTCAACCTAAGACCTCTAGTTCTAGTATCACCCAATCTAAGTGGAAAAAGCCTGCTTGCATTTACCCTATCTATACCCCTCTTAATTTTGTATACCTCTGTCAAGTTCTCCCCTCATTTTCCCTTGCTCCAGGGAACAAAGTCCGAGTGTATTCAACATTTCCCTGTAACTCAGGTCCTCAAGTCCTGGCAATTACTTGTAAGGTGTCTCTTTCAATCTTATTGATATCAACACACAATACTCCAAATTAGATCTCACCAATCTCTTATCAACTTTAACAAAACATCCCAACTCCTGTCCTCAATACATTGATTTCTGAAGCTTTTGTTATGACTCTATCTACCCCTGACATCACGTTCAAGGAATTATGGATCTGTGTTCCCTGATCTCTCTGTTCTACCACACTCCTCAGTGCCTTACCATTCACTGTGTAAGCCCTGTCCTGCTTGTCTTCCCAAAGTGCACACACTTACCTGCATTATACTCCATCTCCCATTATTCCAGCTGGTCCAGATCCTGCTGCAAGGTTTAACAGCCTTCCTTTCTGTCCATTATGCCCCAACCTCGATGATAATAGATCACTAACAACGGACCCGGCACCGATCCTTGTGGCACACCACTAGACACAGACTTCCAGTCTGTGAGGCACCCATCACTCTCTGGCTTCTCCCACAAATTCAATTCACTACCTCATCCTAAAAGCCAAGCAAATGAATCTTCCTGACCAGCCTCTCGTGCAGGACCTTGTCAAATGCCTTGTTAAAGTCCATGTAGACAACATCCACTGATTTGCCTTCATCAACTTCCCTGCTAACCTTCATGGAAAAACTCTATAAAATTGGTCAGACATGACTGCCAAGCTGAAAGCCATGTTGACTATTCCTAATCAGGACCTGATAACCAAATACTTATATATCCATTCCCTTAGAATACCTTCCAATAGACACTTCCAACATCAGGCACACCAGCCTATAATTTCCTGGCTTATTCTTAGAGCCTTTCTTAAATGGTAGAATAACATTTGCTATCCACCAATCCTCTGGCTCCTCACCTATGGCTAAGGATGATTTAGATACCTCTGCTTGAGCCCCTGCAATTTCTGTACTAGCCTCCCACAAGGTCTGAGGGGACACTGCCCAATCCTGGTGATTCATCCATTTGAATTTGCCTCAAGACAGCAAGCACCTCCTCCACCATAATCCATATATGGTCCGTGACCACACCACTGTTGAATTCCTCAGATGTGATTCAATCAGATCTGATTGAACTTTCCTGATGATATACAGGCTGTCTCCATGTTAAGAATGGGTTCTACCTCAGTAGACATCCATAAATGGACTTTATCAAGTAAGTCAGAAATTAGGCATTATCATTTGATACAGTTATCATATCTCCTCAATATGGTAATGAATGGTGTTAGTGAAGGGCCAAATTATTTGAACATTTAGTTATTGTATTCCTTTACCTCATTACAATGGTAAATCGGGATGTCCCACACTCAGTGCTGGTTTTGAAGTACCAATGGCTATATATTATATAATATTGTTGCACGTGCCAATAGAAGCAATTGTTTACAACTTCCAATTGCTGCAAGGAGATTACATGAAAAAAAGATTTATTTTCAAGACCTGTTCTCAATTGAATCTAATATTATTTGTAGGAGCGTATTCATATATGTGTGGTGCCCATAAGTTGGGCCATACTGGAGATGGCCTATAAAGTTTGTTCAATTGCCAATAGGACCATTTGCAAATAAACAAAACTGTGGGATAAATGAAATCTCACAATGAAGGTTTTGAACAGTAGCAGAGTAGTTTAGTATTCATTTCATACATATGAAGCATGGCCCCTGTTTTTCCTCAGAGTCTGAGTCGCTGCTTTGTTGTAATTTCGTCAGAACTGGGCCGGAAATTCTCTTCACTTGCTGAGTCTCTAGGGCATAATTTTTTTTCCAGAAAGTGATTTGAAGATTGGAGCATTATGCAAATTCCTTCAAGCAAAATGTAATGCAAATTCTTTTCAGTTAAATTACTTCCAGATTTTCCGGACGTAAGCGTGCAATAATTGGTTATTGTCTAGAAGAAATGTTTGTGACCATAGGCATATCACATTTTTTATGGACTTAAACAGACCAAAGGCTTTTACAAATTTCCTGCATTCACAACACACAATGCAATGTTTTTATTTCCCATCAGCAATAATTTTAATTGAAAACAACAAGCATCAAATGCACATGTGGGAAATATGGTGCTCAAGGCAATGCTCTGTCCCTCACCAACATTGTTTTAATAGGTAAATGCAAATTAAGAATTTTGTTATACATCATCATATTTTGTACTGATTAAGGGCATAAGGCCTACGTTAGGAAAAAAATGGCTGTTGTCAGAAACAGCTTAACTCATTTTCTTAAGCATAATATAGAAACTTGACTGATACTGTGCACAGAAACAGTTGGCTCCCTGGAGTGCTCTTATGGAACTTTTGGCTAGCACCCTTCGTTTCACTATCAAAACAGACAAAGTATGATGGGCTCAGGATGCCTGTTTGCGCTTGGAAATGAAAATCAGAATAAAATTTAATATCACCAACTTATGTCGTGAAATTTGTTGTCTTTGCTGCAGCACAGCAGCAACATGACAGTGGTTTTTTTTACTGCTCCACTCTCGAAGCACTCACAGATTCTCTGCACCTTTGTTGAACTGAATCAGTGGCAACTAAAACATTTTAATTCAAATATTTAACATATTCCAAGCACACTGAGCCAAAAGGACAGAAAGATTTATTATCAAAGTTGCATGTGTTCACCAGATGTCAATGTGGAATTAATTGAGATGCTATAAGTATTCTGATAATAGTTCAGAAATGCCAGGTGCTAATAGATTTAATTGAGTCCTTAACTTCAATGAAGGGTACACAAGCAAAATCCAAAATCTGATAATCTTCCATTTGGTTGGCAATAAATAACATCAGAAAACATATATAACTAGAAAAGGTACAGTTTTTCTTAACATTAGAACAGGCGAATCCAAATAAGCACTTGATAATTAATATCATTGAGTTCTGTAACCCATATTTCTTAGGTCCAGTTTTATTTCAAAAGACCATTCAGCCCATCAAGTCTATTCCACCATTCGATCATGGCTGATTTATATTCCCTTTCAACTCAGTTCTCATGCCTTTTCCTCATATCTTTTGATGCCTTAGTTAATCAAGATCCTATCAAATCCTACTTTAAAAATATCTTGGCCCCCTCCAGCCATCTGTGCAATGAATTCCACAGAATCACCACCCTCCTGGTAAAGAAATTCTTCTTCATCTCTGTTCTAAAAGCATGTCCTTCTATTCCGAGCTTGTGCCTTCTGGTCCTAGTCTTGTCCACTATTGGAAACATCCTCTCCATGTCCAATCTGACCAGGCCCTTCAATATTCAGTAGGTATCAATGAGATTCCCTTTCCCCATTCGTCCAAACTCCTGTAGGAAAAGGCCAAGAGAATCTAATGCTCATAAATTAAACCTTTCATTCCTGGGATCATTCTCGTAAACATCCTCTGGACCCTTTCCAATGCCATCTCAACCTTTCTTAGATACAGGGTGCAAAACTATTCACAATACTCTAAACGCAGCCTGACCACTGCCTTATAAGGCCTCAGCATCACATTCTTGCTTTTATATTCTAGTTATCTTGAAATGAATGCTCACATTGCATTTTCCTTCCTTACTGTCAACTCAGCCCTCAAGTTATCTGTTATGGAATCATGGACTAGGTCTTCCAACTCCCTTTGCACATCTTGTTTTTGAATTAGCCTCATTTAGAAAATTGGCAACACCTTTATTCCTTCTACCAAAAGTGCATGACCATACTCTTCCTTCAATTGTATTCTATGTGAACTTCATTACTGATTCTAATCTGTCCAAGTCCTGCTGCAGACTCCCTGCTATATCAACACTACCTGTCCCTCCACCTATCATTGCATTGTCTGCAAACTTAGCCATAAAACCATCAATTCTGTCACACAGATTGTTAACATATAATGTGTAAAGGGCCCAACACCGACCCCTGCAGAATACCACCAGTCACCAGCAGCCTTTATTCGGACTTTTTGCCTCCTGCCAGTTAGTCAATCTCCTGTTCATACTAGTATCCTTCTTCTAATACCATGGGCTTTTTATCTTGTTTAGCAGCCACGTTGCCACGTTGTCAAATGCCTTGTAAAAATCCAAGTAATCAACATCCACTGACTCTCCTTTGTCTATCCTGCTTGGCATTTCCTCAAATAATTCCAACAGATTTGTCAGGAAAGATTTTCTCTTAAGTCCATGCTGACTTTGGCCTAGTTTATCATGTTCCTCCAAGTACACCGAAACCTCATCCTTAATAATAGTCTCTACATCTTGCCAACTACTGAAATCAGGCCAACTGGGCTATAATTTTCTATTTCCCTCCCTTCTTAAAGAGTCGAGTGATGTTTACACGTTATATATCTGTTAAAAAAAACTTTTGGTATCTTCCTTTGTATTTTTGGCTAGTGTACTTGCATATTCCATCTTCTCTCTCATTATTGCGTTTTAGTTGTCTTCTGTTGATTTTAAAAGCTTCCCACTAATTTTTGTTATATTGAGTGCCCTCTCTTTTGCTTTTATGTTATTTGTGACATCCTTTATTAGCCATAGTTGCATTATCCTCCATTTAGAATGTCTCTTTTTCTTTGGGATGAACTGATGCTGCGTCTTCTGAATTATTCCCAAAATCTCCAGCCATTGCTGCTCTACCATCATCCCTGCCAGTGTCCCCTTCAAATCAACTGTGGCCATTTCCTCTCTCATGTCTCTGTAGATCCCTTTAATCACACTGTAATCCCATGTCACCATCGTCCAGAAAGACTGAGAAAACTAAATTCAAAGCATCATACTTTGAATTAGATCATAATTTTATCCCAATTGTGCTTCATTTCCATCTGCAATGTTATCTGTTACAGGCAGGTAGGGGAAAAAAGCCATACATCTTTAAACAACAATGTATCAAATTTACACAAGTTTTTTTTAATTTTGTCTCAGATTTCTGGTATCTGCAACATTTTGGTTTTGCAAACCATAAAGTCTAATTTACAGTCTGTTCTTGTTTCCTTGTAGCCATACGTCCATCTAATTTTGAGATTACCTTTAACTTTTGCCTTAACCATCAATCTTCACATTGTATTTCACAAACATAAAGTTCTGCAGATCCTGTAAATCCAGAGAAGCACAAAGTGCTGGAGGAACTCAATAGGTCAGGCTGCATCTATGGAAAGGAATGTCGATGTTTCAGGGCAGCTTCCTTCATCAGGACTGAAAAGGAAGGGGAAGGAAACCAGGATAAGAAGGTGAGAGGGAGGGGAAGGAGCACCTGCTAGTAGATAATAGGGGAGGGGTGTGGGGGATGAATTGAAAACCTGGGAGGTGATATGTGGAAAAAGCAAAGGGTTGAAGAAGAAGGAATCAGATAGGAGAGGAGGGTGGGCCCTGAGGGGAATGGAAGGAGGAAAGTCATCTGGGAGAGATAATAGGAAGGTTAGGAGAAGAAAAGAGATAAGAGGGGAGTCAGAGTGTAGAATGGAAGAAGAGGGAAGCAGGAAGGGGGAACATTGCTAGAAGTTAGAGAGATTGATTACCCCGAGAGAATATAAGGTATAGCTTCTCCAACCTGAGAGAGGCAGTAGAGGAGGCCATGAACTGACATGTGAGAATGGGAGTGCCAGAGTAAGAGATTATCTCATACAACGAGAGCAGTTGGTGATTCACAAGGTAGAATGGGGTGGGGGCAGTCAAAATTAAGGAAAGTCCAACTGCTGAAGGAATTCAGCAGGTCAAACTGTATAGGTGGAGACAGAGACATAGTCAACAGTTAACCTGAGACCCTCCATCAGGACAGGACATCCAGCCCTTTGATAGCCAGGGAATTGAGCTGGAGAGCCACGAGGTAATGTGACAGCTCTATTAAACCCTGGTTAGATCACACTTGCAATATTGCAGTCACCTCAATATAGAAAGGATGTGGAAGCTTTAGAGAAGGTGCAGAAAATATTTGCCAGGATGCTGTCGGGACTACAAGATATATCTTATGATGATACTGTAGGTTGAGAAAGCTAGAGTTTTTATTTAGAGCGAAGGAGGGAGAGAGGTAACTTGACAGGGATAAGATCATTAGAGGCATAGATCAAGCAGGGAACCAAAGACCTTTTCCCAGGGCAGAAATGACTAATACAAAGGGGCTTGTCCGAGGTAAGTTCTTTAAACAAGCAATGGTGTGCATGGAACCCATGCAAGTGCTGGATGCCAGATGTGGTTAAAATCCTCTGTACAGTTTCTATCATTGAGTTACTCTAGAGCTGCTCCAAAAATATTTGTGCAAACTTCACGGAACGTGTATGTAACACCCTCTGCTGGTAAATACTATAACATCCCCAACAAGAAAACCATAATCGACCGCGAGGTAATTAACATTCGATGTGTTTCAAGCAAAGGATTTCTAACGTACAGGAATATGATCTCAGAGCATTGCATCCAAGTCTGATCAACATTAAAATGAAGTAATCTGATTATTTCGCAGTCCTCAAATTCTCCTTTAATGCTGACAAAATAAATAGATTAAAGCTCTTGACAAATAGGGCCCACTGGAATTTTGTGAGATGGGTTAAAATGCTAATGTTACATCTCTCTTGAGCCTTACTTATGACTCACCTGCTACATGTACAATCATTTAAGAGAACAATTAGATTTACAATCTTCTTGTTATAACTTTCCTGAGAATTGGTTACTGGGAAATGGAAAGCTGCCCACATTTTCGATGGTCCTGTCATATGTTTGGGGACAGCGTTAAGCAGAGCCAGGGCAAGTTGGTAGATGATCTTTGCTTTATAGACGGTTAATGAAAGGCACATTCTTTCATATTTTTCAATGAACATGTCAATTATGACATAGAACGGGGCCTCCTAAAGTATGCTTTGTCTGCATATTGCAGCTGGATAATTGAGGGTGAATTAACCTTGGTTTTGCAGCACAGGCAAGATAGGTTGAACAGTTTCCAATTTGCTCTACAGATTAGCTCCACTCCAGCTAGAGGTTTATTAGAGTGAGGTGAATTATTATGGCAACAACAATTAAGGAAAGTGCTGGGCCAGTAAAAAGTCTTGCTTAACCCCTGCCTGCACTGATTATGGACCCATTGGTTAAAAGCATCATGCAACAAACCTGAATAGGAGATGTATTGCTAAGGGCAGTCATTTTAAGATAGACTCTCCCATACACATATGAGACATGACTAACCACTGCAGGTACCTCAAAGATCTCTTCAATATCTTCCAAGTCCACCTGCAAGATAGGTTAACCATGTTTTTCCATGACAACATCCTCGACACTTGGGCTCATACTGAGTTGATTTCAATGGGCTGGACACTATTCGTATATCTATCACTAAACTACTGATAGAGGCACTTTGTTCTTAAGATTCTATAAGATTGTTATCCCCTTCCAGCTGTGGAGGGGGATAGTGATGATAAGCTCCAACTACCTATTAAATGCTCCCAATGGTATGCATGGCAAATAGCCTCTGACCATCACGCCCAGCTCCTGGCCTTCACGTGTGGCTTAATTACTCAGCCCAGCAGAAGTGTTTCTACTGATAGGAAAAGGGGCAAAGGTGGGTACTAGTGCCGTAAAACCAGTCGCCTCAGGTAGATGGGACCATCAGCCTGGTTGGTAACTCACCCAGGAGAAGGAAAACTCTGATCTCAAATCTCCACTGCCTTGCAGCTATACCCACTCATGGGAAAGGCTTTGGGGATAACACAGAGGAAAAATCCAGGTCTGGAGTCCCTAAGGCCGTCCTACATTGAATTCAATGCTGACTGGCAACGCCTGTGATGATGCTTGCACCAGACTGTATTGGTCTCTGCCGTTCCTTTGGATTCATCGGCTGCATGGAGAGGGGGAGCCTGCTACATGGGCAACAGCTTGTTCCCCATATCATGATGCCCTGGCTTGCTAGGGCACAACATCAACGTTCCACCCTGTCCAATGGGGGCCTCCTTTCCAGGCACTCTGCTCAAAGCTCAATCACAAAAAGGGATTGCTAAGAGATCAAAGAGAATTATTCTGAAATTTTTCAATAACCTCCTTGAGAAAGAGTGGCATCAACATTGTCCCATGGTAATCCCTGGCACATAACTGGTAAAAATTGAGAAGTACTTTTCAGAAAGGCATTAAGAAAGGCTTGGGTTCCTTCACCAAGAGCACAAGAAATCTCACTGACACCTTCAAAATTACCACCCAAATGCATAATCACCTGCTCTATCTTTCACATACTACATTGACCACATTGGTCACCTCAGAGCTCAAAGACTGAACTGAAAGTGGAAGAAATTAATTTGCAATACATATCAATTTTCAATAACATTTTTTTCCTTTTTTTGGAAATCTTTTTCAGTCTTTAAAACAAAAACACTATTCAGTGCATACTGGGGTCGAACGAGGTTATAAAATGTTATGACTAGTAATGAAAAAGCAAAATGTTGCAGATGTTGAAAATCTCTAAAGAAGATACAAAATGCTGGACGTATTCGGCAGGTGTCGCTTTGACTTAATTTTTTTCTCTCTAATATGATGTGTGATCAACTCCATATTTTCTACATTTTCAATTTTTGTAATGTTTGATGTTTTTGTTAATCTTTTGTAGCTAATCATCAAAATAATAAATTCACCTTTTCTTTCTCTAGTGTCTGTAATAATATGTCTGAGCTTTTTGACTGTACTAATTAAAATTAATATCAACATTTGTCTTATCAATTTAACATATGTACAAAATTGCTCCTATTCCCTTAGGTCAATACTGCTCAGTGTGGCTAAAAAGAAGTACCAAATGGTCTGATGGTGGAAGATTAGTGCAAAAACTGGAAAAGCATTGAATATGGTTAAAAATGGATGTATAAGATGTTTCTCTTGATAAAATAAGGACACCACAAATTGACTCAGGGTCCATGAGGGATGAAGTACTGGAAACTGAGAAGCTAGCATATGTACAAAATCAAAATACCTCTCCAGAAATGTAAAGCTGCTGGTGGCAAAATAAGATTTTTGAATACTAAAGTATTGTTGAATGCCTACAAGAGCAGTTTGAGGCTGAGGCCACTAGGGAAAAGGCAATTCTGGTTTGGGTATTGTGTAATGAACCAGTTTTGATTAGGGAGGTTATGGTAAGGGAACCGTAGGAGACAGTGGTCATAATATAATAGAATTCACCCCGCAGTTGACTGGAAGTATCATCCCATTTGATCTGTTACGATGTTGATAGGAGGTCAGTAGAACCATAAGAGAAACATTAAAGTGTATCATTTTCATTTGATTACTAATGGCTGGAGACTCCAATGAACCATGAAAATGCAAAGACTACTAGCTTTTCTACCTTTGTTAAGAATCTAGATCAACACAAGGTGCATTTGACCTCAAGAGGCCAATTTCTCCTGTCATTTCTGAGGACAACCTTTATGTTACCTATTCACAGACCTCATTTATCCCTGCAGCTTCTGTTGACTATGTTCAGTGACTTAGAATATTTTTTCTGCTGACATTAATCTTTCAAATATGCTTTGAAAAGGTTGCTGTTTGCTCTGCCTGATTAGGCGTTTGCTTTACATGAATATCACTGGAAGTGAATGGCATGTAGACATGCTGCACCGTGTATGTGACACCTGAAAAGTGGACCCTAAGTCAGATTTGACAAGGACAGTTTAGCGAATCCATTTTTCTCAAGCACAACTCAGTGTTTCATTTTATTCTCTAAGTACGTATGCAGAACAAAACTCTGAGATTTGCCTTCTCCAGATAGCCATAAAATGCAGAAAACCATAGAAGCGGTTGAAAGAAAACCATCAATCTCCAACCCCCATGCACAAAAAGAAAAAGAAACAAAAACTCGAAAACCCCAAACCACTCTCCCAATCCCTCCCTTGCACAAGATCTAACAAATCACCCGAACCCCCAGCCTGCCACTCGGCTTTAGATAGATAGATAGATACTTTATTCATCCCCATGGGGAAATTCAACTTTTTTTTCCAATGTCCCATACACTTGTTGTAGCAAAACTAATTACATACAATACTTAACTCAGTAAAAAAAATGATATGCATCTAAATCACTATCTCAAAAAGCATTAATAATAGCTTTTAAAAAGTTCTTAAGTCCTGGCGGTAGAATTGTAAAGCCTAATGGCATTGGGGAGTATTGACCTCTTCATCCTGTCTGAGGAGCATTGCATCGATAGTAACCTGTCGCTGAAACTGCTTCTCTGTCTCTGGATGGTGCTATGTAGAGGATGTTCAGAGTTATCCATAATTGACCGTAGCCTACTCAGCGCCCTTCACTCAGCTACCGATGTTAAACTCTCCAGTACTTTGCCCACGACAGAGCCCGCCTTCCTTACCAGCTTATTAAGACGTGAGGCGTCCCTCTTCTTAATGCTTCCTCCCCAACACGCCACCACAAAGAAGAGGGCGCTCTCCACAACTGACCTATAGAACATCTTCAGCATCTCACTACAGACATTGAATGACGCCAACCTTCTTAGGAAGTACAGTCGACTCTGTGCCTTCCTGCACAAGGCATCTGTGTTGGCAGTCCAGTCTAGCTTCTCGTCTAACTGTACTCCCAGATACTTGTAGGTCTTAACCTGCTCCACACATTCTCCATTAATGATCACTGGCTCCATATGAGGCCTAGATCTCCTAAAGTCCACCACCATCTCCTTGGTCTTGGTGATATTGAGACGCAGGTAGTTTGAGTTGCACCATATCACAAAGTCCTGTATCAGTTTCCTATACTCCTCCTCCTGTCCATTCCTGACACACCCCACTATGGCCGTGTCATCAGCGAACTTCTGCACATGGCAGGACTCTGAGTTATATTGGAAGTCTGATGTGTACAGGGTGAACAGGACCGGAGAGAGTACGGTTCCCTGCGGCGCCCCTGTGCTGCTGACCACCGTGTCAGACCTACAGTCTCCCAACCGCACATACTGAGGCCTATCTGTCAAGTAGTCCACTATCCAATCCACCATGTGAGAGTCTACTCCCATCTCCGTTAGTTTGTGCCTTAAGATCTTGGGCTGGATGGTGTTAAAGGCACTAGAGAAGTCAAGGAATGTAATCCTCACAGCACAACTGACCCCCTCTAGGTGAGAGAGTGATTTGTGCAGCAAATACGTGATAGCATCCTCCACTCCCACCTTCTCCTTATACGCAAACTGAAGAGGATCCTGGGCGTGCCTGGTTTGTGGCCTCAGATTCTGTATTATCAGCCGCTCCATGGTCTTCATAACGTGCGACGTCAAGGCAACAGGTCTGAAGTCATTCAACTCCTTTGGTTGTGGTTTCTTCGGTACCGGGACAATACAGAATGTTTTCCACTGTCTGGGTACTCTTCTCTGCTCCAGGCTCATGTTGAAGATGCGCTGTAGTGGTTCTCCCAGCTCAGTCGCACAGGCCCTCAGTAATCGTGGGAAAACTCCATCCGGTCCAGCCGCCTTGCTGGTACAGATCTTCCTCAGTTGACCTTCCACCTGTGCAGCCGTAATCCTGGGCGTGGGCAAGGTCTCCTGTGAGTGGCTATTTTCCTGTGAGGGAAGTAAGCCTGGTGTGGATTTCTGCGGTGAGGATGAGATTGAGCTGTCGAACCTGTTGAAGAAGTTGTTCAGCTGGTTCGCTTTCTCCACATCTCCACTTATGTTCGCCCCCCGCTTTGCACCGCATCTGGTGATGATCTTCATCCCATCCCACACCTCCTTCATGCTTTTTTTCTGCAGCTTTTGTTCTAGCTTCCTCCTTTAATACTGATCCTTGAAAAAAAGCTACAAAAATAAATACAGACAGTGTACTATTTTACAGCCCTACACACAAAATACCAGAGGAGCTCGGATGGTCAAGCAGCATCTATAGAGGAAAATGAATTGTCGATGTTTTGGGCCGAGACCATTCATCACGGTTGGAAAGGAAGCGGGGGGGGGGGGGGGTGCAGAAGTCAGAATAAAAAAAAGTAGTGGCAAAGGGAAAAGTTCAAATTGGCAAGAATTAGGTGGGTACAGGTGAAAGAGGGAATGCCTCCCCTGTGTCCATGACCTGTCCATCACCTCCTTCTGGTTCCCTGGTTCCCTCTTTATTCCATGAAACTGTTCTCGTCAACTAGGCTCCTTCTTCAGCACTTTGCCTCTTCCACCTATCGCCCTCCAGCTTCTCACATCATTTCCTTTCATCCCCACTTCCCCCACCCACCTACCTTCCCTCTTTCACCTGGACTCAACTATTTCCTGCCAGATTGTCATCCTCCCATTCCCCTACCTATTTATTCTGGCTTCTGCCCCCTTCCTTCCCAGTCCTGATGAAAAGTCTCAGCCCAAAATTTTGACTGTTCTTTTCCTTCCACAAATGCTACCTGAACTGCTGAGTTCCTTCAGCATTTTGTGCCTGTGCTTAGATTTCCAACTCCTGCAGAATCTCTTACATCCCTAATATGCAGCTATGTCCGAGTTCACTCAAAGGCAGCATTCGTGCTTTACTTTAATGCAAAGCTCCTGGTTTACATGACTATCTACAAATGTTAATTATTTAATTTCGTTGATTGTAATTATCTTCATGTAGTCATTGTATTTATTTTAATGATTAAAATATTGCTTTTAACTGTTTGTCAGTGTTACTGAATGCCAGACACCACTATGAACAGTCATCTGTTTGACAGTTTTCACAGTCGGTCCAGGCTGGGGCTCTGGTTTGATAGGCTATAAAAGCATTTCTGTGAGATTTAGAAACAGAAGGCCTTGGGCTATGCAGACCCCTGCTGAGCAGTTTGGGGCCAGCTTCCGTGAAGAGGTTTGGGCCAGGGGAGTCACTCAGGGTAAGAGCAGGTTTAACTGTGGGTGATTGGCAAGCAGGGTCAGTGAACTACTTCCAGGGAATGATACACTTCAATATTGTTTTTCAAAGGGATCGGATAATATCAGGTCTGATTATAAAATATTACATAAACTATCCATTTAAAATGATTGCTTGAGACTTCCTTTGTAAACTTTTCAAGCAATAAGATTTGAGAAATCTAACTATGAAATCAGTCTGTTGTAACTTCTGAAAAATATTACCACAAAACCCATTCTGACTGAATACCAAACCAGGAGGTGAACTTTATTATAGAAAAATTTGAAAGCTAAGAATGAATCAATGAAAGCAATATGGATTTAAAACCCTGCTCAGCAGCATATGTATTCAAAAGAAAGCAAATAAAATCATTTATTGAAAACAATTTAAATATTTAAAGGGGGTACTGAATTGTAAAATGAAATATGGATAAATATCAAGATGGCAATAGCATTTTAGGCTGTAGCATGAACTAAAAATTGAAGTTATCAATCTTTCTTGGAACACAGCAATTCCCTAACTTCTTGGCAGGGAACATTGAAAGTGTTGTGGAAGCTGGTAGGGCAAGATTAATGTGTATGAATATGAAAGTGGATGATTTCCAGGATTATACTTGGGATTCAGCAATATACTTTTACGGGGCAAAATATTCTATTAGAGATTAAGTTAGGGCAGAAAGAATAAATTGAGGGACTTTGAGGTCAAAGAGAAAGACATCTTTTCACTTCTTGCTTCCTTGTAATGTATCTCTGTGCATTTTTGGCTTCAGTCACTATACTTGTCTCAGTGAGGAAATGCACTACAACCCAGTCATTTATTCTCATTGTGCAACTATTTTCAGAATGTTGGTGAACGTCTATGTACTTAAGCTAAATTAGGTCAGTCAGTAAGATTTGCACAGATCCATTGACACTTCCATGCATATTAAGCAGTGGTGCACACATTACTTGTCACGTAGGAATTGTGTGGATGATGTCAATGGCCATGAGATACATTTTTGGAGCCAGCGTGGATAAAATTGGGATACAAGTTTATTTCCTTTTGTAAGTCATTAGGCCCTTGCAAGTTTTCATATCGATCCATTTAGAGCAGTCGGGCTACTTAATAGCCACTCAGCTGCTCTTCACTGACTACTGTAAAGCACTTTTGCTATTAGGGGATCCAGTGACAGCAATCTTCTTCTCCTTTGGCTGTCCATCAATTTTCGATGATGACTGAGGCCTGGGCAGGGTTGTATGGAAGACCGGCAGTTGCCCGTGCTGCAAGTCTCCCCTCTCCACACCACCGATGTTGTCCAAGGGAAGGGCACTAGGCTGATACAGCTTGGCACCGGTGTCGTCGCAGAGCAGTGTGTGGTTAAATGCCTTGCTCAAGGACACAGCATGCTGCCTCAGCATTAGAAAAGGATTTTTAAAAGTGCCCTTGATCATCAATGGTACTTAGCAAGATTATACAAAGACCCAGACTTCCACCTCCAGTACTCAGAGGAGTAATGAGTCATAGGGCTAGGATTTTCCAAATCCAATGGCATCATCAGCCATCGAGTTATGATCACACATCCATGTCTAAACTGGTCTGCCTGAAGAGGTCAAGATTACTATCACCATGAATTGCTTAGCCTTTAGATCATTCCAAGGTGCAGCAGCTGTGTATGCTGCTCAGTGCAAGTTTAAGGACATCATTGATGCTCTCTGTTCAAGAAAAGAGATCTAATATACCTATGGGCCCAGGTCATCAGGCTGAACCATCTTTTGCATTTGCTAGGTTCATAGCCTTCCCAAAGATGAAGAGAGAGAATAAGATGTATTAACATGGCCCATTGGGGCTCTCTTTGAGAACCCAGTGTTCTCTGTAACTCACAAGAGCTATCACATTCTCAGTATCTACAAACATGAAAAAGTTTATACCCAATCACTGCCTCATTTCCAAAGAATATCTGTACATTTTTAGGTTGTCATGTTTCTCTTCCCAAATGGCACACTGCTAGTGCAGCCAAATTCCTTTATACCAATAGGAGAGTGCCAAAAAGGCCTTCCAGATAACATTAGTGTCTCCACACTTTGGAGAAAGTTGTTCCCTGCTTTACAATTTGGACAATCTGATGACTTAGACATTGCCTAAGTGTTCTGGAAAGAGAAATTGGACAATGGCAGCCCTTCTGTGCATCATTTGGCTTTGGTATTCATGGGAGCAAGGCAACATTGAGATTTTGGATTCTAAACTTTAAGTGTGGTCAACCTTATCTGTAATTGACATAATTAAGCATGACTAGATGTTTGAACATCTTACAGGAGCTGAAGCTGACAGCCTAACGTGGTCAGTAAAGAGTAACTATTCCTCAAAAGGCTAAAGCTTAGCAAAATTACAACAGTGAAGATAAAATTTCCCCAGCAACACACAGAAAATACTGGAAGAACTCAGCAGGTCAGGCAGCATCCATGGAAATGAATAAATAGTCAATATTTTGGGCTGAGACCCTTCTTCAGGACTGAGGAGGAAGAGTGCCGAAATTAAAGGGTGGGAGGAGGAAGGTGAAGCCAAGTGAGTGGGAAAGGTAAAGGGCTGGAGAAAGAGGAATCTGATAGGAGAGGAGAATGCACCATACAACAAAGGGAAGGAGGATGGGACCCAGCAGAAGTGACAGGCGGGTGAGAAGAGGTAACAGGCCAGAGTGGGGAATAGAGGAAGGGGGGATTTTTTTGTACCAGAAGGAGAAATTGATACTCATGCTATCAGGTCGGAGGCTATGCAGATGGCACAAGGGGAGGCCATGGACCAACATGTTAGAATGGGAATGGGAATGGGAATCAGGATTAAAATGTTTGGCCATCGGGAAGTTCCCTAACTAGCAAGGCATTCACTGAACTAAGCAGCCAAACATTGCCTCTAGGTTGATTAAGATAAATAAGGGAACAGATCTACTTCTTGAACCTGGCCTGTTGAAGATTCCATTTCATGCTTAGAAGAATCTCTAAGTCCAATCGAGTGCTTCATTAATCATTGAGTGATAAATCAAACTGAAGTACCTAACAGTAAACAACCATCTGCACATGTGGCTCTCCCAGCAGGAGAATAGTTCAATGGAACTTCATCCGGACTTACAAACACAAGAAAGTCTGCAGGTGTTGGAAATCAGGAGCAGCACACACAAAATGCTGGAGGAACTCAGCAGGTCAGGCAGCATCCATGGAAATAAATTAACAGTCAATGTTTTGGACCAAGACCCTTCTTCAGGACTGAGAAGGAAGGGGAAAGATGCCAGAATGAAAAGCTGGGGGGAGAGGATATAGGACAGCTAGAAGGTGATAGGCCTAAGCCAGGTAGGTGGGAAACGTAAAGCATTGCAGAAGAAAGAATATGATAGGAGAGGAAAGTGGACAATAGGAGAAAGGGAAGTGGTGGATGGTGCGGAGGTGCTCAACGAAGTGGTCCCCCAAACTATGATGGGCCTCAACCAATCTAGAGGAGGCCGCAACAGGAGCACTGGACACAAAAGATGATCCCAGCAGGTTCACAGGTAAAGTGTTGCCTCACCAGACCAGGAAGGACTGTTTGGGGCTCTGAATGGAGGTGAGGGAGGTGGTGAAGGGGCAGGTGTGGCACTTGGGCCACTTGTAGGGATAAGTGCCGGGAGGGAGATTACTGAGGGGGGAATGAATGGACAAGGGAATTGTGGAGGGGGCGATCCCTGTGGAAAGTGGGAAGGGAGTGTTAGGTTTATTGATAGGATCCCTTTGGAGATAGCAGAGATTGTGAAGGATAATGTGTTGGAACTAAGTAGCTTCCAGGCTATGCTCATTATTCTGCCATATTGGTCCAGCACAGGCCTGAGAAGATACTGCAATGAGGTGGGGGCAATGACTGTGTTTTATGTTAATGTACACCATGGGATGCTTTTCTCCTATCAGTTAGCAAAACAGAAGGAGCTCTGTTATGATTTCATTTTTTAAAGCTATCCTTCCTGTGTGCATGACGAAGGCAGACTCCAGAACAGATGATCTTCTGAGGGTGGTTGCAAGTATTGCTACCTAAGACACAGGTGTAGAATTAGGCCATTTAGCCCCTTGAGTTTGCTCCACAATTCCATCATGGCTGAATCATTATCCCTCTTAACCACATTCTTCTACCTTCTCCCCATACCCTTTGATGCCCTGACTAATCAACAACCTATTAACCTCTGTTTTAAATATGCCCAGTGACTTGATCTCTCCAGTCATCTGTGGCAAAGAATTCCACAGATTCACTGCCCTCTGGCTAAAGAAATTCCTCCTCATCTCTATTCTAAATGGATGTTCTTCTACTCTGAGGCTGTGCCCGCTAGTCTTAGATGCCCCCAGTATAGGAAACATTCTCTCCACGTTCACGCTATCTAGGCCTTTTAATATTCAATAGGTTTCAATGACATTCCCTCTCATTCTTCTAAACTCCAGCGAGTACAGTACCAGGACCATCAAACGCTCTTCATGCATTAACCCTTTCGTTTATGGCATCATTCTTGTGACTCTTCTACGGACCCTTTCCAATGCCAGCATATCATTTCATAGGTAAAGGGCCCAGAACTGCTCACAATACTCCAAGTGTGACTAATGCCTTATAAACCCTTGGCATTACATCTTTCCTTTAATATTATAGCCCCTTTGAAGTGAATGCTAACATTGTATTTGCCCTCCTTACAACGAACTCAGCCTGTGAACCTTTAGGAAATCCTGTGCTAAGACTCCCTACACAGTATTCCATCTGCCATTTCTTTGCTCATTCTCCCAATTTGTCCAAGTCTTTCTGCAGATTTGCTGCTTGGTCAACACTGCCTGCCCTTCCACTTATCTTCATATTGTCTACAGAGGTGATCACAAAGCTATCAATTCCGTCATCCAAATCATTGCCTATTACGTGAAAAGGAGTGGTCCCAACACCAACCCCTGCAGAACACCACTAGTCACCATCAGCCAAACAGAAAAGGTCCCCTTTATTCTCACTCTTTGCCTCCTGACAGTCAGCCATTCTTCTATCCATACTAGTATCTTTCCTATGATACCATGGGCCTTTATTTTGTTAAGCAGTCTCATGTGTGGCACCTTGTCAAAGGCCTTCTAAAATCCAAATAAACAACATCCACTGACTCTCCTTTGTCTATCCTGCCTGTTATTTCTGCAAAAAATTCCAATAGATTTGTCAGGCAAACATTCCCCATTGGCCTATTTTATCATGTGCCTCTAAGTACCCCGAATCTTCATCCGCAGTAATGGATTCCAACACCTTTCCAACCATTGAGCTCAAGCTAACGAGCCTATATTTTCTTTCTTCTGCCTCCCTTTCTTCTTAAATAGTGGAGTGACATTTGCAATTTACCATTCCTCCAGAACCATTCTACAATTTAATGATTCTTGAAAGATCATTGTTATTACCTCCACAATCTTTTCCACTACCTCTATCAGAACTCTAGGGTATAGTCCATCTGGTCCAGGTTATCTACCTTTAGTGCTTTCAGCTTCTCAAACTGCTTTTCCTTAGTAAATAGCAATTACATTCACTTCTACCCCCTGGCACTCTGAAATTTCTGGCATACTGCTGTTGTCTTCCACAGTGAAGCCCAACGCAAAATACTTATTAAATTTGTCTACCATTTCTTTGTCCCTCATCACGACCTCTCCAGTAACAGCTTCTAGTTGTCTGATATCTACTCTCGCTTCTCTTTTTCTCTTCATATATCTGAAATTTTTTTTGCATCTTCTTTTACATTATTGGCTTGCATACCTTCCTATTTAATATTTTCTGTCCTGATGGCTTTTTAGTTGCCTTCTGATGTTTTTAAAAGCTTCCCAATCCTCATAAAATTTTTGCCATATTAAATGATCCCTCCTTTGAGTTGATCTTGTCTTTGACTTCTTTTGTCAGCCACAGTTGTGTCATCTTCCCTTTAAAATACTTCTTCATCTTTGGAATGTATCCATCCTGCACCCAAATTGCCTATAGCCTTTCTGCTGTCATCCCTGCTGTTGTCCCCTTCCAAACAGTTTTGGCCATCTCCTCTCACATGCCCCTGTAATACCTTTTACTCCACAGTAATATTCATATATATGACTTCAGTTTCTCCCTTTATAACTGCAGAGTAAGTTCTATCATATTATGATCACTGCCTCCTAAGGGTTCCTTTATTTAAGCTCCCTAATCAAATTTATTTCATTATGCAACACCCAACCCAGAATTGTCTTGCCCTTTGTGTGCTCAACACAAACTGTTTTAAAAAAAGCCATCTCATAGTATTCTACAAACTTCCTTTCTTGGGATCCAACGTAAACTTGATTTTCCCAATCTACCTGCATATTGGAATCACCCATGACTATTGTAACGTTGCCTCTTTTATATGCCTCTTCTATCTCCTGTTGCAATTTGTATCCAACATCCTGGCTACTGTGCTGAGCCTGTATGTAACTCCCATCAGGATCGTTTTAGCTTTGCAGTTCCTTCACCTCTTTCTAAGACTGCAAGACCATAAAATATAGGAGCAGAAATACCTTGGCACCTGCAAGGTAATACACCATCCGGGTGTCTGTTTCACATCCACAGAATCTCCTGTCTGTTCCTCTAACTATGGAATCCCCTATCACTACTGCTCTCTTCTCCCCACCACTCCTCATAGTTTAAACATAAAAATCTTGCCTGACAAATCTGTTGGAATTCTTTGAAGAAATAACAAGCAGGATAGATAGTCAAAGGAGAATCAGTTGGTGTTGTGTACGGTTTCTCAGAAGGCCCTTGTTAAGGTGCCACACGTGAGGCTGTTTTAACAAGTTAAGAGCGCATAGTATTACAGGAACGATCCTAGCATGGATAAAGCAGTCACTGATTGGCAGGAGGCAAAGAGTGGAAATAAAGGGAGCCTTTTCTGGTTGGCTGCCGGTGACTAGTGGTGTTTCATAGGGGTCAGTGTTGGGACCGATGCTTTTTTACATTATGTGTCAATGATTTGGATGACAGAATTGATGGCTTTGATTGTGGGCAATATAATGACAAGTGGAGGAGCAGATTGTTTTGAGGAAGTAGAGAGGCTACAGAAGGACTTAAGCAGATTAGGAGAAAGGACGAAGAAGTAGCAGATGGAATACAGTGTCAGGAAGCATATGTTCATGCACTGGTAGAAGAAATAAAGACAACATAAACACAATGGAGATGGCATACAATATAATAAAAAAATCATGAGAAGTTAGAGGATTGGGAGGCTTTTAAAAACATCAGAGAAGACAACTAAAAAAAGCCATAAGGACAGAAAAAAATTAAATATGAAGGTAAGCAAGCCAATACTATACAAGAGGTTGCAAAAAAATTTTCAGATATATAAAGCGTA
This sequence comes from Hemitrygon akajei, assembly GCF_048418815.1. NCBI lineage: Eukaryota > Metazoa > Chordata > Chondrichthyes > Myliobatiformes > Dasyatidae > Hemitrygon > Hemitrygon akajei. The sequence goes on from NC_133136.1 coordinate 48,804,649, forward strand.
AAAGAGAAGCGAGAGTACTAGACCACTAGACCACTAGAAAATGACACTGGAGAGGTCGTAAACATAATTTCACCTTGATGAACAGTAGACCTTATATTTTTGGGGCCTTGGACACTGCTGATCACATTGCCATCAGGAGGCATTACCATCAGAAGGTGACTTCTTGATCAGGTTCTTGTTGCAGTGGAGGCCAAGTCCATGGGTATATTTAAGGCTGATAGTTTCCTGATCAGTCAGGGCATCAAGGATATGGAGAGAAGGGAGATGTATGGGGTTTGAATGGGATCCAAGATCAGACATGATGGAATGGCCTAATTCTGCTCCTATGTCTTATGGTCTTATTATCTTACGGTCTAAGACCTGTAGCTGAGCTATTTCAAAAGAGGGCAACATTCCTTTCTTCATCAATAAGAAAACGCATGACCAGAGAGTCATTAAGGCCACAATGTGATATTCTTGCACTTCTTCACCTACTTGCCTCTCCTTACTTTGGACATCTTTCATGGGCTTCACTATTCCTGTATTACATGCATGTATTTGTGGGAGGAAAATTTCTTTCAAGTTTCTCCAGCTATTGTACATACACCTCTAGAAGTCATCTCTGTATCTTCCTCATATACATTAAATGCATCATTAAAGGACCTGGCAGTCCACAGCATAGTATTTCATTCCTCCAATTCAATTCATTGCAGTAGACAGCCCAGGAATGATGTTGACAGATATTTTATTCAACATAATATTTTGACCTTGGTTCAAGAAAATTTGCAAACTACACAATTATATGAATTCTTTCTCAATCTTTTTATTATTGTTATTAATATCAGCAAAATAAAATAATACATAGATAATGGGATTACAAACATACACTTTCAAACTAAACATAAGAGAATACATAAGCAATGATTACAATATAAATGAGTATTCCCAAATCATAAACAATACAATATACAAGTAAACAAGTCAGACCTAGGTATATCATAATATATATTTTTTTTAAAAAAGAAAAAAAAAGAAAACAAATTATGCAAAAAAAACTAATCTAATAATCTAATAGCTAATAGAGAAAAAAACAAAAAAGAAAAAAGAGAAAAAGAAAAAAGAAAAAGAAAAAAGAAAAAAAAGGGCTGTTTATAATATCTCACAACAATAGAAATTCATCAATATCGTCAACTCCGATCCTCTCAACATATATACAATCGAAACTAGAAAAAACAAATAGGCTTGGAACAGGGTCATTTACATCATATGAAAATATTGAATAAAAGGTCTCCATATCTTATCAAATTTAATAGAAGTATCAAATACCACACTTCTAATTTTTTCTAAATTTAAACATAACATAGTTTGAGAAAGCCAATGAAATACAGTAGGAGGATTAATTTCTTTCCAATTCAACAAAATAGATCTTCTAGCCATTAATGTAAGAAATGCAATCATTCGACAAGCGGAAGGGGATAAATGGAGTGAGTCCATCATTGGTAAACCAAAAATTGCAGTAATAGGATGAGGTTGTAAATCAATGTTCAATACCGCAGAAATAATATCAAAAATATCTTTCCAATATTTTTTCAAAAGCGGACACGACCAAAACATATGAGTTAAAGACGTTATCTCAGAATGACATCTGTCACAAATAGGATTTATATAGGAATAAAAGCGGGCCAATTTATCCTTGGACATATGAGCCCCATGCACAACTTTAAACTGTATTAATGAATGTTTAGCACATACAGATGATGTATTAACTAATTGAAGAATTTTATCCCAATTCTCAATAGGGATAATAAGATTAAGTTCTCTAATTATATGAATTCATTGTACTTATAGTTCCTTACAGTTGTAGCTATCCAAGTTAATAGAAATAGTGATTGAGTCTAAACTGATCTGTAAACATCCAACAGAATGATGGAAATGTGCTATTTGACTCCCTATAAAGGGTAAAATATGCTGCTCAAGGCAACTGGTGAGAATGAAAATTCTTTATTCTGAGGTTGAAACTAAGACTGTATTAATATTCCTATTTTCATGACAATTAGGAGCAATAGAAATCAGAATTCAGGCCCCATTCTGAGTCCTATTTACAATTAAGTAAGCTAATAGAAGACCACCAAGGGGAGGTCACATCGCATCATTTATTCTCTAGTGGTCCAGAGTTAAGTCTACATTTGGACTAATAGAACATAATTTGACAGAACTAGTGCAGACAGTTCAAGTTATAATTATAGTTACATAAAATGTCTTGTATGTATCATTAAGATGTGTCTTATGTCTAATGTCGAAAATAAATCCCACTATAATGTGTATATTTTCTAAAGAGCCATCTGCATTTCTAAAACGGATGCTCAAATTCTTCTAAGCTATCAGCAGTCAACAGTGTATTCCATTAATCAAAAGGCTTAAGGGATCAGGTTGTTTGGATGTGCTCAGTTGGATAGATGGAAACATGATGCACTGTTGAGCCACACTAATACCCTTCAACTTCAGCACTTACAGAGACAAGATAGGTATTGAATGCTACAAAGTGATAATGAAATGCTCTCCCTCAATAAAGTCTGAAAACGTTCATCAGTATCATTCACTATTACACCTCTTCTTATCGTGTCCACGGACAGTCTATACATGGCCCAGCCAAAACTGGGCACATTTTTGCGCCTTGTTCTTGAATTCGGCAAGATCTGTAACAGTACAGGGTTCCTCTAGCGATGGGCATTGCAGGAGATGTTGCATAGTTTGTGGCTCAGTTCCACATTCACAAGTTGTCGGGCTTTTATTGAACTATTATACCTAATATACTAACAGTGCGAAATATTGGAGGAGGTTTTTCAGTCATTGAGTAGATTTTCAGTAACTTCCATCAGCTTTAGTCAAAGATCCTTCTGCAACATTTAAAATCTAAATGTCCTGCCTACTCAGTAAAAAAACACTACATTTTTCTAATGTGGCTGTAGAAATATTTAAGAATCCAGAACGAAAAATAATACTACTATTGGAAATTATAAGTCAATGCAAAAATGCTACAAACAATTCACAGAAAGCCATTAACCTGAAATAGAAAACCTGTTTCTCACCCCAAAGCTGTTTTAACTGACTGAAAATCTTTGGAACTCTTTCCTTTTAAGCCTATCAATCTTTTGTGTAATGAAAGCAGACAATTTCATGCTTAAGTTATGCCTTTTGAGCGTTATCCAGGAGCAAACATGTAATGCTGCATCCTCATTATATTCATTTTTGTAAGCACTGCCCAGTCTGTCCATTGGTGATATGTATCCACAGAGAGACAAATATAGTTACCTTCTGGTACTGTTTAATACACTGTAAGCTCATCTACATTACCTACAGAAAGGATCTGGCCCACACAGGGTCAGCTGCTAAAGACCTGTACCAATCAACTGGCTGGAGTGTTCACTGAGATCTTTAACCTCTTGCTTCACCAGTCTGAGTTACCCACTGCTTCAAGCAGCTTCACTTATACTGGTGCCCAAGAAGAACATGGTAACCTGCTTCAATGACTATCATCCAGGAGCATTTACATCCACTGTGATAAAGTGCTTTGAGAGGTTTGTGATGAAACATATCAACTCCTGCCTGTGAAGCAACTTGGATACGCTCCAATTTGCCTACTGTCACAGCAGATGCCATTTCATTGGCTCTTCACTCAACCCCAGAACATCTGGACAGTGAAGGCACATACATCAGAATGTTCTTCATTGACTGCATCTCACCTTTCAATAGGCAACAATATCTCCTCCACGACGTCCATCAGCACAGGTGCACCGCAAGGCTGTGTGCTAAGCATCCTGATCTACCTGCTTTAAGCTTATGACTGTGAGGCTAAGCATAGCTCCAGTTCCATATTTACATTTGCTGATGTCACCGCTGTCATTGGCCAAATCATAGGTGGTGATGAATCAGGATATAGGAGGGAGATCAAAAATCTGGTTGAGTGGTGCCACAACAGCCACCTCTCACTCAATGTCATCAAGACCAAAGAACTGATTACTGACTTCACCAGGAGAAAACCAGAGGTCCAAGAGCCAATCCACACCAGAGGGTCAGCAACTTTAAATTCCTCTGTGTTATCATTTCAGATAATCTGCCCTGGGACCAGCACTGAGCGCACCATTACAAAAAAGTCATTGCAGTGCATCTACTTTCTTAGATGTTTGCGCAGATTTGGCACGTCATCTACAACATTGACAAACTTCTACAGATGCATAGTAGAGACTATCCTGATTGGTTGCATCACAGCCTGGTATGGAAAGTCAATAGACCTTGAATGGAAAGGACTGCAAAAAGTGATGGATATAGCCAGCCCATCATGGGTAAAGCTCTCCTCACCATTAACTGCCATTGAAATTGTAATGAATTATTTAAACAAAGAATACTTATTCAAATAATGTATGGCATCCGTTAGTCTCGCAAGACCATGGATCTGTGCCTGGAAAGTCTTCTCCAGGGCGCAGGCCTGGGCAAGGTTGTATGGAAGACCAGCTGTTGCCCAAGCAGCAAACCTCCCCCCTCCATGCCACCGATGTTCTCCAAGGGAAGGGCAAGCGCTGATACAGCTCAGCACCAGTGTTGTCGCAGGAGTTGCCAGAGCGAGGCTGAAGGAAATGTCGGACTGCCTTAGGGACTCCAGCTCCTGATTTGTCCTCAGGGTTTACTCCCGAAGCCTTTCCCATGAGTGGGTATGGCAACAAGGCAGTGGAGTTTTGAAATCAGAGTTTTCCCTCTCTTAGATGGACTGCCTTCCCAGGCTGATGAGCTCCATCTACCCAAAATAATGTATTTACAATATTACTCAAATATTACTGATATACTAAATACACAACAGGAGGGAGTTCTGTGGAAAGACTGACCTTTCCAGTGACCAGAGGCCAACCATCCAGAGCTTTGACATCAATATTCTCCCTCAACTGCTGAGTCAGAACTCCTCACCTTTGATCCACAGAGAGATCCATGATGTTCCCGGTTGCCACAGAGTCTATAAGTGCTTGAAACCCATGGGTCTGGGAATTCCACAACAAGAATGCTGGGAGCATAATGTGATTAGAGGAAGATTCTTGCAGGGAGAATCCAACCTTCAGAGTTCCCCTTCCCACTGATGGCTATCCTCTTTTATTGGATGCCTGGGTCATGAAGCCTGGAAGGGTCCTGGATCACCACAGTAGAGGCAGGATCCTGTTCTCTTGAGAAAGGTGCATGTGCCCCACCTACATAAGCTCCTCCATGGGCTGTGTACTGGGTGATGAGGAAAGGGTGAAGGCAGACCGGAAGCTCAGGACATTCCTTCTCTGAACCACTCAATTGTCCGGTTGTCAATTCGAATGGCCAGATTTATCAGGTCATCCAGACTGTCTTACTCATCAATCACCCCAATCCCATGCCCAACTCCTACACTCAGCTCATTCTGAAACACAGTGATGGGGAATCTTTCGATCCACCCTGTCTTAACTGCAAACATGCATAAATTTGCTGCCTCCTGACCTGTACTGCAAGATCAAATACTCTGATGAACTTGACTACAATTTGCTGGAAAGACTGGGCTGCAGGGGAACCTTATTCTCATAGGATGTTGAACGGGCTGAGTAGGAGATTGTCTAAGAAATTCACCATGTAAGCCCATCTACGTGCATCATTCATGAACCAACTTGGCTAAAACTCCAGGAGCTACTGGGGCCACCGGAGTACCTGCCTGCTGGAGGAATACTCGGTTCTGGTCCAGATGCTGTCACGGGAGTGGGTGGATGAGACTGCTATACAGGAAGGTGCTCAGAATCAGAATCAGGTTTATTATCACTGGCATATGACATGAAATTTGTTAACTTAGAAGCAGTCCTTCAATGCAATACACAATCTAGCAGAGAAAAAAATAATAAAAAATAAAAAATAATAATAATAAACAAACAAGTAAATCAATTACATATGTTGATTTTTTTTATGTGCAAAACAGAAATACTGTATATTTAAAAAAAGTGAGGTAACGTCCAAAGCTTCAATGTCCATTTAGGAATCAGATAGCAGAGGGGAAGAAGCTGTTCCTGAATCGCTGAGTGTGTGCCTTCAGGATTCTGTATCTTCTACCTGATGATAACAGTGAGAAAAGGGCATGTCCTGGGTGCTGGATGTCCTTAATAATGGACGTTGCCTTTCTGGGACACCGCTCCCTAAAGTTTCCTGGGTACTTTGTAGGCTAGTGCCCAAGATGGAGCTGACTAGATTCACAACCTTCTGGGGCTTCTTTCAGTCCTGTGCAGTAGCCCCTCCATACCAGACAGTGATGCAGCCTGTCAGAATGCTCTCCACGGTACAACTATAGAAGTATTTGAGTGTATTTGTTGACAAGCCAAATCTCTTCAAACTCCAAATAAAGTATAGCCACTGTCTTGCCTTCTTTATAACTACATCAATATGTTGGGACCAGGTTAGATCCTCAGAGATCTTGACACCCAGGAACTTGAAGCTGCTCACTCTCTCCACTTCTGATCCCTCTATGAGGATGGATATGTACTCCTTCATCTTACCCTTACTGAAGTCCACAATCAGCTATTTCATCTTACTGACATTGAGTGCCAGGTTGTTGCTGCGTGTAACTACACCAGTCTAATGAAATAACGGCCACACATCATACAGATATCCTTGAAGATTTATTTTTATTTCTCTCTCTCTCTCTCTCTCTTTCATCAGCAGACACCGGGAAAACTACAAGAAAATAGAAGTCATAAAAGGATTGAAACATATATTTCTCAGTCTTTTAAAGTTTCTCAAGCTAGCGTCCGCCAATAAACAGGCCCAAAACACGTTAGCACAACAGAAGTGTGCTGAAATCAGATAAAATCACCAAAAACGTATCACACTGTCCATGTAAAGGCACATCAACGACATTATACGCAATATAAAACAAACAAAAACAATTACCATGTGCGCCTCTTGGACCACATGCAGAATAACGTTATTTTAGGGCCATATGTCTTTCTCTGCTTCCATGAGGGTCTGACCCATAATGCCACAGTCACGCGCTTATTAAACTCTGGTCATGTGACCCATTACACTCTACATTAAATAAAACCTTACATAAAAAGCACAAAACTTTTAATCAAACATTATTTTAAGATGATAAAATAATCATGAATTTATGACAAAAACATATAAACTAAACATCTCAATGAAACATGTCTGAGACAGTTACACTGAGGCACCACTCCACTAGTTGGCATATCTCACTCCTGTACTCCCTCTCATCACCACCTGAGATTCTACCACCAATGGTTGTATCATCAGCAAATTTATAGATGGTATTTGAGCTATGCCTAGCCACACAGTCATGTGTATACAGAGGGTAGAGCAGAGGGCTAAGCACAGACCCCTGAGGTGCGTCAGTGTTGATCATCAGCAAGGAGGATATACTATCACCAATCCACACAGACTGTGCACTGATATATTTATGCACCAAGAAGATCGTGAGACATACTCCTCCACCTCTGCTTTTGAGAGACTCTAAAAATCTATCCTGATGGTGTATAGTAAATCCGTTGATCTGGATCGCTGTATTCGGTACGGAAGGGGTTAACCAGGATTCCGTGAATCAAAGGACGCATGCGGTCCTAATGTCCCTCTGATTCACAGACACAAAACACAACAGCTCGGGGCAGTCTCACAGCCTTAGTGTCACAGAGAAAAAAGCCCGTAGACCATCTGGGCCAGCGTTTAAATTGTCTGAACCTTGCACTAGAACCCAGCCCCCCAGATCACTCCAAGCCTAGATGCTGCTGCTGAAGGAGCCATTCTTGGCCTCTCCAAAGCAGCTTTTACAGGGATTTTCACTGTTTTGGTAGAACGTACAATCTTTCCATCTCCAAATTGGAATGCTTTGTAACTGGGTGTAACTGTGTTCAGCAGTTTATGCATTTCATTCTGGTTTAGTTCACTTACATAGCTTTCGAGCCAATTTTCTCCATACTCCGTGTGTGTCCATGCTGTATCAATAACAGCAGATCCTAGAGATCCTATCAGCAAAATGTCTGCCTCAGATGTCTCTGCATTAGTAAGTGATTCCTTTGCAAACAATGTGATACGACATTTTTCTACATCTTCAGATTTGATATTTTCTTCAGTTAGTCTCACTTGTTCAGTTCTATGCAGACAGTTTCTTGCCCTGTGGTAAATGCTTTGAGATACCAGACATTTCAATCTCTTGCTGTACTTTAGTGGTCGCCAACACGTCGATCACAATCGACTAGTCGATCTTTGCGACTTTCCCAGTTTATCCCGAAAAAAAAAATGAAAAAAAGATAGACAAATACTGTTGAGAGATTGTTTCTGGGTTGCGGGGTTTTAGTTCCGTTCTTTCTGTCCAATGCGCATGCGGATAGCTCTCCCGCACTACACAGTGTAATTCACTGGTCCCCAACCACTGGGCCATGAGGAAACAATATGAGTCAGCTGCATTTTTCCTCATTCCCTGTCAGCCCACTGTTGAACTTGAACCCACGCAAAGTCATCAGGCGACTTAACGCAGTGATACCCTCATGCCAGGGATCACCGGTTGCCCTTGGGCGGCCAGTGGGAAGTGCCGTCACTACTGGCCTGGAGCGCTACCTCTGAACCTGTTTACCACACCGAATGTTCGTGGGGAACCTGGTGATAAAATATTCACAGACAACCTAATTCAGACTCAGCATTTCGTAAGTATCAGAGCAGCTACTGCACTGCAATCTACTGAAACAAACATTTGTCGGCCGATAGATCCTACAAGGGGGGGCGGGGGGGCACTCTGTCGCACTCCCCGCTCAGTCGGCCGCGCTCTCCAGACTGTGACCGCCGCAGCCCCGGTACGGGGACCTCCAGCCCTGACCTTGTCCTCTCACCCCACCCAGACCAGCCGCACCTGGCCAAGGCGTCTGGCGGCAGGCGGGCGGGAGGCTGAGTTTGGGCCCGGAGGCTGTCTAGTGAGGCAATGTCTCAAAACTGCTTCAGTACCCTGAGTCCAAGCACCCAGCACTTAAAGACGAACCCGCTGAGTTTTCTCAGCGGAAAAAAACGTGAGCAAGCGGGACAGAAGCCGAGAGCCGCGAAAACTAGAATAGACTGGACATAAGGAACCTGCTTCGAGTATTGCTGTATTCCAGTCGTGTTTAACACGCGCCCCCCTCGGCCGGTCCACAAGAATATTATCAATACTAAACCAGTCCGCGGTCCAAAATAAAAGGGTGTGTACCCCCGGTGTTTATATATTATTTCTACTTCCGGGTTGTGGGGTTTTACTTCCAGTCTTTTCTGCCCTGGTGCATGCATGTAACTAATTGATGTGGGGTCAATCTTGCCTTTTACTGAGGCCGAGGTAGGGGATCTTGGGCTTAAAAAGGTTGGTGACCACTACTGTACTTGGTTATTGGGTTTGTTCCAGCTAATGGTACCCTTGCCTGGTCATTCTGGGACCTGCGCTTGCTCTGCTCTCATTTCTGCTCAGTGAAGTATGCCATTTCCAGACTCTAATTCTAATTGTCATCTCCAAAAAATCTCTTTGGTGTTGAGTTCATTGATGTAGATGTAAGTTCTGTATATGCAGTTAATGCTATTTGTCTGTCCTTTATGTCTAGACATACAGTATCTAGCAATTTAAAAGTTAATACTGCATCAGGAAGTTCCATTTTGTATTTAATATTGCGACTGTACTTTTGTTCAAAATCGATAATATAATCAGCCATATTTTTAGAATTGTCTCTGGGAATTCTGTCAAAATCTGAATATGCCTCATAAATCCAACCCTTTTCTTCCTGCCGACAAACTGAGTCAAGTGTATTTATTAGCGTATTCGTATCGTCATCTTCAAGACTTCCACCGAAATTCCTATTGCAGTCTCTATACCTGACGGCCACCATCTTTATGCCCACATACCCTTCCTTCACCCCTCACATACATTCTCATAGCAGGGAAAGTGTGCGTGCTCACTAAATACTTACATAGCCCGAATGAGCAGAACTCAGCAGCTGGGAGTGGGACTGTCCTGGCTGAATTGCGGCTGTGAGAGCGGTACTGACTGCCATCTATCTGTGTGCGGAGTGTTCCTGAACTGTCACTGCCAGTGCTGACACCTGTTCTTCCTGCTTGGACTGGGCTTGCAGATCTGAAAGTAGTTGTCGTACTGTGTGAGTCACTTTTGCCAATTCAGTCTCTATTGAATTTAACTTCACCTCCATGAACTTTGGTTTGGGCTGGGCACGTCACTCTGCAAGTAGCTGTCGCACTGCATGAGACACCTCGGTCAGTGCAGCCTCCACTGACTTTAGCTTCTTTCCTACCTAATCAACAAATGCCAGGGCCATGGTCAGTTGTTCTCCCTCCACTGGGTCTAGTCTGTTGGTCGAGTCTAGCTGACAAGGATATGCAGTGATGGCCCAAGTGTGGAGGGAGAGACACTGAAGTGGATAGAACAGTTCATTGAATATTAATCGGAACTATAGAGAACAAAAGGAAACAAAAGTAATAAACACTAGCCCAACAAGGCCATTAATTAAAACTCTCTAACTAACAAAACTAACTGTGGCTCAGAACCAGCAACTTAATATTAAGTTAAATCCACTCCTTTACAGCACCAATCTAAGCTGTAATCTACTTTCCCGGAACGAGAACAAATGTCAGCAGGGAGCTGAAACACTGTGATAGACTATTTGGCCAGAACATGCATACTCTCCAGAGTGTTGGCCAACCCTGTTCAGATGCCACCAGTGAGGGCATCCAGTGTTGCCGGCAACTTATTTAAACTAAAGCTCTGAAAAGATCACTTTGGCAACTCAGCTTCCATATTTATGGAATCAGTGATACGTTCATAATTTTCCACAAAATGTAAAAACTATTTCCCTGCAAGAAAATTAAAGAAGGACATGTACAGATGTTACCATTCCACAGGATATCAGATGTGTAATTCCTATGTGTCAGGACTGGATGTATTTCAAGCAGGTTGTGAAAGGAGCCAGTATAACACCTGCTCAATTTCCTGCTGAGGCCTGGTCCAACTGAAGGACTAATTCTCATTTTAGGGTTTCAGTTAAATGAGCTTTTTTAATCGTTGAGAAAATAATCTTTATGGTCATGAGAATTTGACAGGCCAGTAGGCACTGGAAAACATTGTGTTGGAATCACTGGTTAGAGTTTCCTGGGAAGAGCTTTGCATTCAAAGCAATATGTGTGATTAATTAGAGGATCTTCTTGTCTCACATCCAGCAAATCATGGCTGTTCACATTTTTGCAAATTTGTAACAGATTCATCTGGTTGAATCTTAAAAGTATGAGCCAAGTGGTCTTGGGGAAGTGCACAATTTCTGATGTGTCTTCAATCACATGAGACTCTTGCACACGGTAGTGCACTTAACTCCATGGTTATTATAGTTTCACTTCTTCAGGTTCCCTGCCTGAAGATCACCCTCACTGACAAGGTCAATTCAAACTGGAGAGGAAAAATTCAGAGCAGGCTGCAGCTCAGTCTCTATTGCTATTATCACATGAGGCGGCTAGGATGTCATCGCCATCTGGGGGATAGATGGTGGAAATAGGATGATCAGATGGAAATACAAATGCCGCTCTATTTCAAATATAAATCATTCAAGAGGAAGCATTATATTTATCTCGAAAATATCCTCATTTCCCTTCAGCTGGGGCTGCCATAGCCTTAGAAACCCTTAATTAAACCTGGAAAGCTAATTATATCATAAGAAGCCAGCTTCATAATGGTGTTCAATCAGTCAACCATCCTCAGGGAAAATGTTGGCTGCCATTCACTTCTTCTAATACCTGACTGCAAATCCTCAATTTACAGAAATTATGATTCAAAGTTATTACTATAACTCTAAATTTTAATCCCTCTCTCCCTCCCTCTCTCTATCTATCTATATATATACACACATTCCCTGATATTAAATCTGCACTATTTGAAAATTGAACCATTTTTTTCAGTGGAGTGTCAACAAAACCCCAATTAACTACAGAAACAAAGTCGTTACTTAGAGAGAACCAAGAGGAAATTCTTGACAAATTTCTGTTTTGAACTCAATCATGCCTAATGACTCATCATATTCAGTTGCTGCTATCTTCAATATAGAAAATGCTAATAGCTAAGTTGGTGATGCAGTAGTTAAACCACTATTAATCATGGCAGTTTCTCCACCACACCATCAAGATCTTGGGGTTCACTACTAGACGTAAACTTGACAAGATCAGCCTTATAATACTGCAGCTAAAAGAAAAGCTTTGCACCAATTTCAATTTGTGCATTGCAGCAACTATATTGCTTGCCACTTGTGAAACTGCAACAGAAATTGAGAGGAAAACAAACCAGCTTCTTATAAATCTGTCAATTTCCAGAAGTTATAAAAGCTGAGTTTCTAAACAAAAAGCCAGCAACTTCATTCAAAATGGTAATATGCCATGTTATTGTATGAACAAAGAAGCTGCATTTGTAAGTTATCTCACAATGCTTAAACATCAGTTCATGAAATAATGCTGATGATGCTCTCATTTTGATTAAAATAACTGGAGTTGAATCAGAATCAGTTTTAATGTCACTGGCATATATTGTGAAATTTGTTGACTTTGTGGCAGCAGTCCAATGCAATATATAATAATAGAGGCAAAACTGTGAATTACAGTAAATAGATAGATAGATAGATAGTTAAATTAAATAAATAGTGCAAAACTAGAAATAAAAAAGTAGTGGAATAGAGACAGTGTTCATGGGTTCAATGGTCATTCAGTAATTGGATGACAGAGGGGAAGAAGCTGTTCCTGAATCGCTGAGTGTGTGCCTTCGGGCTTCTGTACCTCCTACCTGATGGTAGCAATGAGAACAAGGCATGACCTGAGTGATGGGTGTCAATAATGATAGGCGCTGCCTTTTAGAGGCATCACTCCTTGAAGATGTCCTGGATATTCTGGAGGCTGGTGCTCTTGATGGAGCTGACTAAGCTTACAACTGTCTGCAACTTACTTCTGTCCTGTGCAGTAGCACACCTTCCCCCCCCCCCCCCCCCCCCAATACCAGATCATGATGTAGCCAGTTAGAATGATCTCCAAGGCACATCTGTAGAAATTTTCAAGTTGAACACAGTGATAAAAATGATCACTCCCCTTTGGTGCCTCTCCCCCTTCCCTTTCTCCTATGGTCAACTCTTCTCTCCAATTGGAAACCTTCTTTTTCATCCCTTTACCTTTTCCACCTATCACCTATCAGCTTCTCAAAGCTTTCCCCCACCCCCCCCCCCATCCACCTTCCTCCTTCACCTTCATCTGGCATCACTTATCACCTGCCAGCTTGTACTTTTTCCTCTGCTTCCCCCCACCTTCCTATTCTGGCTTCTTCCCCCTTCCTTTCCAGTCCTGCTGAAAGGTTTCAGCCTGAAACATCAACTGTTTATTCCTCTGCCTGACCTGCGGGGTTACTCCAGCATTTTGTGTGTGTGTTTCTCTGAAATTTCAGCATCTGCAGAATCTCTTGTGTTTATGATAAAAACATATGGCACCTTCCAAGAGGTCATTCCGCAATTGAAACCACATTACCTAGATACAATACTGCAATAAATCCTAGTACACTATGCAATCGTAGGGTACAAAAATCTATGCATTGCAGTTAAAACCAAGACTACTTAAGTTTTAATGATTTGTTATTTGATACATTAACATCAACCAAGCATTTTTAAGTTTGTGTTCTTAACGCTTCAAATGACTTTAGGTCCAGACCTTGGGCAGACATTACGTGGATGTTGTTTACGCTCTAAGGAAAGTTGTGACAATAGTTGTCAGATAAGTCATTGTGGTTGCTGAATGGAAGTCACTCTCGATGCAACTCCACAATGTCATTGTCAGTTCTCAGTGAATGAAATAATTTTCATGGCAAGTCACCCATCTTACCAGTGGAGTCTTGGGGTTCGACTGATCAGGAACACAATAGAAGCAATGACACAAATACTGTTCCAACTGGCAAAGGTCCAAAGTTGAATACCCTTAACAAATGACTTACCTCTTAGATCTCAAAATCCTTTGCACCACATATGAGGCACATTAGGAGTGTTAACCATTATTCTTCACAGTTCTAGACGAGTGCTATTCTAACAATGTTCAAGAAGCTCCGGACCATCAAAGATAAATCAGTTTACTTGGTTGGTACCCCATCAAAAACATTAAATGTTCACTGTCTCTAACTATAGAGTACAGTGATTCATATGAAATGATGGAGGAACTCAGCAGACCAGGTAGCATTTACTCAAGAAAGGACTGAAAAAATTCATCAGAACTTACGTTGCACTAATAAAATAGGAAAATTATGCCCCCATTCCCTGGCATTAACAGAACCATGATGGCCTTACCACCCTGGAAACGCATAGTAAGTTGTAACATCCATTTGAAAGTGCCCAATCACCCCTAGACAACCTGAAATATTAATGCCTTCTTTTCTCCAGGGATGGTATCTGATCTGATGAGGTTTTCTGGCAACATCTGCTTTCAATTCTGTTATCCCTTGCTGCTGTAACACCACTGCACTGTCGCCCACAACTACTTCCATTTCAAATGGCTTGCCTGACTTATACCTTCCCTGTTCCAGAAATCACTTCGCAAAACTCCTTCCCTCATGTGTGTGTTTCATCTCTGAACTTATAGCCTCTTCCTTTGATCTCATTCCCATGAAGAGCTCAAAAGCTAACTATTCTCCTTGGCCCATGTACTAACTGACGTAGAAATTAGCTTCCTCGTCTCAATTCTGTTTCAAGGACCACATTATAATTTCCTTCTTCAAAAACTCTTGCTCATTTCTTCGGTCTATACGAACTATCAAGTCATACCTAACTTCTCTGAAGTTCCTGAAGCTTATTATCAACTCTCATGTCAATAATCTGGATTCCCTCTGTAAGTGACTTTTAGCAAGTTTTTGACCCTGTCACGGCAGCAATACAGTCTTAACCATTCTCTGCAACTGAAATCAGACTTCATTTCCCCACTTCTCAAACCCTCTCAAATGTCTTTGACATTATGAAACCAGTTTCCTCTATCTCCCTTAAATAAAGTCAATGAATAAAAAAAAATCCAGCTAGTGTGTAAAACAAATACTCCCTGGTCTCTCTCTTTGTAAGGCTGGATGTTACATTTCCTAAAAATCTAACTATCCAGGAGAAGGGTTTGGCTGGAGGAGAGACTGAAATGTTTTCTCAATAAAAGTTATATAACTTGAGCAAATATTTAAAGGAGCAAGGTAGATTTTCATCACATACTGGACCATTTTGAAGTATTTTCTTACTGCTGCTGTCATTGAAAATCAATCATTTGAAAATGTCAATTCAGTTTGAGAAGGAGTAACTAAAGTCAGATGTATAAGTATTACAGTGGAGTAAAGGGAATTACAGAAGCATGAGAGAGGAGCTGGCCAAAGTTGATTGGAAGGAGACACTAATAGGGATGATGGCAGAACAGCAATGACAGGAGTTTCTGGGAGCAGTTCAGAAGGTGCAGGATAGATACAACCCAAAGAAGAAGTATTCTAAAAGGAGGATGACACAGCCATAGCAGATGGGAGAAATCAAAGGCAACATTAAAACAAAAGAGATGGCATATAATAGAGCAAAAATTATTAGAAATTAGAGACTTGGGGAGCTTTTAAAAACAAACAGAAGGCCATAAGGAGAGAAGATACGAAACTTGAAATTAAGCTAGCTGATAACATAAAAGCAGACACCAAAAGGTTTTTCAGATACAGTATATAAAGAGTAAGAGAGGCAAGAAAAGATAGCGGACCGCTGGAAAATGACTCAGGAGAGGAAATAATTTGGATCAAAGAAATGGCAGACAGATTTATTAAGCATCAATTTTCACTGTGGAAGACACTAGCAGTATGTCAGAATTCAAGGGTGTCAAGGGCAGAAGTGAATCGAGATGCTATTATTAAAGAGAAGGTATTTGGGAAGCTGAAAGGTCTGAAGGTAAATAAGTCACTTGGACCAGATGGACTACATCCCAGGATTCCGAAGGAGGTAGCTGAAGAGATTGTGGAGGCATTATCAATGATCTTTCAAGAATCATTAGTTTCTGGAATGGTACTGGAGGATTGGAAAATTGCAAATATAACTCCACTGTTTAAGAAGGGAGAGAGGCAGAAAAAGGGGAATTTTAGACTGACTTCAATGGGTGGGAATATGTTGGAGTCTATTATTAAAAATGAGAATTCAGGATACTTCAAGTCACATGATAAAATAGGACATAGCCTCAGAAAAGAGGGTCATCCATATAGAATAGAGGTGAGGAGGAATTTCTTTAGGTCAAAGTTCAAAGTAAATTTATTATAAAAGTAGACGTATGTCACCATATACAACCCTGAGATTCATTTTCTTGCTGGCATACTGAATAAATCCATCAGAGAATAATAACCATAATAACCACAGTCAGTGACAGACTGCACAAATTGGGCATTCATCCAGTGTGCAAAAGACAACAAACTGTGCAAATATGAAAATAACAATAACAAAAAAATAAAAAAGCAATAAATATTGAGAACATGAGATAAACAGTCTCTGAAAATGAGTCCTTAGGTTGTGTGAACATTTCAATGCTGAGGCAGGTGAAGTTATCCCCTTGGTTCCAGAGCCTGACGGTTGAGGGGTAGTAACTGTTCCTGAACCTGGTGGTGTGAGTCCTGAGGCTCCTGTACCTCCTTCCTGATGGCAGCAGTGAGAAGAGAGAGTCCTGCTGAAGGGTTTTGGCCTGAAATATCGACTGTACTTTTTTCCATAGATGTTGCCTGGCCTGCTGATTTCCTCCAGCATTGTGTGTGTGTTGCATGTCCTGGGTGGTGTGGGTCTCTGATAATGGATGACATGCCTGTGACAGCATTTCGTATAGATGTGATCATTGGTGGGGAGGCCTTTACCTGTGATGTTCTGGGCCATGTAAACTACTTTCTGTAGTATTTTCCATTGAAAGGCTCTGGTGCTTCCGTACCAGACTGAGATACAGACAGTGAGTATACTCTCCACTGTACGTACATCTATAGAAGTTTGTCCAAGTTTTAGATGTCATGCTGAGTCTACACGAACTCCTGAGGAAGTAGAGGTACCTCTGTGCTCTCCTCATAATTGCACTTACATGCCGGGCCCAGGAGAGGCCCTTTGAAATAATAACACCAAGGAATTTAAAGTTGCTGACCCTCTCCACCTCTGATCCTCTGATAAGTACTGGCTCATGGACCTCCCGTTTCTCCCTCTTGCTGTTGATAATCAGCTCCTTTGTCTTGCTGACATTGCATAAGAGGTTGTTGTCATGGCACACTGCGTCACATTTTCAATCTCCCCCTTACATATGTGTTAACTGCTCACCATCTTTGGTTCAGACAACAACAGTGGTGATGTAGAATGTGGCCTCAGAGCTGTGCTTAGCCACACAGAAGTAAGTGTGAGGTGAGTAGTGCACGTGGCTAAGCACATGGCCTTGTGGTGTACCTATGCTGATTGAGGTCATAGAGGAAACGTTGTTGCTAATCCAAACTGAATGGGGTATGCAAGTGAAGAAATTGAGGATCCAATTACACAAGGAGGTATTGGGCTCAAGGTCTTGAAGCTTATTGATTATTTTTGAGCAGATGGTGATATTGAAAGCCGAGCTATAATCGATAAAGAGCATCTTGATGTATGCATCTTTGCTGTCCAGATGGTCAAGGTGAGCGAACAGCCAATAAGTTGGCATCTGCTGTGGACCTGTTGCTCCGGTAAGCAAATTTGAGCAGTTCAAAGTTGCTTCTCAGGCAGGAGTTGATATGTTTTATGACCAACCTCTCAAAACACTTCATCTCTGTGGATGTAAGTGCTACTGGACGATAGTCACTGAGGCAGATTACCACGTTCTCCTTAGTCACCGGTATAAATGAAACCTACTTGAAACAGGTGAATACCTCAGAATGCTGAAGTTAAATTAAAGATCTCAGTGAACACTCCAGCCAGTTGGTCAGCACAGTTCTTTACTACTTGGCCAGGGCTGGATGCTTTTCATGGATTCACCCAGCCGAAGGCTGCTCGTACATCAGCCTCTTAGTCTGAAATCATAAGATTATCATAGGCTGTGGGAGTTGTGGTGACTCCATCTTTTGATAGTCAAAGAAGGCATTGAGCTTATCTAGAAGTGAAGCCCTGCTGTCGCCAATGTCACTTGATTTTACTTTATGCGGTGATAGTATTCAAACCCTGTCACTGCAGTCGAGCATCCTTTGTTGGGTCAAGTTTGCCACTTTGCCCATGAGATAGCTTTTGGAAGATCGTACCTGGATCTCTTGTAACTTTTTTGGTCTCCGGACTTCAATGCAACTGATCTGGTCCTGAGCAGACTGCAGATTTCATGTTTCATCCAGGTCTTCCGGTTGGGGAAGACTCTGAATGATTTTGTGGTGACACACTTGTCTACAACTGCTGTTAGAAAGCCTGTGACAGCTCTGGTGTCTTCATTCATATCCACAGATGAGGCCGTGAACACAGCCCAGTCTCCCAATTTGAAGCAATCCCATAGCCACTCCTCTGCCCCCACGACCACCTCCTAGGATCACTCTTTGTTGTCCTAATCTTTGGAGTTTTGCTCTTTAGCCTCCGTGTGTAAGCAGGTAGGAGAAGGGCAGCAAGTGATCAGATTTACCCAGAGGGTAGTGAATCTGTGGAATTCATTACCATAGATAGCTGTAAAAGCCAAGTCATTGGGTATGTTTAATGCAGAGGTTATTAAGTTCTTGATTAGTAAGGGTGTCAAAGGTTATGGGGAGAAGGCAGTAGAGTGGTGTTAAGAATAGGGTTGAGAAAGGGATTGAGGGAGAAGAAAGGTATGCACGTTTTATTCATGGATTGAAGGGGTGAGTAAAACAACACGTATGTGAATCCCTGTAGCACGTGTTGACCTTGTGATCTCTGTCTTAGAGGCCGATGTCAGAACAACTTTCATGAAAAGGAATCCTCGCAAGGTATCAAACCCTGATGGCACACCTGACAGGGCTCTGAAAACTTGAGCCGACTAACTGATGAGAGTTTTCAAGGACATCTTCAATCTTTCACTGCTCCAGTTCCCACCTGCTTCAGAGGGGTGACATTCATACCAGTGCTCAAGGAGACCAGGGTGAGCTGTTTCAATGACTATCACCCAATTGCACTTATCTATTGTGATAAAGCACTTTGAAAGGTTGGATGTGTCCAGAATCAGGGGCTGTCTCAGCAAGGACTGAACCTGCTGCTACAATTTGCCTATCACCACAATAGGTGCTTTCTCAGTGACTCTCCACTTGGCCTCAGATCACCTAGACAATAACAATACCTACTTCAGGATGCTGTTTATTCATGCAGCTCAGCATTCAGCATAATCATTCCCTCAGTTATGATCAACAAGCACCAAATCCTGGGCTTCTGTACCTCCCTCTGCAACTGGATCCTTGACTTCCTCACTGCAGTCTGTGCAGACTGGAAATAACATCTCCTCCTTACTGACTATCAACACTGGAGCCCACTGCCCTACTCTCTCTACGGCCACGACTGTCTGGTTATACAAAGCTCAAACGTCATCTTTAAATTTACTGATGACACAACTACTGTTGGCAGAATTTCAGATGGTGACAAGGAGGGGTACAAGAGCAAGTTAGATCAGTGTTTGAGTGGTGTCACGACAGCAGTCTTCCACTCAATGTCAGTATGACCAAGGGATTGATTATGGGCTGCAGGAAGGGGAAGTCGAGGGAACACACACCAGTCCTTACCTAGGGATCAGCAACGTAAAGGGTGAACAGTTTCAAAATCCTGGGTGTCAACATTTCTGAATATCTATGCAGAGCCCAACATATTGATGTGATTACAAAGAAGGCACGACAGTGGCTACATTTCATTAGGAGTCTGAAGAGACCTGGCATGTCACCAAAGACTGCTGCAAATTTCTACAGATGTACTGTGGAGCTGCAGAAATCTGTAAACTCAGCCAGCTCCATCATAGGCACTAGCCTCCCCAGCATTGTGAACACCTTCAATGGCGATGGCTCAAAAAGACAGCACCGATCTCTCAGAACGTTCTCACTGCTGCCATCAAGGAAGAGGTATGGGAGCCTGAAGACACACACACCATATCTTATTGTAATTTATAGCTTTTTAAAATTATTATTATGTTTTGCAATGTACTGCCATTGCAAAACAATAACAAATGCCAGTGATATTAAACCTGATTCTGACTCTGATTCTGAATGAGGTAATAAATCAGGAATATTAAAATAGTGGAGCAGACTCAATGGGCCAAATGGCCTAATTCTGCTCCTATGTCTTGTGGTCTCATCATTTTAAACCTGGTTAGTCTAAGAGTTAAACCTCATCACAGTAAGTAGTCAGAGCTGAACGGTATCAGAACGTGAAAGGCTTCATCATTCGATCTGATTATTTCCAGTAGCTATTTTACATAAAAGATTGCATCTTCTGAAGATAGAGCTGTGAAGTTCTATTTTTTAATAGCTGAGTGGTTTGTAATGGCATTAATGAGTCATTATTCTAGTTGGTGAAAATCAGCTATTAGTTTTAGTAACATTCTCAGCAAGTGCATATTTCAAAACAATATTGCAGTGGTCTGGACAATTGAGAGGCAGAAAAGGGGAGCAAGTTAATTGGTTACATGTTCTAGTGATGGAATGACGTGTGATTTTGTAGTCATGGCCTTTTTTAAATCTGCAGGCCAGTCCATGGAGTGACAAAATTGCAAATTCTAGAAGAACTCCTATACAGGTCATCTATGTAAAGAGAAACTTGTTAACATTTCTAAAAGGTCCTAACCCAATTGTTTTGGATTTTTGTTTCCAATTTCATCACCTGTAGCTTTACACCATTCCTTTGTGGTAAAATTGGGTTGGTCCAAGGCTGTTGATGACAGAGTGAGCTCCAGTCATCGATAATGGGGCTCTCAGTTTCAGATCAATCTTGACTGTTTTTGTGTGCCCCACATACAAGGACAAGTTCAATTTGGAGTGGGACAGTTTATTTGCCCTTTGTTTACATTTACCTGAAAGTGTGAAAGTGACAGTCAAATCATGAGCAAAGGCACATCAATAAAACATCTTAAAGAAAAAGCTCTGCACCATGGGTTCCAAACCTGGCGTCCATGGACCCCCTGCTTAATGGTATTGGTCCATGGCAAATAAAAGGTTGAGAACCCCTTCTCTAAGCTATATCTGACAAAACAGTACTGGGTTGCCAGTATAAAGGAACTTACCAAGAAAGGCTCCTCAGGTCATTTGGAAGGGTGCTAACCTCTTCACTGGAGGAATGCAGATCGGCACCTCATGATATTCGAAGACATGATCAGAGTAGACACGGTCAGAAGTCTTTGCCTACCGTATTTTCTTTTCAGGCATCAGCTTGCGCTAAGATTTTTTAAAAATACTGCTTCCCGTCTCAGAGGAAAAGATCTCAGTAATGAGAAATGCTACTTGTAGGACCGTGTTTCACTGCCAAGTTTGAAAACATAGCACCAGAAATGTCAAATGTTAGGAACTTCTGAATGTTTAATTTAATATTGGAATTTCCAAATTTCCATGAGTCAATTTTCAGAAGGCTGTACCACCAATTCCACTAGGCAGTGAAAGTATCCCTTTCGGACCCTGGAGATCTTCTTAATGATTGCTTTTGTGCCTCCACCAGTGAGAATCCACTTGTGGTTTCAGGCTGTCAGAAGCCGTGAGAAGTTAGTGTAGATCTTAAACAGATTGCTAAAAAAAAAGTTGCAAGAGCTAATTCCCAGTGGCAGAAGCTGGTTCTGAAACTGTGCACATTTCAACCTCACAAAATCTTTATTTCCATCTGGTGGCAGCTGCACTTTATAATTCCCAGTCAAATTCGTTCTGGATGTATCGCAAGTGTGGAAGGAGAAACACCAGAAGAGCAGTATCACTGGCTCCACTAAACCTTATTTGAATAAGGTCACACTTGAAGAGTGGAGCACAAGAAGAGCCAAAAATCTCAAGGCAGCATGGAGTGAGAGTGAGAAGCAGAGAAAACGTCAGAAAGAATAATGATGCAATGAAAATATGCTAAGCAGGCACTGCTGTTCATAGATCCTTATATCTCATATTTCTTAACCAGGACGCCATTTGGCCTGTCAAATCAACGCTGACACTCAGTACTTTCCCATCTGTCTCATTCCCCCACTTATCAGCTTGCAGCTCATTCTCTCTCATATGCCCATCATGAACCCTGGTTCCCCTGTCAACTGTTTTCATTATGGGTAATATACAGTGGAAGGAACCTGGAGCAAGACCATCACAGGCAGAATGTGCAGAGTCCAAAAGGACAGCATGGAAAGTCAGGGTTAAATTGGACCACTGGAGCTATTGTGTGCAACAGTAACACAAATTACTGTGCCTCTGCGCTGCACATTTACCCAGCATGGGTGTTAATAAACAAAAACTTTGAAACTGTATGTCCTAAACATATATTGTTAAAAAGATTTTCAAAATCTTTACTTTCTTCTAAACAACAGATAAACAAGAAACCTGAGAATACACATCCATAATTCCTTGACAGTGGTGTCAAAGGCCGATAGGGTTGTAAAGAGAACTTCGGGCACATTGCCCTTCATAGGAGATGGGATGTCATGTTGAAGTGTATAAGTCTCGGTGAGGCCTAATTTACGGTATTATGTGCAGATCTGCTCAGCTACCTCCAGGAAATACATACACTGTACAAGACTGAAGAACAGAGAAAATTGATAAGGATGTTTCTGGGACTTGATGACCTGAGTTATAGGGAAAGGCTGAATACATTAGGATGTTGTTCCCTGGAGCATAGGAGAATGAGGGGAGATTTGGTGGAGGTGTACAAAATTATGAGGAGTATAAATGTAAGCAAGCATTTTCCACTGAGCTTGGGTGAGACTAACCTATGGGTAATGGATTAGGGTGAAACATGAAATGTTTAAGGAACTTCTTCACTCTGAGGATGGCGATAGTGTGGAAAGAGCTGCCGATGGAAGTGATGGATGCAGATTTAATTTCAACATTTAAGAGAAAATTGGATAGGTTCAAGTTCAAGTTTATTGTTTTCTGACTGTGTATATATACAACTGAATGAAACAATGTTTCTCCTGACCACAGTGCATCCACAAAACATATAAAACAAGAGCATATAAACCAAAATATTTCCATAAATGTTAATAAAATATCATTCCAAATGCATGCAGCACAGGTAAAGAGTAAATAGTATAGTATCCAATAAACCAATCGTTGTCCTAGTAATGAGGCCTCGGTGGTAGCAAGGTATTCATCAGTCTCTCAGCCTGAGGGAAGAAACTATACCCAGACTAGCAGCCCTAGTCTTGTTGCTTCTGTACCTCCTTCCTGACAGTATTGTGTCAAGGTGTTGTGGCTCCAGGTTAGATCATCCGTCAGGTGCACACCAATGAGCTTGGTGCTCTTCACTCTCTCCACTGAGGAGCCATTGAGGCTCAATGGAGAATGGTTGACCTGTGCCTTCCTGAAGCCCACAATCATCTCTATTGTCTTGTCCACATTGAGTCTCAGGTTGTTGCTCCCAAACCATTTACCAAGCCTCTCTACCTCCTCAATGTATGCCGACTTATCATTGTTGCTGATTAGGCCAATCACTGTAGTATCATCAGTGAAACTGATGATGTGGTTTGTGCTGAACATGGCAGTGTAGTCTTGAGTCAACAGTGTGAACAGCAACGGGCTGAACACACAGCCCTCGGGTGGGGGGAGGAGTAACACGGGGGGAATATCAGTGTGAACGGGCAACGGGCTGAACACACAGCCCTCGGGTGGGGGGAGGGGTAACACGGGGGGAATATCAGTGTGAACGGGCAACGGGCTGAACACACAGCCCTCGGGTGGGGGGGAGGGGTAACACGGGGGGAATATCAGTGTGAACGGGCAACGGGCTGAACACACAGCCCTCGGGTGGGGGGAGGGGTAACACGGGGGGAATATCAGTGTGAACGGGCAACGGGCTGAACACACATCCCTCGAGTGGGGGGAGGGGTAACACGGGGGGGGTATCAGTGCTCAGCGTGTTGGAGCTGGAGATGTTGCTGCCAACTCGGACTGACTGGGGTCTTTCTGTTAAGATCTAGTTATAGAGAGAGCTGTTGAATCCCAACAAGGACAGTTTACCCACCAGCCTCTGAGGGATAATCAGGTTAAAAGCTGAGATGAAGTCAATGACCAGCCTCCTGGCGTATGAGATTATTTTCTAGGTGGAACAGGACAGAGTGGAGGGCTGAGGCTATAGCATCATCAGTGGACCGGTCTGAATGGTAGCAAACTGGATCCATTACCAGCCACTCAAAGTACTTCATGATTGTTGAAATAAGTACCACTGGGCAGTAATCATTTAGGCCAGTTACTGCTGCTCTCTTGGTGGTAGCCACCTTGATGCCTGCAGGGTCACTGGACTGTTTCAAAGCGACATTAAAGATGTCCATTAAGACCTCTGATGGCTGATTCACACAAGGCCTCAGCACCTGAGCAGGTAGGTTGTCCAGCTTTGCCTGGGTTTGCCCAGGCTAGGACCCTCCTCACCTTGGCTGCTGCCAGAGTGTGTGCCTACTCCTCGAGGGGAGAGGGGGCTTTCCACATGTCACATCGTTCAATGCATCAAATCATGCATAGAGGGAATTCAGCCTATCAGGAAATGAGGCATATTTGCCACTGACGCCCATGGTAGACTTATAATCTGTTAAGGTACATAGATGCGAGGGGTGTGGAGAGCTATGGTCCAGCTGCAGGTCAATGGGTCTAGGCAGATTAATAGTTTGGAATGGATTAGACGGGCTGAAGGGCCTACTTCTGTGCTGTAGTGTTCAATGACTCTATAACTTCAAAATTTGTAGGTTACCCCTCAAGTCACATGCTGTTCTTTCATCTCCAATATAACTCAGCAGTTCCATGTGACAGAACTTGAATAAAGATGAGTTCCAGAGCACAGAGGAGAGAACAGTATAGGCTAGGGTGGAGGTGGCAGGGAACACAGTCTACATTTGCTGCTAGAGTTGAGGGATGGATACAAAAATTTGACATGTTCTTTGGAGAGGACAAAAGCTGATGCTGGAATCTAGAGCAAAAAACAAACTGCTGAAAGAATCCAAACTAACATCGGCAGGGGCTTCTGTTTCAGACTTCCCAGTTCAGTCCCAGTCAATATATCAATACAATACAATCAATTCACCAGAAACAATTCCATTGTATCCATAGATATGTGCTTCAGCATGAAGTGAGACAAGAAATATTTCAAAGGTGAAAATGTGTATGGTGAAGATACATTGTCCAACGGCTATCTCAAGGTCAATTATGACAGCAAAATTTTATCTTCAGTACTTACCATGGAAAGTGAGGCTAGTTAATGGAAAGATGTTATGACAGTTGTCAAAACAAATGGCTTTAGTTATCTAAATTATTAATTACAGGAGATTTCTGATCACCATGTATTGATGCTCATCAGGTACTGACCGTGGTCTTCCAGTCAAGGTGGCGCCAAGTTCTAATGTCCGTTGAGGTCGGGGCTCAGACTTTATTGCTTTTTTGGTTTGTAGGGATGTTTTTGAGGACTGTGTGGAGTTAGGGGACAGAGGAGGGTTTAGGGAGATGGGATGAAGGGAGACAGAAGCCAGGGACAGTAAATGAAGAGTCAATGGCAGGAGCCAGAGTCCAGATCAGAGAGTTCCACAGTAGGAAGCCTGTGATCTCTGTGGAGGGATGATGGATTGGTGGGCCCTGTGGATCAGTGTTGGTGACCTCCCTGATACGTGAATCACGATAGGTCAGTGAGTCATGGGATCAGAGGACCAGGCAGACAGGAAGCATGAGTGCTGATGATACCCCAGGACAGTGAGATCACAGGGTAAGAAGTCCATGTGAGTCTGGAGGTTGAGGCCTGGATTTCAAAGTCAGAATCAGAATAAGGTTTAATATCACTGGAATAGTTAGTGAAATTTGTTGTTTTACAGCAGCAATACATTGCAATACATAATTTTAAAACAATAAATTAACAATAAGAAGTTTATATGAAAAAATACATTAAATAAGTAGCGCAAAAAAAAAGAGAGGAAACAAAATAGTGAGATATTTTTCATGAGGTCATTGTCCATTCAGAAATCTGATGGCAGAGGGGAAGAAACTGTTCCTGAAACATTGAGTGTGTGTCTTCAGGATCCTGTACCTCCTGCTTGATGTTAGCACTGAGAAGAGGGAATGTCCAGGGTGACAGGGATCTTTAATGATGCATGCAGCCTTTTTGAGGCATGGCCTTTAGAAGGTGTCCTCAATGCTGGGGAAACTAGCACCCATGGTGGAGGTAGCTGAGTTTGCAACTTTCTGCAGCTTTTTCTGATGCTGCTCAGTGACCTCTCCATACCAGCCAGTGATGCAACCAGTTAGAATGCTCTCCATATCTGTAGAAATGTACCATGTCTCATGATGGCCAAGTCCTGAGGTCAATACTGATGGTTAAAGCCAGAATGATGAAGACAGAAGTTGGTGAGCCCAGAATTAAGGCTGGTTGGTTGAAACCCCTTGAAATGGTATGTCCAGAAGTTAGAGTCCCAATGTTTGCAAGTTTGCAAGTCTAGGTCAGGAACTGCCCCCTAGGTCCGAGAGCCCTGTGATCAGAGGTCCATGTGAGTACAGGGTTTGAGGCCAATAGTCTCATGATTGATGAGTCCTGGGGTCAATACTGAAGGCAAAACACGGAAACAAAGGCCCAACAAGCAAAGACCCTTGTTACGCTTATCCAGAAGTCAGAGGCATGATATCTGCGAGTCTGGAGTTAGAGGCCCCAAAGCAGCTTTCCCTGGGGTGGGAGGCCTGACTGAGTTGAATACAATGAGATTGGTTTAGTATTTGTGTAAATGGGAGATTGGTGCAGGTTCCGTGTGCTGACAGTCTATGACTCATTGAGTGCCATACAGACACTAGACAAGGAGTATAGAGCGCCACACAGACACTAGAAAAGGAGTATAGAGTGCCATACAGGCACGAGACAAAGAGTATAGAATGCCATACAGACACTAGACAAGGAGTATAGAGCGCCATACAGACACGAGACAAGGAGTATAGAGCGCCATACAGACACGAGACAAGGAGTATAGAGCGCCATACAGACACTAGACAAGGAGTATAGAGCGCCATACAGACACTAGACAAGGAGTATAGACCGCCACACAGACACTAGACAAGGAGTATAGAGCGCCATACAGACACTAGACAAGGAGTATCGAGCTCCAAACAGACACTAGACAATGAGTATAGAGCTCCATACAGACACTAGACAAGGAGTATAGAGTGCCATACAGACACTAGACAAGGAGTATAGAGCGCCATACGGACACTAGACAAGGAGTATAGAGCGCCATACAGACACTAGACAAGGAGTATAGAGCGCCATACGGACACTAGACAAGGAGTATAGAGCTCCATACAGACACGAGACAAGGAGTATAGAGCACCATACAGACACCAGACAAGGAGTATAGAGCTCCATACAGACACCAGACAAGGAGTATAGAGCTCCATACAGACACGAGACAAGGAGTATAGAGCTCCATACAGGCATGAGACAAGGAGTATAGAGCTCCATACAGACACGAGACAAGGAGTATAGAGCTCCATACAGACATGAGACAAGGAGTATAGAGCGCCATACAGACACTAGACAAGGAGTATAGAGCTCCATACAGACACGAGACAAGGAGTATAGAGCACCATACAGACACCAGACAAGGAGTATAGAGCTCCATACAGACACCAGACAAGGAGTATAGAGCTCCATACAGACACGAGACAAGGAGTATAGAGCTCCATACAGGCATGAGACAAGGAGTATAGAGCTCCATACAGACACGAGACAAGGAGTATAGAGCTCCATACAGACACGAGACAAGGAGTATAGAGCGCCATACAGACACTAGACAAGGAGTATCGAGCTCCATACAGACACGAGACAAGGAGTATAGAGCGCCATACAGACACTAGACAAGGAGTCTGACAATTCAGATCCAGTTTTGCAGCCAAGGGAGATGATGTTGAGTTCGCTGTACACACAAAATGCTCAAGGAACTCATCAATCAAGTCAGACAGCATCAATGGATGGATAACATCAATGTTTCAAGCCAAGACTCTTCATCAGGACTGAAATGGGAAGGGAGCAGAAGCCAGAAGGGCAAGAGATTACAAGCTGGCAGGTGATACATGAGACCAGATGAGGCGGAAGATGAATGAGTGGGGGAATGGGGAAATTAAGTAAAAGCAGGGATGTGATAGATGGAAGAATTAATTGGCTGAAGAAGAAGGAATGTAATAGGAGGGAATAGTGGACCATGGAAGGAGAAGGGGGATAAGAGGGATATGAGGGACATGTGAGGAGATGAGAAGTGGTGAGATAGTAACCTGAATGGGTAACAGAATATAAGGGGTTCGGGTGGAGTAATTACTGTAAGTTAGTTGTTCGTTTCCATGCCTTGTGGTGCATCGAGTGAAAATCTTGCCGTTTCTTTAGCATTTTTGTCTATTTTTTATGAAGCTGAGTTGCTAACGCAACTCTCAACCCAGCTCAATTGGAAAGAATGCAAGGAGCCAGCCAGATTCATACCCAGGACTACTTGCCTCAAAGTCCAGTGTGGATGCCACCTCACCACCGGCCAGTTATTCTGGAAGCTGGGGAAATCCTTAAAAAGATGCAGTCTGCTACCAACTTACTGTCCTCCCGCCTACCATTCCCCCCTCCCCAATTGGTAAGCTTCCAATAAGAGCTAAAACAGATAATAATAATCAAACGAACCACAGTGCTGACACTGATCGGGTGTCTTGCTCACTTCCTCCAGCACATACAACAATTCTGATGCCCAATTGCACAACTTTTTGATGAAAATGTATTTCCCTGCTACATCTCTGATGTCTTACTGAACCTTCAGTAGATTATTGACAGCCTCCTCCAAATAAAAACAAAAATACCTATTGCTCCTCATTGCTGGCACGTTGATTTCTGTACTCTGCAGACTTTGCTTTAAGACTGCTGAAACCCTGCAGAAAGTTATAAGCTCAGTTGATATTAATATCAGATGCATCATCCTGAGTCAATAGAGATCAGCATTCTTCATGGCCAAACATCTTACAGCACCACTGGAGTTATCAAGATCCTATGCACAACAGCAACCAGATTATTCAGAATGTTATAAATATTGACAGCTCAAAAAATAAACTATGAGAGAAGAACTTGAACTTCCCACTGAAAATATGCAGTGTTACTGACTCTGCTTAGCAGCTCATTGCCGATGACTTAACTGATGTAAACTTTTAATGATAGTCTCCTGCCAACAGTAATGAACCATATGTTTCACATGCTTCTCGTGTAGCTACAAATGTGCTGCCTTATGGACCCAGAATCCTCAACTGCAAGGGATTCCATTCCCCCAGTATTCAGATAGAGAGTGATGTCAGCCATGACATTAGATTGCTTTCATCCTTCCATAGCATGTGGGTGCAAATGGCAAAGTCAGCATTTATTGATCAGCACTGTATGCCCTTGGTGACTCAGCTTCTCGAAATGTGTAACCAGTAAGATCAATTAGGTAAAGATCCTCATGATTATGTGATAACAACAAAGTTGAGAAACTTTGAGAAACTAGTTGAGAAACTTGCAAGTGGCGATGTTCTCGTGTGCCTGGTACATTTGTCCTTCCAGGCAATAAAAGTCACATGTTTAGAAGGTGCTGTTGAGTAAGTCTTAATGAGTAGATGCAGTACATCTGGCAGATGACTCATAGTACGCTGCAACATGTCATCACTGGCTGAATTGTACATTTAACATGGTTTCTGTTAGTCATTGGGCTGTTCTGTCTTTTGCTGTATCAAACCTTTAGACTTTTTCAAATTGCAATCATCCAGGTTGGTGGTGAATATTTAATCATGTTCTTGATATGCCTTCAACTCTGGGGAGTCAGGAGATGAGTCACCAGACAGCCATTCATTAATCTGCCATGATGCCAACTGTATTTGTATGACTGGTACAGTTAAGTTTCTAATCAATGGTTACTTCTAAGATGTTGACAGTCAGGCAATCCAATAATTTTAATGCCATTTTGTATCAAGGCAGCTGTGTTCAGGTGGAAATGGCCTTTTTCTGGTACCTGAGCATTTGGAAATGGTGAAACCAGTTGGAAGATATTGCCCCGTTTGATCTTATAATGGAGGAAAGGCTGTTGACGAAGTAGTAGATGATCAGTAGGCTGGAATATTACCCTGGAATATGAAATCTTTGGCCCTCAAAAACTATAACCATTTTCATTCTGTGTTCATGCAGAACTTTCCTTTTGATTCCAATTGATTTTAATTTTATAATGTTCCTGAAGGAACCTGGAGGAAAAATTGAGTACATACCATTATTTGCTGATAACATAACCACTGCTCACTAAAGTACACTAGCAGATTTTCAACCCTTAAAAGAACACAGAGTGACCAACAGGCTGAGATATATACGTAATTTGCTTAAGAGATTATAATCATAGTGCAGTACGATAGCAATATATTAGATGAACAGTAGATGTATGACAATTTCTCAAGAAATGAAATGTATCACAACAATGTCTTCTCAGTTTCCTTCTTATGTTAGATGGAGGGACTTTAATCACAGCTTATCTTCCATTGAACTGATCCTCTTTTCATCTCAGCAGTTTAGAAAGAGGACTTTTCAAGACACACTTTAATTCTGTATAGCTGGATCATTGCATTCAGAAAATACTATACAGAGAGTAACTACGACAAAGATGGAGAGCTTCCCACTCATACTCACTGAATGCTTCCCTTATAATCCTGACACATTCTTCCATCACTTATATGAAATATTCCTTTCATCCAGGTCAGTACCCTAGAATTCATTCTATCACAGCAAAAGGACTAGATATCTATTTGGTAAAGAATGTATTAGATTTTTTGTATGTAATTTATATTAATTCAAATAATTAACTGAGATTTTTCTCTTTAATTAGAGACAAAGAATGATCTAATACTTTCAGTACAAGACTTTCAATGCTTTCATTCTATATGTAATAGATTTATGAAGCAATAGCATTTACTTTTAAGTTATTTAAGCTCCTAATAAAATGATCTATGAGTAGTGATTGATGTTTGTGGCCTACAGTAGAAGGAGTCAATTTTAGAAAACCTAGCACATTTATTTTTCAACATAGTCCCCTCCTACATGTACACACTTAGTCCAGCGGTCGTGGAGCACACAGATCCCTTCTTTGTAGAAGTGGTCCACAGCGGGGGGGGGGGGGGGGGGGGGGGGGGGGAGGTGATTGATAAGTTTGTGGCCTAAGGTACAAGGAGATGAGTTATTAACTTCAAGCTTTCTGCATAATCAGTCAAAGAGTTGAACTGCACGTGTATGTAACGAGAGCATCTTGAACCTCCAGGTGGTCCACAGAAGGGGTGATTGACAAGTTTGTAGCCTAAGGTAGTAGGAGATGAGTTATACAGCTCTCGTTACATGCACGTGCAGTTCAAATCTTTGAGTGATTATGCAGAAAGTTTGAAGTTAATAACTCATCTCCTTCTACCTTAGGCCACAAATTTATCAATCGTCCCATGCTGTGAACCACATCTGGAGGTCCAAGACGCCAACTTCTACAAAGAAGGTGTCCATATGCTCCATGACCGCTGGACTAAGTGTGTAAATGTAGGAAAAATAAATGTGCTAGATTTTCTGAAATTGTCTCCTTCTACCTTAGGCCACTAATTTATCAATCACCTCTCATATATTATCCAAGACTAAGATATTATCAACAAGTAATTTAAATGTCTTACTGGTCAGGGTGGATAAATTCTTTCTGATATAGTTGCACCTTAAACACAACATCAATCACTTTTTTAATAGAATGCTGTACCCAACCTGTCACGAGCTTGCATTCACTGATTATCAACTACCTGTACATAAAGCAACACCACTTTATACTAAAGTCATTTTCTTAAATAACATTTGAGGTGACTGCAGCTTTTGTCCCACAGTTATTGTGTTAAATGAAAATAAAGCCATTTACTTGTTTACCTGTTACAAACCCTTTACTTCTGAAAAATTAATCAGGGTTATAGAGGTTCACAACATTTTAAGTGACATAGATAGTCAGAGTCTTCTCCCAGGGCAGGAAAGTCTGGAGTTGTAGAGGTTAAGTCTAAAGTGAGTGGGGAGAAACTTAAAGGTGATTTGTGAGGTTAAGTTTTTCACATAGATTGATGAATATATGGAATGAGCTGCCGAGAAGGGGGGAGAGGCAAATACAATTACATATAAAATGCACTTAGATGGAAAAGGTGTGGAGGGATAAGGGCTTCAGGTAGCCAGACTGGATTGGAGAGCATTGCAGTAGGCATGGATGAGCTGGGTTGAAACCTGGTATTTGGAAGAAGCTCCTATTTTCTGAATTAGAGCTATCTGATCCATCAAGTTATCCAAGCTAATTGAGCAACACACACACACACACAGTGCTGGAGGAACTCAGCTGGCCAGGCAGCATCTGTGGAAAAATTACTCTATTCCATTGATGCAGCCTCCTCTGCTGTGTTGCTTTGGACTTCCAGCATCTACAGGTTTTCTCATGTTTGTGATACTGCTAGCAAACTGAGGGTGGTTAAATAAAAGTAAGTAAGCCAATGCATTACTTGTTTTTCTGAATTTTGATGTTAAATGTTACATGTTTTATGTAAAATGCTTGACAACACAAAATACATTCTCGAGAAAGTTATTAGCTTTGCAAAACTAATTTAAAGTCATAATCGTAACAGTATTTGTTTTATTTCTACAATACATGCTTTGGAACTTGAACAGACTTCTTCATCTGAGATTGCAGTATAGCATGGATACAATTCCAGCATGCCCGCAATGCTTATTTTATAAAGTCTCAGTCACTCAAATTGAAAGTATATGCAACCTTTCAACAAAAAATGCATCCATAGTGAGGCAGTTGCTCTAGAGATATAATTACACTGGACAGAATACACTGATTGGCCAGAAGATGGCCTGATCGGAGGACTTAGTGTATGGTGTGGTATTGGATAAGCTGAGCTTGTTTTCCCTAAAATGAAGGAAGTTGAGGAGTAACCTATTGGAGGCAAAGCCAGCAAAAGGGCATAGATTTAACATGAGAGGAAGAAATTGTAAAGCAGAGCTAAGGTGAACTCACTGAAGATAACTGGAAGTCACTGCTAGATAAGGTTGTAATGCTGAAGCTTTATAAAGCATTGGTCAGACCACATCTGGAGCACTGTGAGCAATTTTCACCCCTATATCTAAGACAGAATGTGCTGGCATTGGAGAGAATCCAAAAGAGGTTCAAGAGAATGATCCCAGGAATGATAGGGTTAAGGTATGAGGAGCAATTGATGGCTCACGGCCTGTACTTGCTGGAGTTTAGAAGAATGGATGGGGATCTCATTGAAACCTACCAAATATTAAAAGATCTAGATAAAGTGTATGTGGAGAGGATATTTCCTAGTGGGAGACACTAGGGACAGAGGGCACAGCTTCAGAATACAAGCATGTTCCTTTAGAACAGAGATGGGAAAGAATTTCTTTAGCCAGAGGTTGTTAAATCTGTGGAATTCATAGCCAGAGATGTCTATGGAGGTTAAATCACTGCATACATTTACAGTAGAGGTTGAAAAGTTCTTGATTACTAAAGACTTCAAAGGTTACGAGAAGAAAGCAGGAGAATTGAGTTGAGAGGGAAAATAAATTGGTCATGATTGAATAGTGGGGCAGACTCAATGGGACAAATGGCCTAATTCTGCTCCTATGTCTTATGGTTTAATGACATGTATTAGATACAATCACTGCATTTGAAAGACATTTAGACAAGCATTGAAGTAGGCTAAACATAAAAGGGTAGAGACCCAGTACAGGTAAATGAGGTTAGTGTAGTTGGCAAAAATATCCATAAGAATGTGGTAGGCCAAAGGCCTGTTCCTATGCTGTATAACTCTCTGTGTCTCTGATTCTGACTCAATCTCAGATGTTCTACTTGAATTCAAAATCTAATATTCATCTTCACAATGCTTTGTTGATTTCATAGCTTGCCTTCAGTGATCCCTTGGAGATTGTTTTTAATTCTGGGAGATCCTTCCACAATCCTAGAGAGTTGCAACCTCAGACGCTCCCAAAGCCCAAATGTCTTGCCAAGTTTTATTAGTCAGAAAATCATTCTTCTTATTTGCTGTCATACTGTTAGTGCTACCTTGTTTATTCAAAGTATCCAAGAGATCTCAGTGCTTATCAACGGCAACCCAATGAGTAGCACCAAGGAGAGAGATACCTTTTACAGCCATGGCTGAAGATGTCTCAGCTACATGAATCACAGAGGCAAAAGAGAGACTGAAGTGGACCTTGAGTGCTATGACAGCTTTCAGAATTCTCAACCACCTCACGGAGAAGGAAATGGTCCATTGCACAATTTTCTGTAATGCAAAGCCACATCATTAGTGTGTGTCAAGAAAAGCAAATGAAAAAAAAATTCTATTTTGGGGGAGCAAATTTTATTCCATCTGAAATTCTTGGGTAATGACTTCTGAATTCTGTCATATTGATTTACGCTTACACTAAAAGTTGTAAAGCAAGGATCACCTGCATTTCTACATCACCTGTTTTATAAACATACCATGGAAAACCATGACTGAGCAACGTTTAACAGAATTACTGTGACTTACAGCATACTCCATAGCTAGGTCATTGTGGCAGGAGCTCAGCTTGCTTGGACAGAAGGTAAAAGGTGAGGAACTGATAAAGGATTTAAGGAATGTGATATCCCATTGGCTATTCCATGCACTATAGTATAGTGGATCACTACATAGCTTGGTGCAGAATAAATAGTTCTATATTGATGTTACTGCAAATCATTTTATGATTCTTTGCATTGATTTCAAAACACCATCTAGCCTATTAGTTTTATTGCCCATATATTCTCTCTTGGAACAGGGTGTTTATAAGCATTCGACATTATAACACTGAAACAAAGAAGCACTTTCCCATGCAACTTAGGTGAGTTTTTACCTCTTCCCTTTCCGTCATCAAGGGACCTAAACAGTCATTAGAGGGCAAGTAGTGATTCATTCACACTTCATCCAATTTAGTTGATTGCATTCAGTGCTTCTGAATACAGTCCCTCTATATTAGAGAAGCCAAATATAGACTGGGTGACCACCTTGCAGTACACCTGCAAGGGAAATCTTGGGTTTCCTGTTCTCTTTAATTCTCCATTCCACTCGCATCCCAGTACCTCAGTCTTTGGTCTCTAATACTAGTTCAGTAAATTTCATTTAAGCTCAAAAACAGCATCTCTTCTTCCATCAATGTATATTGCAGACTTTGGGATTCAATACTAATTCAGCTATTTCAGATAAACAAACTTTCCTGCAATATGAAATTATCATCCAGTAAAATTTACTGTGTTTTCCCTCCCCACAGAGAGAGTCTGACCAGCCTTCTCAATTATTTCAGACTTCCAGCATTTGATGCAGTATTCATCACATGATTCCAACGTTGTTTGATTTCCTTTTCTCTCCTCTCTGATTTTATTCATTTCCGTCTACTCACATCTTCTCTGGGCAGATCTGTGATAAACCTGACTTACCGAGCTTTCGGCAAGCTAGCAGCACCACTTGTATTGTTCATTCTTTCCAGCCTAAAATGCCACAGATATGGCCTTTATTATCTCCAACTCGCTTTCTCTGTAACTTAAGATACCTTCCTAGTTTTGTTGAAAGTTATCTTTTGAAGAGTAATGCATTTCACTCATCTCTTTAATTCTTTACCCTTTACTTTACCTGGTATTTATTCAATTGTTTTTCAAAAGCTGCACTCTGGTTTCATATCAAGCAGTATATTAGCCCAAGGCCTCCCCAACCATAATCAATCGCTGGCAACACAGCAGTGGCTCCATTGACACAGGTTCTATCCTGACCTCAGCTACTATTTGTACAGAGTTTGCACATTCATCACAGGTTCACATTGCTCCACTATCCTCCGACATCCCTAAAATATGCCCACTGTAAGGTGCCCCTATTGTGTAAGTGAATAAGTTTTGAGAGAGTAAAAAGACCCATGAAGAGAATAAAGTTTAAATTAGTTGATATTCAATAGTCTGCAAAGACTTGATGGGCCAAGGGGCCTGTTTCCGTGTTATACAACTTTATTATGAAAGGAAATTTACACATCCTGCCTCAGGTTATTTTGCCAGTCACCTTAAATCTGGGCTCTCTTGCACGTACTTTGTCTCTAGATGTTTATCCTGCATTGTTATTGTTATACTGTCTTCTACCTGAATACACTGTGAGATGATCAGTAAGAACAGCATGCAAGACAAGCTTGTCACATGTGACATGTGGCGATAATGAACCAATACTTTCCAGATGTGTGAAGCCTAAGACAACATTCCAGCCAGGACCAAGTTAGTATTCCGACGCAGTGATTAGAGCCTGGGCAGGTGGGATATAACTGCTAAAGATGGAGTGAAAGAAATCTGAAATCAGAAATTGGACACCTTGGAGAAGCATGGAGATTGTGGAGATAGGATAAAGCTGGAGTTTACAGAGGAGACAAAGCTAAAACCACAGAGAGATGTGAAACAAAGATAATTTTAAAATCAAGGCATTTCCAGAGTGGGAACCAATGTAGATCTGTGAGCACAAGCATCACGGATGAAAGTTTGTTGACCTGAAATTTAACTGATTCTCTCCATGGGGGCTGCCTGACCTGATGAGAATTTCAAGCATTTCCTATCTTTATTATGGACTGTGAATGTTACATTCTTCTCCATTCACTGTCCTATAACTACCTTCTATGCCTCAAATTTTAGGTGTAATTATATGCTCAGTTCTGCTGAAAAGTCAGTTCAGTTCTGCTTCCCTCTCCACTGGTGGTGTTTCTTTATTTTTAATTCCATTTTCCAATATGCATGATATTTTGCTTCTGTTGGTTTTCATTATTTAATGACTATAATTTGAAATGTCTATAATTTCTCCTTAATTCCCATCATTGATCAATACCTGTCTCAGTTGCTATCCTAGTTTCCTATTAATTCATTATTCTGGTCTGTTATAATTTGCAGATTTAACAAGTATGATCATAGCAGCACCATTTTACTGCGAATTGTATCACACAGATATTCAAAAGAGCAGCTGGATGTTTCATACGCCATATGGCACCTTAGGTGATAAAACTGCAGCATGATGAACGTAAACATTTCAAAAATGAACAAGTGTTGCCAGACTGGAATAATGATCAAACCAATCTACTACATAACTAACAAAGCATTTAAAGCAATAGATCATGGCATTCTGCTTATCAGAATTTATTTAAATACCAATAAACCAAGTGGCATAATTTTATCAATTAATCCATTCTGTCTATACTTAGAATATGAATCTGTTATTTTGAAACATTTCTGAGGAAAAGGAGGGATTACCAAGGGAAAAATCAGTCATTACATGATGTTTCAGTTTGCACCTCTTTCCCTACAGTAACCCTGATATTTAAAAATTAAAATCTGATTGAAGACATTAGGAATGCCATCTAGTTTGGGAGTTTCATTTCTCAGGAGTATTGTCAACCACCTACATTTGTAACAAAACATGTCAAAACTCAAGGCCTCCAAGGGCAGTTTGTACATAACATATGCCTGTCTATCAGATTTTGAAGTTGCATGATTATGAAGTATATGTGGCCTTGACACTTCAGAAATAAGAGAATGCCAACATTGGCATTAGTCCTCAAGCACAATCAAAACAGATGACCAAGCAGATTTTGAAAGTCGGCTAAGGAAAATATAGTATATTATGACTCTCAAGTTGGGATGCTACTAGCTGGAAAGATCAGGATTCATGATACCCTAGGGATACAATTTAAATGCAATCTTTGATTGAATGAAAGCATGATCTATTTGTTCATAAACATTCCATCAAGGGTATAGAAATTATGCTTTTTTTTAAAACCAAAATCATTTAAAATAGCAATGCCTGCAGTACAATATGTAATATCAATCACAGACAGATCTACCGGTAGTTGGTTAAACGACTTAAACAGATATTCACAAACTCATAGCAAAACAGCAGCTGAGTTTCACAGGTACCAGCACATCACACAGAAAAAGGAGCCATCTGGAATCTAATATTTCATCACTATTAAAAATAATCTGTTTGAATAATAAATTTAACTTGTGAATATTAAATGGGGTGGGTTATACTTAAAAGAGTTATGTACCATAAATACAATCTAATAAATACTGATAGATTTATGGAAATGACAGCCTCCAGCTACAGCACAATCCATATTTTCGGCAATTTTATAAAACCCTGTTAATAAAAAAAACATACCAACTGCATAACAGAATGACCTTTT
Source organism: Hemitrygon akajei (assembly GCF_048418815.1). Taxonomy (NCBI): domain Eukaryota; kingdom Metazoa; phylum Chordata; class Chondrichthyes; order Myliobatiformes; family Dasyatidae; genus Hemitrygon; species Hemitrygon akajei. The sequence continues at coordinate 48,843,072 of NC_133136.1, forward strand.
ATGCCTATAGCTCTGAGCTCTCAATAAATTAAGAAACCAGGGTTATTTGTGATTTTTTTTAAATATTCAGTTTGTTCCTGAAGGCATTTATTTATGTGAGACAGTGGATGTGCTGGTGGTCCTGTAGTGCTTAGACTGTTTACATGTGATTCAGACAAACATGCACCAGTCCTCGGAGAAGGGTCGGCAGGGGTGAGGGTGAGCAGCTCCAAGCTCCTGGGTGTCAATATCTCAGAGAACGCATTCTAGGCCCAACACATACAAACAGCCATAAAGAAGGTGCTGGCCTGAAGAAACATAAAATCTGGAGAACCAATATCCACAGCAAATCAAGGGAAGTGGCTGAATAGACAAAATAAGTGTCTTAGTTCTTTCCAGGTGGTGGAAGAATTGCAGGCTGCCATTTCCTGAATTAACTCTTTCTGCATTGAAGCACTTAGAAATAGACATAACAAAAGCCCTGCCGATAATCTGCTGATCAGAGATATTTTTCAAATAATGAGTTATATATAGGCTATTCTTTGATAAGGAGGAAGAAAATGGGCTGATAGGGTGAGTAGTCCGTGCCTGTGAACTGCAGTGGCCTGGGCCCAATTTTTGACTTGAATTGGTTATAATTAGTGTGAAATGGCCTGATTCCGGACTGCCTTTTGTAGATGCCCTTGGAGAAAGCCCTATCCATGATGCAACTGGCTGAATCCTCTACTCTCTGTAGCCTCCTTGAATTCCTGTGAGTTTAAAGAAAGGCAACATATTAGGGACCCCAGCATGTGGCCCATGCCCTCCTCTGAATGCTTTCATCAGGCAGGAAGTACAGGAGCCTGAAGACCCACATCTCAATGTTCAACAACAACTTCCTCCCCCCCAGTCATCAGGCTCTTGAGCCAACCTAAACAATCCTGTCACTGCCTCGGTCTATAGTCCTTTAACCCTCAATCAACTTGCACTGACATTGTTATGTTTATTTATATCATGTAAATTATGTACAAATTTTATTCATTTAAGGTTATGTTAACTTTTAAGTTTGTCATGGTTTTACTGTACTGCTACTGCAAAAATGTAATTTTTCATGGCATTTATACCCTGTATATGAATGCCTATGACAATAAACTTGAATTTGAACTGGAAAAGGTAGAAAGTTTCACCATACTATTACTATGGTTGAAAATATTGCAACCAAACCAGGTACAAATGAACTACAATCTGAAGAAACAACAACATCAACAGAGCATTTCATTGATTTAGCAGCCTTGTCATAGTCCAATATACCAAGGCACTTCATGGAAGTGATAAAAAGAAAATGCAGAACTATTAAGGCAAATGATTAAAAGCCTACTGAAATAAATGTGTTTTAAGGATTGCCTAAGAGAAAGAGAGTAAGGAGGAAAATAAGTGGAGAGATTTGTGAGACCAAATACATAAAATCATCAGATATAATAACATTAAGGGAGATTGTTCAGCCCATCTAATTTGCATCAATTCTCTGAAGAACAATCCAGTTATGCAACTCTTTGACTCTCCACACATACTTGAATTTTTTTTTCTTTAAGTACGTATTCAATTGTTTTTCACAAGTTTCTGTTGGGTCCATATCCACCAGCCTATCAACCAATACATTCATAAGCTAAATCAATTATTGTGAAAGGCAACCACATGGTTGCCATGATGCTATTACAGTTCAGGACATTGAAGTTTGGCGCCCTTTGTAAAGAATCTGTGGAATGTGTGGATTTTCTTCAAGTGCTCTGGTTTCCTCCCACAATCCAAAGGTAAATAGGTTAATTGGTCATTGTAAATTGGCCTGTGATTAGGTTAGGCTTAAATGGGGGATAATGGGGTTACTGAGCTGCATGGTTTTGAAGGGCCAGTTCTGTGCTGTATTTCTAAATAAAATAAATGAATAATTGTAGTGTTTTCAAAAGCTATCTCTGAGTTATTTGCCAGTCAGTCACCTTGTATCTCAGCTCTCTGTTCAACAGATCCTTACTTATTTAGAAGAAAATTTATCTTGATTTACCTTGGGTAAAGCTTGCATGATTTTAAGTACATATCTCCCACCAGCACTTTCTGCCTTTAGAAGAACATCCACAGTTTTCCCAACCTAAATAGGTAACCATAATCACTCTTCCCTGAATCATCTACCTCTTTTGTATTCTCTCCAGAACAGGGAATACTGTCATAATGTTGATGTCCAAAACTAGACAAGGCTTAAAGCTGACTACTTGCTGGCAGTGTGTTGGACGCATGAAAGCACGGCTGCAACTGGTAGAGTGAAGCAAATTAAGCATACACAGAATGTACAGTGGGTCTGCAAGTATAGGCATCATGGAAGAAAGGTCACGTAAGCTAAAATACAAGCAGCAAAACCCAGAGTGTTTTCCCTTCTCTAGATAGATACTAAAGCTGATTACACTGACAATGCTCTGCTCAGTTTAGCACCAGTAGAGACAGGTCATTGAGTACCTTGCATAACTGGGCTCAGTGAAAGTAATTATTCACTCAACCATGAAAAAAGCACCATAATTTGAGGCACAGAATCAGTGCTAGGAATCATGTGTGATCGTGTAACTTCAGCTAAAGGTCAGTGAAAACTACACAGAGAAATGGAGTAACATGCCATTTGCCCCATAAGAAAAAACCCTCATGGAAAAGTTACCCAAAGAAGTAAGCAGCTTTACAAGAAGGAAAGCAACTGCTGTACTGTACTTACAACCTGTACTATAGGGATCTCCAATGCAAACAGACTGTGAATATCTATCACTTCCCTTTGTTCAAGTGTAGTATGCAAGTGACAGCTAATTTAATCAAATTGACAGGTTGAATATATCAGATTCTCAAAGACTGCCTGCAGCAACATCAAGTAACGTGGGCTGATAGTAGGTAGTCTGAACTCTGAGTCACAATGTCACAGTGAAGGCACTTTTAAGGCATCTTCAGATGCACAGCTCAGGAATAAAAAGTAGAATAACATTTCAAAAGTCACAGTGAACTCTTTATAGTGGACGTCGCAAATGCTAAATCTGTTTTTGTTACGGCCTTTCAGCTACACGTTTGGCAGGTGAGGAAATCCAGTTAATTAGACGAATGCTGAACAGCTCTAAATGCATGCAGTATTTGTTTAGAGATGTTATGATCCTGAAAAGAACACAAAATATCATGGAGCAAATATAGGTTCTTCATCCAGCAAAGTTTATTCTACCCGCTTATAAACTTTGACATATTTAATCCTGATTCACATTTCAGACAGAACTTTAATCTTTCCAATACAGGTCTAAATAAAAATTGTGCTTGTCATACTAAAAAACCTTCATTCAAGAGATTCACCTCTACCTCATGAAAGATGATCTTACAATAATGATCTCTTGAAGACCAAGGATCAGTTCTTTGAAAGGCCAACAGTAATGGGTTTCACTGAGCAAATTGGCTGATATTTGATCTTGTTTGTTGTCATGGCATTATTGGGTCCTTTTCAAAATTTGCAGCAATTTACAAACCTTCCATCATCTGAATGAACCTAAAATACACCAAACCAAAGATTTCATTTTGGATCTACACACACAAAACCCTGCAGGAACTCAGCGGGTCAGGCAACATCAATGGAAATAAATAAATGCTCGACGTTTCGGGCCAAGATCCTGTTCTGAAAAAGAGTGTTGACCTGAAACCTTGAGTTTATTCATTTCCAAAGATGTTGCCTGACCTGCTGAGTTACTCTAGCATCTGCAAAATCTCTGGTGTTTACGATTAGCCATCTTGGATGTTCAGGTTGCAAAGGCAACCAGCAATACCATAGAGGGCATTGCAACTGCTGTTTCATGCATAGAAGTCAGGCTGGACTTTATATTGAAGAGGGGATTAGAAGCAGCACACAGCTGAACTACAGTATTTATTGTAAGCACATTGTGACATGTACACAGAGTTCTTGTTAACCTGCCAAATGGAGCACAGCCGAAATTCCAGCCTATATTTACTCTTGAAGTTACACAGATACAGATGTATCCAGCAGCAGGAAACACCCTGCATTTCCTCCCCAATTCCACTTTTAAAGAGATCATGAATTACTGTTTGGCTCATTTTTGATTGATTTCTACAGTTCTGCAAGTGCACGGTACCTTGTAAAGTTGTTTAAAATTGCTGAAGTCTATAAGAAGCGATGTGCCAGCTGTTGAAGAACTTTTGTCCTGGCTTCAAGACTTCCAAATAAATCAGAAATGAATGTATTGGGAGTATTAATCTTGTCGTACAACATAATTGAGAAGAAGTGCAAGAAGAAGAAAGGAGATTCAAGGATGAGGAGTGAAATTAGGTCTGTCGATAGCCATGTGCAATCAGAATAATCAGGGTGTAATTCTCCTAACTGATCCAGCAACAACGTGTGAAGAATCAAAATTTTGCAAAATAGCCAACACCGAAATGTTTCTCTTGTTCTACCGCAACAGAGAAGGGAAAAACTGCATTGCCAGTGGTTGACAAAATGAGCATAACAATTAACTTTTAAGCATTAAGCTTCAGTCAAGCAGGAAATATTGTCAAAATCTCCCAGTTTGCCATCAGAGTTGATTAAAGGAGATGACTGATTCTCTGTGTTGAATGAGTATATCTCATATCTCCCCCAGAGAGCAGCAGAAAGAGCTTAGCTGGAGTGCCAGTAACAACCATTCATAACGTTGTACAGCTAAACACACTGCTTGCTGCTTTGCTAGCATCCTGGCTTCCCATCACCTCGTGCATATTGGGTTTGAAGAGATACATCTGAACCTGGCAATGAAATGCATTCTCTCAATTTGTAGCTGCTCCGCAATAAAAAAAAAAGAACATGCAAACTGATGCGTGTTCAGTGCCATTTCTTTGTACCACTTGCATTAAGTCACAAGAGCAAACTAAGACTGTCGGATAAAGGTAAATTCCCACATACAACAAGGCTCGAGCTGCTGGCTGCATGGATGTTGCGGTGTCACAGAAAACGTAGTAAGGAGGACCTCTGGTGTATCAAGCAGGGTCTGTGCTATTGCGATGGAACGCTGCAAAACTCAGCAGAGCAGAACTGAGCAGATCTCCCAGTTCATGGCATTCTATCCAAGTTGTGTACTGTACATTTGCCACCATGAGAACTTTGTCCTTGTCACCAGCCAGTCAGCCATCAACTAAGGAACAAATCAAGGAGGAAGATGTACAAGGAGTTGCGGAGCAGGAAATTAAGATGGTTACACTTGGCCAAGCTGTCTGAAAGCAACTCTGCTAACTCTGACATCAGGAAACCCAAGACTAACTCCCTAGTCACCAGCAATCCACTTCCAATCTTAATTCTACTAGCTATTTCCTTCAGTGCAAGATAAAAGTTAATAAAGATTATGATTTGATATTAAAGTATTAGTTTAATATTTCTAAATTGCATAAAGTATCAGCTAATCATGCTTATTCATTTTATTGGTGAAACCCTTGCCTATCCTGCCGCTACCACATAATGTTACTCAGTGCCAGCTGACAACATAATGGTTGGTGGAAAGCTGACAGCTTTCAGTAGAGGACACATGTCCTTGCAATATGTTCTTCAGAAGCTCCAATCGAGAAGGATCAATGTGAGACTCCACCACTGAGGCATATGCACCAGCAGTCTGGCTAACAAGTAACAGTAAGGCACAGGAAGTGTGGTAAAAGTGCAAGGTCAAATATTACCAATCCAAACACTAAATAATGGCTTGCTGTTATATAACATGTTTCAAGGTTTCAGGGAGGACCAAGTAATTTATTTGCAATTAAGTAGTTTCAGTATGTAGTAACACTGTTTTAATTGTTTGAAGAAAGAATGTTCTGACCACATTTTTAATTAAGTTCAATATAAGTTTGCTTGTCAATATATTTTGGAAGAAGATAGACTTGGCACTTAATCACAGTACAATATTCAAAACAAACAATTAAACATTAAGAAACCACACATATTTCTGGTTGCATTAGAGATTTGCAAACAATTCACTCTTCTAACTTCTCAGTGATCTTAGCTCCCAGTGAATAGAGAGTGTCACCAACTTTTTCATGCAACAAAAGAAAATGAAAAGCACTGTAAATGCTGGAAATTTGTAGTGGAGACGGAAAATACTAGAGACACTCAGCATGTAAGGTAGCAACTGTGGCAAGAGAAACTTTTACCGCTTCAAGTCGGAGACCCTTCTTCAGAACCAGGATGTTTTCATTGTGCCTGTACCTCGTGGTCCTTGTGCGTATGACAACCAGCTCAATTTGAAAAGTTAATTGTAGGCAGCAGAGAATGTGAATGGTGCAGGGGAATATCAGAGATGGGAGTGAAAGCTATTTATTTATTGAGATATAGCACAGAACAGGCCCTTCTGGGACCAGTCACAATCAGCCCTAGATGTAATCCTAACCTAATCACGGGACAATTTACGATGACCAATTAACCTACCACTGGTACACCTTTGGACTGTGGGAGGAAACCGGAGCACCCAGAGGAAACCCACATGATTACAGGGACAGGTAGAATTGAACTCGGGTCGCTGTTACAGTAAAGTGTTGTTCCAACCACTGCACTGTCATCATTAGATGACTAAGTATAACAGTTGAAATTAAACTTAACATCTTTGTATAATAAATTGCTATTGGTAAAGCTGTAGAACATACTGATACAGATGAAAAGGAGTGATTTAGGAGTAAGTTAAAGAATTTAATATTGAGACTTAAGACAGAGATGAGGCCTGCTCTGGGCCTCATAGAGACCACAGTCAAATCAGTCAGTGTATGAGTGAGGTGGTGAATTTAAGTGCCAACATCACCTGTACCATCAGAACCAACAGCAAAACCAGCAACACTAACAGAACCAATATCAGCATCATAACAGAAACTAATGCCAGCACTAGCAGTAAAAATACCAGTCCCAATAACAACACTGGCAATAGAGCCAGATCAGCACTGGAAACAAGTGTCTGTACTAGTTTATATATAAAATTATATAAATTCAGATATACCAAGAGTCAAATAGAGGCAAGGTTGGATATTGGGCCACTGGAAAATGACATTGAAGAGGTAGCAATGTGAAACAAAGAAATGGCGGACAACATGAATAAGTATTTTGCTTCAGTCAAAACTGTGAAAATCACCAGCAGCGTGACAGAAATTTGAGAGAGACAGGCAGAAGTGAGTGTAGACACTATTAATAAGGAAAAGGTGCTCAGGAAGCTGAAAGGTCTGAAGGTGGATAGGTTACCTGGACCAAACCCCAATGTTCTGAAGGAGGTATCTGAAGAGTTTGTGGAGATATTAGTAATGATCTTATAAGAATCACTAGATTCTGGAATTGTTCCAGAGGATTGGAAAAGCGCAAATGTCACTCAACTCTTTAAGAAGGGAGGGAGGCAAAAGACAGGAAATTATAGGCCAGTTAGCCTGACTTAAGTGGTTGGTAAAATGCTAGAGTCCATTATGAAGGATGACACAATAGGTTGAAGTCAGCATGGTTTCCTCAAGGGGAAATCTTACCTGACAAATCTGTTGGAATTCTTTAAAAAAGTAATAGGCAGGTTAGACAAAAGAGAATCAGCAGACATTGCTTACTTGGAATTTCAGAAGGCCTTTGACACATGAGGCTTTTAATCAAGACAGGGTCTGTTTTTACAAGAAGGATACTAGCATGGTTAGAAAGTCAGCTGATTGTCAAAAGGTGAAGAGCGGGAATAAAGGGGGCCTTTTCTGGTTGGCTGCCGGTGACTAGTGGTGTTCTGCAGGGGTCGGTGTTTGATCCCCTACTTTTCATACTATATGCTAGTGATCTGGATGACAGAATTGATGGCTTTGTGGCCAGCTTTGCAGATGACACAGCAATAGGTGGAGGGGCAGAGAGGAAGCAGGGAATCTGAGAAGGACTTGAACAGATTAGGAGAATTGGCAAAGAAATGGCAGATGGAATACAGCACAGGCAAGTGTATTTTCATGCACTTTGATAGAAGGAACAAAAATGAGATTATCTTCTAAATCGAGAGCAAATTCAGAAATTGGCAATGCAGAGAGACATGGAAATCCTGATGCAGGATTCCCTGAAGGTTAACTTGTAGGTTGAGTCAGTAGCATGGGAGGCAAATGCAATGTTAGCATCCATTTCGAGGATTTGAATACTAAAGTAAGAATATGATGCCGAGGCTTCCTAAGGTACTGTTCAGACCAGGAGCAGCGATGTGATGGCATTAGAGAGGCTCCAGAGGAGCTGTGGAAGTCGTAGTAAGGCAAAGGTTAAAGCAAGGACAGCCTAGGGCAGTTGTAGTCAGGTGAGATTTTTGAAGCGAGACTTCAGGACACACCTCTGCTTACTAGAGATGACATCGGCTGGATTGACTGTGGCAGTGTCTACTCAAGCCAGATGAGTGAAGCCTCTGTAGTGAGACTTTTCCTCAAAAGTCTTCCTCAAACATAGCACCCCTTTACACAATGGGGGTGCAGAGATGGATGAAATAACAGAGGATGTGAAATATACGCAACAACTAAGGCTCTATTGTATTTACTAACTTCAAAATATCAGCTGTCTGCTTGAAGCTTTGATTGACTTTAACACCTCTATTGTGAATGGCGATTGATCTTGTGAGTAAAGAATTCAAACAAAGACAATTTATGACTACCAATATCCATAAATGATAAGTCAATTCTGTACAAAAATAGCAGTTTTCTGTTCAGACTTCAGAACAGTGTAGGTGACAGAGGCCACGCTGTTCTCCTTGTGCTCAAATAAAATAAAAGGAATGCTTGAGTCGGAAGAGTGTGTGTGTTCCGGGCCCAGATATTTCAGTTATTTGATTTTATTGTCAGCAATGACAGTTACTTCAACAGAGGTTTACAAGCAGATCATGGGAATAAAAAGTTAATGCATGAGAAGCATTTGATGGTTCTGGGTCTGTGCTCACTGGTTTAGAAGAATGATGATGGTGGGGGGGGGGGGGTGTCATTGAAACCTGGTGAATATTGAAAGGCCTGGAAAGAGTGGACATAGTGTCTCCACTAGTCTAAGGTCTAAGTTTAGGAACAGAGGGTACAGCTTCAGAATATAAGCATGTCCCTTTAGAACAAAGATGAGAAATTCCTTTAGCTCGAGGGTGGAGAATCTCTGGAATTCATTGCCACAGATGGCCGTGGATTCCAAGTCATGGGTATGTATAAAATGGAAGTTGATAGGTTATTGATTAGATAGGGCAGCAAACATTACAGGCTAGCTCAGCAGATCAGGTAGCATCTATGAAGAGGAATAAACAGTCAACAAGACCCTTCATCAGTCCTGACATCATTGATCTGCAGATGTTGTGTATATTGCTCTGGATATCCAACATCTGCAGAACCTCTTGAGTTAAAGATTAAGGGGAGTAGTCAGAAGAATGGGGTTGAGAGGAACATATATCAGCCAGGATGAAATGGCAGAGCAGACTCGATGGGTGAATGGCCTATTTCTGCCCCCGTGTCTTATGATCTTATGACCTTTGGTTTTAACAACACCAACGCCAGCAACCACAACACAGGCTCAAAACCAACACCAACATTAGGACCATTACCAGAACGAGTAACATTAGCATTACAAACTACCAGTACAAATACTGGTCATCACAACAGTACCAACACCAGCGTGGACATCAACAGAATCAATAACAGTACAAATAGCAACACAACAACACCAATAGTGCTAGTATGAACACCGGAAACATTATCACACCAACAGTAACTCTAGCCAGTAATGAAACCAACATCACACTAAACCAGTACCAGATCAGCACCAACATTAGCACTAGAACCAGCGTCAGCAGCAACATCGAAACCAGCACAAAAATCTGTGCGAGCAACATGAACAACATCAGAATCAACAGGTATTGCACCAGAATCTGACACTGACACACTGACTATCCTATTTGATGGTGTGTGTGTGTGTGTGTGTGTGTGTGTGTGTGTGTGTGTGTGTGTGTGTGTGTGTGTGTGTGTGTGTGTGTGTGTGTGTGTGTGTGTGTGTGTGTGTGTGTGTGTGTGTGAGAGAGAGAGAGAGAGAGAGAGTGAGAGAGAGATGGGAATGTATTAGGCCTCACCAACATCTTATACAACTTCAACATAACATCCCATCTCCTGTACTCAGTACATTGATTTATGAAGGCCAATGTACAAAGAGCTTTCTTTATGACCCTATCTACCCATTACACCACTTCCACTGAATTATGGACTGTATTCCCAGATCCCTTTGTTCTACCACACTCCTCAGTGCCCTACAGCATAAGACCTATCTTCATTGGTCCTACCGAAGTGCAAAATCTTGCACTTGTCTGCATTAAATTTCATCTGCCATTTTTCAGACCATTTTTTCAGCTGCTGCAGATCCCTCTTCAAGCCACAATTGTCTTCCTCACTGTCTACTATACACCCCCCCCCCACCCCCAAGCTTGGAGCCATTTGCAAATTTGCTGATCCAATTAACTGTATTGTCTTGATATCGAAGACAAAAGACAATGGGCCTAGCACAGATCCCTGCAGTACTCCACTAGCCACAGGCCTCCAGTCAGAAAGGCAACCGTCTACTACCTCTTTCTGGTTTCTCCCACAAAGCCAATGTCTAATCCTATTTACTACATCATCTTGAATGCCGAGCAACAGTACCTTCTTGACCAGTCTCTCATGCAGGACCTTGACAATTACCTTTCTAGAGTCCATGTAGAAAACACTCACTGCCTTGCCTTTATCCACTTTCCTGGTAACTTCCTCGGACAGCTCTATAGGATTGGTTAGACATGACCAACTACGCACGAAGCCATGCTGACTACCCCTAATCAATCTAGGTCTATCCAAGTACTTGTATATCCAGTCCCTTAGAATACCTTCCAATAACTTTTCCACAACTGATGTCAGACTTGCTGGAATAATTTCCTGATCTATGTTTAGAGCCTTTTTAAATAGCAGAACAACATACACTATCCTCATTCCTCTGGCACCTCTCCTGTTGCTAAGGCCATGACAATTTCTACATTTTCCTCGTGTAGGATCCAATGGAACACCACCCTCCCTCGGGATTTATGCACCTTAATTTGTCTTAGGACAACAAGTACCTCCTTCTCTGTGATCTGTATAGGATCCATGCTGCTTTGCCTCACTTTAATAGACTCTGTGTCCATATCCAGAGTAAATACAGATGCAAAAAAATTATTTAAGATCTCTCCATTTCTTCTGGCTCCACACATGGATTACCATTCTGGTCTTCCAGAGGACCAATTTTGTCCCTTGCTATCGTTTTGCTCTTAACATATCTGCAGAATCCCTTTGGATCCTCCTTCACCTGTCTGCTGGAGCAACCTCATGCCTTCTTTTAGCCCTTCTGATTTCTTTCTTAAGTGTTCTCTTGCAATCCTTGTCATCTGTATGCACCTCATTTACTCCTACCTGCCTAGACCTGTCATACACCTCCTTATTTCTTGCATATCTCTTGAAAACCAAGGCTATACCAGCTATACACCTCCCTTTTTCTCTTAACCAGGGTCTCAATATCTCTTGAAAACCCAAGTTCCTTATACCTGTTTTCTTCTGATAGGCACATACAAGTTTTACTCTCAAATTTTGATTTGAAGGCCCCCCACTTACCAAGTACACCTTTTCCAGAAAACAGCCTGTCCCAATCCACGCTTACCAAATCATTTCTGGTGGCATCAAAACTGGTCTTTCTCCAAAGCAGAATCTCACCCCACAGGCCAGACCCCTTTTTGCATATTTACTTTGAAACTAATAGCATAGTGTTCATATACTTAATAACTTATAATTATTCTGTATAATGTGTCAATGGCATCAACTTGTGTGATGCCAACAGGCTCAATAAACTGATTAGAAAGGCTAGTTTTGTTAAAAGATTCAGACTGGACACACTGGAAGCTGTGGTAGAACAAAGGACCCTACAGAAAATCCTGGCAATTCTGGAAATTGTTTCTCACCCTTTGCACACCACCTTAGCTGAACAGAGAAGCACTTCTAGTAATAGACTAAGACAACTGCACTGCTCCAAGGAGTGCTATATGAGTTCATTCTTACCCTTGGCTATTAGGCTCTACAATGAGTCAACCTATAGCCAGATAGGTGATGACCTCTTCCAGTTAGACTGTTCAAGGTAACCTACTTTTTATTTTTCTTACTTCTCTTCTAATATTTATGTATTTGTATATCTGTGCACTTGAAGTACTATTGTGACACTGTAACTTCCTTTGGGATCAATGAAGTATCTATCTATCTATACAAACAGAATTAATAAATCAGCATAAGTGATTGTCAAACTAAAGAGATAACCAGTGGAAGTGTTATAGCAAGTACAATATAGCATATATCAAAGTGAGTCTGCATGATTTAAATGAATCAATTAAATTATTTAATTTACACTCTTAGATCATCTATATTTCTGCAAAATATTCTCACAAAAACTTAATCAATCTATCCACAACAAAATTGGCAAAGCCTTATGAGCCAACAATCTTTGAGTTATTCTGATCCATTATTCAAATTCATATTGAGCGCCAGATATGATTGAGTAAAAGTAGAATAGATAGAACGGTAAACCAGCTGTTGTGGTGCCAGGTTACACTTGACTTAAGCTTCTAGCCAAACTATCAAATCCATAAATCAAATAAAATTAAAATAGAATTTTGTTAAGAATGTAATCTTCAAATTCTTCATCTTGAGAATATAGGATCACACATTAGGGAAAGGAAGAGATTAAGTGAGAGATTTAATTTATGTTTGCAATGCACTTAATCAAATTCTACCAGAACAATTCATAAAATGGTTTTCTTCTGCAATCACTGCTACAGCTTCCAGACATTCTGGTGCCATTAGTAATAGCCCTTCAATTTGTTTATTAGCTCCATTGTGGATTTTCAGCACTTCTGTTTTGAGTTTCATGCCTTTGACATTTCAACTAGCAAATGGTTTAATCAAGTGCAATATGGAAAGGTTTAAAGTACAGTAGAAGCCAGCTGGATGTGAATAACACACAACATATTAGATCAGTCAAATTGCTTGACCACTTTTCACCTAAGTCAACAGAAATCAGAAGATATGATTACTGTAGTTGGCAATAGCACAAAAAAAGGATCATATCTTTATCAGCTTTTGATTTGAATCATTGCTTCACCACCACAATGCCCAGCCCAGTCTGCAGTGTTTTACTTCATGCTAATGGACCATTGGAGTTGAACAATTGATGAGACTGTTGATAGGAATACATTCCATAGTTCCAAAAGTGTAACATTTAAATAGCAATTTTACAATTTAAAATCAGCAACAGGAGCCTGGTTGAAAGCCTTATGTCAGGAAAAATGGTTGACAATGTCTGGAAGCTGTAGCAGTGATTGCAGAAGAAAACCACTTTGCAGCACTGTTCAACAGAATACCCAGGGAAAGGTTCAAAGTTCAAAGTAAGATTAATTATCAAACTATGTATATGTCACCATATACTACCCAGATTCATTTTCTTTCAGGCATTCACAGTTGAACAAAGAAATGCAATAGAATCAATGAAAAACTGCACACAAAGACTGACCAACAACCAAAGTGCAGACGAAAACAAACTGTGCAAATAAGTTAATAAATAATACCAAAAACGTGACTTGACTTGACTTGACTTGAAAATGTGAGTTGCAGAGTCCTTGAAGGTGAGTCCACGGGTTGTAGAATCAATCTAGTGTAGAGGTGAGTGAAGTTCAGCAGCTTGGTCATTGAAGGGTAATAACTGTACCTGAACATAGTGGTGTGGGACCTAGGCTCTTGTCCCTCCTATCCTTAATGCCATCTTTAACTAATTCCATTTGATGCTTAACTAGGAGTGTTTTCTTTGCAATTCAGCTTCTTGAACTGGTAATGTAAATAAAGGTACCCAAGTTCTGAATGATGAAGTTTAAAATTCATTATTCCAGAACTTCATTCAGAACGCAGTTGCTTGGCATGATCTTTTAGATCAGGGGTGGCCAACCTTTTACATTCCATGCATCAATTTTTTCACACAGGAGTTCAGATGCACCATACAACTCTTGTACCCCCATTCAATTCTTGTAAAAATATGTTAATATAGACATATTTAGCATTTTTACATGATATATTGATTTAATATTCATTAATATTGTATTAATATTTAATACAAGTTAAACATTACTTAACTTAATGACACTTTTAACAAATATATTTTGTCTAATTTTGATTTCTTCCTTTTTCTTAATCACATAAACTTTCCGTAACTCAGACCCAAGCACTAGCTTCAGTTTTCCATCTATTTCAGTCCGATGTTGTGTATTATAGTGTCTATTAAGATCATGTCTTCTATTATGTCAGAAAGTGTTTTCACAAACAATGTACAATGGTTTTCCTGACGGACTCGCTATAAATAAGAACTCATTTTCCCACTGTTCATTGAATTCATGCTTACTATCACTTTCTGCTTTTCTTTTGCTCATTTTCTTTTGCACTGTGATGGGTAACTGAACGTAAAAGCAAGGTTTAATTTTCAAAAAAGTACAAAACTGCAAATGTTCACAAAGGACGAACAAAGCACAACTCCGTAGCGCAAGAGTGTCAATTGTAAACTGACTGGCAAAAACCTGCGACGCACCGCTGGTGCAGACGCCTGGCGCCTCAGGATCAAACAAGTACCAACGTGTATTGAACAGTTATGGAACGACTGCAGAACAAAAGTCCTTCTTTCCCAGTTTGACTCATTGAACATTTTTTTAAATTGAAAACAGATAAGTGTGAAAGAAGGTAACATTTGCCAAGAGATGTGCACGAAATAATAAAATCGCTAAAAATAATTGCTAAATTTTAGATTTATTCTCAGTAAAACCCATTTCTAGCTCTAAGCTACCTGAATTCCTGTTATAGAATTTTTTTCTACAACTCGGTTTTTGGTTAATACATTTTACAAGAGTAGGCTTACTTTTTTATTATTCTCACTGGGGTGCAATGCACCACTTCTAACCATCCAATGCGCCACTTTTGGCACATGCGCCATAGGTTGGCCATCCCCGTTTTAGACGTAGTCTATTTCCTGAGATAACCTTGTTTTGGATTGCATGTTACAAATAAAATCAAGTAATGAATAAAATACTGTGAGACCATGGTTCATCTACTCTGGTAAAAACAGCTTGAATATTAGATGGTTCCATCATTCAATATTTAGCATATAAAGTGATGGAGATATTATTAAAATGTTTAATTTTTCAGATAAGACCTCAGGACCATAGGAGAAAGGAGCAGAATTAGGCCACTGGGTCCATTGGATCTGCTCAGCCATTCCGTACAACTGATTTATTAACATTCTCAACCCCATTCTCCTGCCTCCACACCGTAACCTTTAATGCCCTGACTAATCAAGAACCTATCAATCTCAGCTTTAAATATATTTAATGACTGGACCTCTACAGCCACCTGTGGTGAGGAATTCCACAGATTCACAACCCTTTGGTTAAAGAAGTTCCTCCTCACCTCTGTTCTAAAAGGACATCCCCCGATTCAAGATTGTGTCCTCTGTACATAGACTCACCTACAATTGGAAACATCCTCCCTACATCCACTCTATCCATACCTTTCAATGCTTGATAGGCTTCACTGAGATCCCCCTTCATTCTTTTAAACTAAACCTCCGCTAAGATGTCGCCAGTGGGCAGCTTCTTCAAGGTCATACGCAAAGCAGCTTAACTTCTTCCCTTTAATATCTCTTTTATCTTTTTCAAGGTGGATTGGGGTACTGTTGGAGTCCATCATCTACAGCTGCACTCAAACTGCGGTTCTTTACAGCGATGGTTCCTGCTCCCATGGTTCACCAACCTGTCATTTTTCATCGATATCTGAAGGACAAGGCCTGGAAGACATGCATTCCTTTGGTGAGAGGCCCTGTGGGCCTGTGAATGGTCAATTTTGAAGCGTCACGGGAGAAATGGAACATCACGAACAGCGAATCAGCTGTCAGAGGCCTCTGTACTCGAGCAATCGCTCTCTCGTTCTCTCAATGGTGGAGGAGAGATTGCCGATGATTCTTGAGTCTGAGAACTCAGTAAAAAAAAAGCGATGTAGTAGACTTTAACATTGCAATTAGCAATTTGTTTTGTTTTACTGGTCTCCCCTCTCGCTGAGTGACACCTCTCTGTCCCTCTATTGGGAAGAGCCCATGGCATGTCTTATTGTTGGGTGAGTGATTCGTTTTTGTTGTACTGCAGATCATAGCCTCTCTTCAGAAGCTTTGCTATCGCTTGCTTGGTGGGTGAAAGGTGCTGATGCTTTTTTGCTGAAATAAGTGGAGGTGGGGGAGGATGAGGTGTGGTGAACTACATATACCTGTCTGGACACGCCCCCTGCTGACTGCTCCTGTGGCTCCTCCCATTGACCCCGGTATAAAGGCGATTGAGGTCTGAGCCCGGCCTCTGTCTCCAGGATGTAGTATGGTGGTCAACCACTGCTTGTTCCTTCTTCCAGTCAATAAAAGCCGATACCTCGCTTTTACGTCTCAGAGAGAGTTATTGATGGTGCATCAATTTTATTGACTGGAAGTTTTAAAACATGGAAAGCGTTTTACGTCCGGAAAGATTGGATTTGGACCCCCAAGACCCTGAAGCAGCTCTTGCCTTTGAACTCTGGCTTGCATGCTTCCAATCATACTTGGAGGAGGTTAGTGCAACTGAACCCACTGTTATACACCGAATTCTCCTCTCGAGGGTCACCCCGAAAGTTTACTCACTTATCAGAGACCTGCCGACCTACGAAGGGGCACTGGATGCCCTCAAAAGACAGTACCTGTGGCCGGTGAACACCGTCTACGCAAGACATCGCTTAGCTACGCGACGACAGCGGCCTGCAGAGTCAAGCGCCCAGTTTCTCCGAGCCCTACAGACGCTCATGCGGACTTGCGATTGCAAAACACTCACGGCGGAACAGCATGCGGAGCTCCTCGTACGAGACGCCTTTGTTACAGGAATTAGGTCAGTGTAGGTGCATCAGCGGCTGCTGGAAAATGCCGATCTTACCTTACACTCGGCGATCGAGACAGCCGACACGCTGGAGGCTGCTCTGCACAATGCTGACGCTGTCCAGCCGCGTGATCCCCCACCGGTCCCGTGGACGCCTCAGACCCCGCCACCGCCGGTTCCCGCGAGTGAATTCGCCAATGCCATTGCCAGTCGTGATTCCACGAACTCCCCGAACCCGACCACAGCTGCGGCCAGTCGAAAGCCCACACAGTGTTACTTCTGCGGACTCGAAAAGCACCCCCGAAAACACTGCCCGGCCCGAGAAGCAACCTGCTCCAGCTGCGGGAAGAAGGGCCATTTTGCCAAGGTCTGTAAGTCTAAACCACGAGCGGGGTCGGGCAGCGCTGTGTGTGAGGCATGGGGGCCGCCATCTTGCATGCCCGGATGTGGGCGGCCATCTTTGTCGGCATCAACATGCCCCGTCCCCTACCCACCGGTGCTTACCAGGCACCAAGACGGCAGTTCAACTCTGGCCACTGTAACCCTCGACCAAAGCGCCCCACACCAGCTTGCAAGGTCAACGATGGACATCCTGGTGGAGAGGCACTGGACTAGCTGCCTGTTTGACACAGGCAGCACTGACAGTTTTATTGACCCAGACACGGTGCGACGCTGCGGACTCGTGACACGGCCGGTAAGCCAGAGGATCACCTTGGCTTCTGGGTCGCATTCCACAGACATCCGGGTGGGTTGTGTAGTGACACTGGTGGTGCAGGGCACAGAATATCGGGACTTTGCGCTACTGGTCATGCCTCAACTGTGCGCGCCTGTGCTATTGGGGCTGGACTTCCAGAGCCATCTCGAAAGTGTGACTATGGCATATGACGGGTCCCTCCCACCACTCACTGTCAGGAATCCTCAGTTTGGTGGGACTACGCCATATACCCCGCTACTGACCACACACACACACCGACCCACACATCCCACCCAGCACCATGCCGACAGCTGCGCTACTGACACCACTTGCAGCCTCTCCACCCTCAAGATCCCTCCCCCACTGCTGTTCGTCAACCTGACCCCCGACTGTAAACCTGTGGCAACTAAAAGCAGGAGGTACAGCGCGGGGGACAGGGCCTTCATTCAGTCAGAGGTGCAGCGGCTGCTCGGGGAGGGGATCATTGAGCCAAGCACAAGCCCTTGGCGGTCCCAGGTGGTTGTTGTTTGGACTGGGCAGAAAAATAGGATGGTCGTGGACTATAGTCAAACCATCAATAGGTTCACGCAGCTTGATACTTACCCCTTACCCCGCATCGCGGATATGGTCAACCAGATAGCTCAGTACAAGGTGTACTCGACAATGGATCTGAAATCCGCTTATCACCAGCTCCCCATCCGCCCAGAGGACCGCCCCTACACCTCCTTCGAGGCGGGCGGCAGGCTCTATCACTTCCTGCGCGTCCCCTTTGGTGTCACGAATGGTGTCTCTGTCTTCCAGAGGGAAATGGACCGGATGGTGGACCAGTGCCAACTGAAGGCCACGTTCCCATATCTGGATAACATCACCATCTGTGGTCACGACTGGCCGGATCACGATGCCAACCTCCAACGATTTTTCCAAGTGGCCGAAGCCCTGAACCTTACTTATAACAGGGACAAGTGTATGTTCGGAACCACCCGACTCGCTATCCTTGGGTATGTCGTGGAAAACGGGGTCATTGGCCCTGATCCCGACCGTATGCGCCCCCTGTTAGAACTCCCTCTTCCCACCACCCTCAGAGTCCTCAAATGGTACCTGGGTTTTTTTTCCTATTACGCCCAATGGGTTCCCCATTACGCAGACAAGGCCCGCCCCCTGGTCAAGTCTACCACATTTCCCCTCTCTGCTGAGGCCCGCGCGGCCTTCAGCCGCATTAAAGGGGACATTGCCAAAGCAACGATGCATGCAGTGGACGAGACCATTCCCTTCCAAGTAGAGAGTGACGCCTCCGATTTCGCGCTGGCTGCTACCCTCAATCAGGCAGGAAGGCCAGTAGCATTCTTTTCTCTTACCCTTCAAGGCTCTGAAATTCGGCACTCCGCGGTGGAGAAAGAAGCCCAGGCCATAGTGGAAGCTATTAGGCACTGGAGGCACTATCTCGCCGGCAAAAGGTTCACCTTGCTGACCGACCAGCGCTCAGTTGAGTTCATGTTCAGCAACCAACAACGGGGCAAAATCAAAAATGATAAAATTTTGCGGTGGAGAATAGAACTCTCCACCTACAACTATGATATCCTGTACCGGCCTGGAAGGCTCAATGAGCCCCCTGATGCCCTATCCTGGGGAGCGTGTGCCAGCGCACAGCTCGACCAGCTATACGCCCTCCATGCACATCTTTGCCACCCAGGGGTCACCCGATTTTACCATTTCGTGAAAGCCCGGAACCTGCCGTACTCCCTTGAGGACATCAGGACGATGACCAGGGACTGCCAAGTCTGCGCTGAGTGCAAACCACACTTCTACCATCCTGAAAAGGCGCAACTTATCAAGGCCACCCGCCCCTTTGAGCGACTGAGTGTTGACTTTAAGGGCCCCCTTCCCTCCACCGACCGCAATGTCTACTTTCTCAACATTATCAACGAGTACTCGCGGTTCCCCTTTGCCATCCCCTGCCCTGACACCACTACCACGTCCATCATAAAAGCCCTGCGCCAGCTCTTCACTCTGTTTGGATATCCCTGCTATATCCACAGTGATAGAGGGTCCTCCTTTATGAGTGACGAGTTGCGCCGGTTCCTGCTAGCTAGGGGCTTTGCTACTAGTCGAACCACGAGTTATAATCCCCGGGGAAATGGACAGGTGGAGAGGGAGAATGCCACAATGTGGAAGGCCACACTTTTAGCCCTTAAGTCAAAAGGGTTGCCGGTCTCTCGATGGCAGGAGGTCCTCCCTGAGGCACTCCACTCTATCCGCTCCCTGTTATGTACGTCCACCAATGCCACCCCTCACGAGCGCCTATTCTCTTTTCCCAGGAAGTCTGCCACTGGGACCACCCTACCAGCTTGGCTGACATCCCCAGGGTCAGTGCTGCTCCGGAAACATATAAGGAGTAATAAATACTCCCCGCTGGTCGAGAGGGTTCACCTACATGTGAACCCCCAGTATGCTTACATGGTCTTACCTGATGGGCGGGAGGACACAGTCTCCGTCCGCAACCTGGCGCCCGCAGGAGCAGCAGACCACTAACCCAAACACTCCACGGTAACTATGAGCCCTGTACCTGAGGTGACACCGCGCACACCAAGCCCTACTCAGACTCCTCACGACACTCCTATACCAGGCGCCTCGCACATGCGTGAGGGATCACTGACACCTAGTGGGCTGACACCTCCAGTTAGGCCGGAACCAGCACAACCTCCGTCTCTGGTGCAATCACCACCGGCACCTGTGCAATCACAGCCGGTGCTACGTAGATCGCAGCAACTGATTCGACCGCCTGATAGACTTAACCTGAAAATATACTTGTAAGAAATTTCACCCCATGGGGACTCTCTTTTAAAACAAAGGGGGGGTGAATGTGGTGAACTACATATACTTGTCTGGACACGCCCCCTGCTGACTGCTCCTGTGGCTCCTCCCACAGACCCCAGTATAAAGGCGATTGAGGCCTGAGCCCGGCCTCTCTGTCTCCAGGATGTAGTATGGTGGTCAACCACTGCTTGTTCTTTCTTCCAGTCAATAAAAGCCGATATCTCGACTTCACGTCTCAGAGTGAGTTATTGATGGTGCATCATGAGGATTGATCCTTTGCAGCTGCTTATGCATGGGAGGAGGGAGAAGGGGGCTTTGGGTTCTAAAGTTTTTTTTGCTGTCACTCTCTTTTGGGCTTCTCTTCTGTTTTTATGGATGTGTGTGAAGAGCACGAATTTCAGGTTGTTTACTGTGTATATTCTCTGATATTAAATGGAACCATTTGAACCTCATACATTAATGACCCAAAACTGCTCACAATACTCCAAATGTGGTCTGATCAATGGCTTATAAAGACTCAGCATGACATCTTTGCTCTTATATTTTATTCTTCTCGAAATGAATGCCAATATTGCAATCAGCTTCCTTAGCACTGACTCAAACTGTGTTAGCTTTAGGGAATCTTGCATGCCTTTATTCTGCCAAAGGATCCTGCCAAAGGGTTTCAGCTTGAAAAGTCAACTATAATCTTTTCTATAGATGCTGCTTGGCCTGCTGAGTTCCTCTAGTATCTTGTGTGTGTTGCTCGGATTTCCAGCATCTGCAGATTTTCTCTTATTTGCCTTTATTCCTTCTACCAAATTGCATGACCATACACTTCCGTACATTATATATCATCTTCCAGTTCTTTGCCCATTCTTCCAATCTGGCTAAGTCCTTCTTTCCCAACTCTAATTGCCCCTCCATTTATCTTGGTATTGTCCACAAACTTGGCCTCAAAGCCATCAATTCCATCATCCAAATCATTGACATAAAACGTGAAAACAAACAGTCCCAACACTGACCCCTGCAGAACATCACTGGTCACCAGCAGCTAACCAGAAAATGGCTGCTTTATTTCAACTCTTTGCCTTCTGCCAGTCAGCCAATCTCCTATCTGTGCTATTATCTTCCATGTTTGTTAGAACTGTTTGGGAGGATTTAAACTAATTTCGTAAGGGGATGGGAAACTGAGTGATAGGGCTAAGGATGAGGCAGTTGGTATACAAGTGGATGCAGTGTGTGATGAGTGTCAGGAAGGACAGGAAGATGACTTGGATAGGCCAAGTCACTGGGTGCATTTAAGGCAGAGATAGATAGGTTCTTGATTAGCCAGGGCATCAAAGGATATGGGGAGAAGGCAGGGGAGTGGGGATGACTGGAAGAAATGGATCAATCCATGATTGAATGGCGGAACAGACTCAATGGGCCGAATTGCCTACCTCTGCTCCTATAACTTGCGGACTTATGGTCTTATTATAGGGCAAAATTGCAGTCAGTGGGATGTTAAAGTGCAACAGGGGTACAAAATCAAAAAGAGTGATGACCACAGGACTGAAGGTATTATATCTGAAATCACACAGCATATGAATGAAGTAGATGATCTTGTAGCACAGGTAATGATTGGCAATTATAACTGTGGGCATCACTGAGTTGTGGCTGAAAGAAGATCATAGTTGGGAGATTAACATCCAAAGACACACATGGTATCAAATGGACAGGCAGGTTGGCAGAGGGGGTGGGGTAGCTCTGTTGGTAAAAAGAGAAATAAAATCTTTGAAAAGAGGCAACAACAGATTAGAAGATGTAGAATCTTTGTGGGTAGAGATAAAGAACTCCAAGGGTTTTGACTTCCCTGTCAGCCTTGGTTGTGTTGTCCTGCCTTTACAAAACTTTGTCTTTGGGACATATCTATCCCATGCCTTTCAAAGTGCTCCCAGAAATTTCAGTTATTGTTGCTCTGTCATCATCCCTGCTTGTGTTCCCTTCCAATCAGCATTGGCCTGGTCTTCTCACATACTTCTGTATTTCCCTTTACTTTACTATAATCCTGGTTCCTCTGACTTTATCTTCTCCCTCTCAAAGTGTGAGGTCAATTCTATCATATTATGATCACTGCTTCCTAAAGGTTCCTTTACTTTAAGCTCCCTAATCAAACCTGGTTCATTACACAACACCCAATCCAGAATAGCTGATCCCCTCGTTGGTTGAATCAACCACAAGTTGATCTACAAAGCCAACTTATGGGCATTCTACAAATTTTCTCTCTTGGTATCCAAAATCAGCCTGAACCTGATTTTTCCAATCTTCTTGCATATTGAAATCCCCCATGACAGTTGTGACATTGCCCTATTGCCATGCATTCTCTATCTCTTTAACTTTTCACGTACTGACTTATCCCCCCTTTTAGTTAAATAAGTAGTGCAAAAAAGATAGTGCGTTAGTGTTCATAGATTCATTGTCCATTCAGAAATTTGATGGCAGAGGAGAAAAAGCTATTCCTAAATCATTGAGTTCATGCCTTCCAGCTCCTGTACCTCCTCCCTGATGGTAGAAATGAGAAGAGGGCATGTCCTCTGTGGTGGAAGTCCTTAATGATGGATGCCGCCTTTTTGAGGCATCACTCCATGAAGATGTCCTGAATGCAGGGGAGGCCCGTGTCCATGATGGAGCTGACTGAGTAGATAAATTTCTGTAGCTTATTTCAATCCTGTGCAGTGCCCCCCACCAAACCAGTCCAGGATCCAGTTGCAGAGGGAGGTGCAGAGAGAGGTACAGAGGCCCAGGTTTTGCAGCCTTTTGATCAGAACTATCAAAATCATTGTGTTTAATGCTGAGCGGTAATCAATAAACAGCAGTCTGATATAAGTATTAATATTGTCCAGGTGATCCAAGGCTGTATGAAAAGCCAGAGAGATTGCATCTGCTGTAGACCTATTGTGGCATTAAGGGCACAAAGCTTCTCACAATTCTCCAAATGAGGCCTCACCAATGCCTTAGAAAGCCTCAGCATTACATCCTTGTCTTTATATTCTAGTCCTCTTGAAACGAATGCCAACATTGCAATTGACTTCCTCATCACTGACACAACCTGCAAGTTAACCTTTCGAGAATCCAAAAGGACTTCCAAGTCTCTTTGCACCTCAGATTTTTGAATTTTCTCCCCGTTTAGAAAATAGTTTATGGTTTTATTCCTTCTACTAAAATACAGTTCCTGACATTGTATTCCATCTGCCACTTCTTTGCCCATTCTCCTAATCTGTCTAAGTCCTTCTGCAGCCTCCGTGGTTCCTGCTTCCTCAACACTACCTGCTCCTCCACCTATCTTTGTATCATCCACAAACTTGTCCACAAAGCCATCAATTCCATCATCTAAATCATTGACATACAATGTAAAAAGAAATGGGCATAACAATAACCCCTGCAGAACACCACTAGTCACCGACAGCCAGTCAGAAAAGCCTCCGTTTATTCCCACTTTTCGCCTCCCGACAATTAGTCAAAGCTCTATCCATGCTAGTATCTTTACTGTAATATCCTATCTTGCTAAGCACTCTCATGTGCTTCACCTTGCAAAGGCCTTCTGAAAATCCAAGTACACAACATAAGATTCTCCTTCTTCTATCCTGCTTATTATTTCCTCAAAGAATTCCAACAGATTTAGTCAGGCAAGATTCTCCCTTAAGGAAATTATGCTGACTTGGGCTTATTTTACCATGACCCTCCAGGTACCCCAAAATGTCATCCTTACAATCGACGTCAACATTTTCCCAAACCACTGAGGTCAGGCCCTCTGACCTATAATTCCTTCTCTTCTGCCTCCCTTCCTTCTTGAAGAGTGGAGTGACATTGCAATCTTGCAGTCCTCCAGAACCATTCCAGAATCTAAGGGTCCTTGAAAAATCATTGCTAATGCCTCCAAAATCTCTTCAGCTTCCTCTTTCAGAACACAGGGGTATAGTCCATCCAGTCCAAGTGACTTATCTATCTTCAGACTTTTTAGCTTCCCAATCACTTTCTCCCTGGTAATAGCAACTGCAGTCACTTCTATTCTCAAGCTTCCAGCATACTGCTAGCACCTTCCACAGTGAAGACTGATACAAAATACTTATTCAGATCCTCCGCCATTACCTTGTTCCCTATTACTACCTCTCCAGCAGTCTGATACCTACTCTGTGATGCCAGCAAAGTTGTACCTGCCAATCTCTAACTAAGCTACAAGATCATCTACTTTATTCTGTATGCAGCATACATTTAAATATAATACTTTCAGTCCTGTATTCATCACCCCTTTCAATTTTTCCCCCATGTTATACTTCAACTTATCCCACTGACTGCAATTTTAAGCTATCCTCTGCCAGTCCTTCCTCACAGTCTCACTACACACTGCATCTAGCTGTATACCAATGGCCCCATCCTCCTGTGAAATTAATTTAATCCCTCCTTAACAGCTCTGGCACACCTGCCCACATGGATATTGATACCCCTTAGGTTCAGGTGTAACTAGTCCTTTTTGTACACTTTATACCTTCCCCTGAAGAGATCCCAATGATCCAGAAATCTGAAATCCTGCCCCCTGCACCAGATCCTCAGCCATATACTCATCTGCCAAATCATCCTATTCTTACTCTCACTGACACATGGCACAGGCAACAACCTAGAGATTTCTAGTACAGGGTTACAGTAAATAACACTTCCATAACTCAAAAACTCAATAGACAATAGACAATAGGTGCAGAAGTAGACCATTTGGCCCTTCGAGCCTGCACCGCCATTCTGAGATCATGGCTGATCATCTACTATCAATACCCGGTTCCTGCCTTGTCCCCATATCCCTTGATTCCCCTATCCATAAGATACCTATCTAGGTCCTTCTTAAAAGCATCCAGAGAATTGGCCTTCACTGCCTTCCGAGGCAGTGCATTCCACACCCCCATAACTCTCTGGGAGAAGAAGTTTTTCCTTAACTCTGTCCTAAATGGCCTACCCCTTAATCTCAAACCATGCCCTCTGGTACTGGACTCTCCCAGCATCTGGAACATATTTCCTGCCTCTATCTTGTCCAATCCCTTAATAATCTTATATGTTGCAATCAGATCCCCTCTCAATCTCCTTAATTCCAGCATGTACAAGCCCAGTCTCTCTAACCTCTCTGCGTAAGACAGTCCAGACATCCCAGGAATTAACCTCGTGAATCTACGCTGCACTTCTTCTACAGCCAGGATGTCCTTCCTTAACCCTGGAGACCAAAACTGTACACAATACTCCAGGTGTGGTCTCACCAGGGCCCTGTACAAATGCAAAAGGATTTCCTTGCTCTTGTACTCAATTCCCTTTGTAATAAAGGCCAACATTCCATTAGCCTTCTTCACTGCCTGCTGCACTTGCTCATTCACCTTCAGTGACTGATGAACAAGGACTCCTAGATCTCTTTGTATTTCTCCCTTACCTAACTCTACACTGTTCAGATAATAATCTGCCTTCCTGTTCTTACTCCCAAAGTGGATAACCTCACACTTATTCACATTAAACATCATCTGCCAAGTATCTGCCCACTCACTCAGCCTATCCAAGTCACCCTGAATTCTCCTAACATCCTCATCACATGTCACACTGCCACCCAGCTTAGTATCATCAGCAAACTTGCTGATGTTATTCTCAATGCCTTCATCTAACTCATTGGATATAGAATATTCAAAAAAAAAGACATGAAGTTAATGTTATGTTTGAAGGCTCTTCTTCACAACCTTTCACAAGTGAAAAAAAGCTCAGTTATTTAAGCTTTATATTAATCACCTGGAGGAAGCAACAGAGTGTAAGATACCTTACTGTGCTGATGACATGAAAATTAACTGAGAGAATGTATTCCATTGAAAATATTTGAACTTTGCAAGAAGTTATAAAAAGACTGAGTGAAAGGGTGAAAGCTTGGAAAACAGAGTTTAATGTGGAAGACTATGAGATCACGTGCACAAGAGACTCTTCAGATGATGGAGATGCAACGCAACACACACAAAACGCTGGTAAAACTCAACAAGTCAGGCAGCATCTTTGGAGGGGAATAAACAACTGATGTTTCGGGCTAAGACCATTCATCAGGTCTCCATTTATTCCACTCCAAATATGTTGTCTGACCTCATGAGGTCACGTGTCTTAGTAAGAGAATTTAAAGGGAGACTATTATTGAATTGGAGAAAGATGGCAAGTGGAATGCAAGATGAAAAAATCTGAAGTCATCCATGCTTAATAGAAGAATGCTTAATTAGTTGAATGGAATGAGACTGCAAAATGTCGCGGTGGAAAGGCACCTGAGGGTTCGATCTAATGAAATGTAAGAAAGTTAGCATGCAGATACAGCAAGCAATGTGGAAGGCTATTGAAATATTTCTCATTATTGCGCAGGGTTATAGAAAGTAAAAGCAGGAAAGTGTTGAGGTAACTTTATAAGACACTGATGAGATCAACTTGGAATATTTTAGTTTTGGCCTCCATATTAAATGAGTACAGAGTAGATCCATCAGATAGATTTTGGGATGAAGGGCTTGATGCATGAAAAGAGTTCAGTAAGTTAGGCCTATGTTCCACTACACAATAATAAAAGGTATCTTTTTTTAAATATACAGAATTATATTCACTGATCCATTAAATGTCTCCAGAATTTTCTGCTTTTATTTCAGATTTCCAGCATCTACATTTCCTATGCGCTTCATGAACTAGATCAGCAATTATTTAAAGCATCGTGCATGCTTTACACTACAGAAAAGCCAGCACTTCAAAGAATGGGTTTTTTAGTAATCCAAATTGATTTATTTTAACTTAGAGAAGTCTTAGCAAAGTGGATTCTGCTAAAGACTGATTTAAATAAAATTTCCTTCTGGGGAGAGTTCTGTCAGCAAGTCTATCAGTATTGTGATGGGAGCTGGTGATAAACAGGAGGTAATTGGGCTAAACATAGTCAGATCTAGAGGAAATGGGGGTGATGAGTGGCCCAGCAGTGAACTGAGGTGGGAGTGGAACTGGCCAATAAGTGATGGCAGTTGATTCAGTGACCGTGTGAGTACATGGTCAAAAACACATCAAAGGTACAGGAACCTAAAGACACACAATCAACAGCTCAGTTCCTTCCCCTCTGCTGTCAGATCGCTGAAAGATCCATGAACTAATTTGATCTCTTTTTTCACTACTTTTTTTATTTTTAATGCATTACTTATTGTAACTTATAGTTATTTTTAATGTATTGCCCTGTACTGCTGTGGCAAAACATCAAATTTCACGACATATGTCAATAATAATAAAACAGATTCTGTTCCGTCATGATGCTGCCAGGAAGAGGAATAATATCATTGTCTAGTGAATGAAGTTCCTGGCAGGGGCCAAATACTTAGAGGGAGGAACATTCTGTTGGTCCTCTCCCAATAGTTCAAATCACAAATGCACCTTGATCCTTGAGTGATAGGCTTTTATTTAAATGTGGGTATTATTTTACAGCAATATCATAATCAAAGTTGGCCTTCACTATTTCACTATTTAAAAGATAATGAAGTCATAATTACATATATTCTGGACCCCATCTTCATTGAATTGTGATTGAAATGCATTGGCAACAGAAAGGACACAAGCTGGCAGGAGTACCAATCCACCAAACTATTTTGCTATTTTTCTTGCAATTGTACAACTCTATTACAGGAACAATAAAAATAAATTAGATTAACCACGCTCATCATGATTAGGACATGCTGGCTCACAAAACAACTTTTAAATTTATATAATATCAATGGTGCAGAATGCTAGTGTGTCCTGACAGCAATGGTAGGACATAGAACATAGAAACAGTACAGCACAGGAATAGGCCCTTCGGCCCATAATGTTGTGCCAAACCAAATAAATTAGTAACCTGGTGGCAAACTAAACTAATCCCATATGACTACACAATGTCCATATCCTTCCATTCTCTTCACATTCATATGCCAATCTAAAGGTCTCTTAAAAGTCCCTAATGCATCAGCTTCTACCACCACCCCAGGAAGCGTATTGCAGGTACCCACCACTCAGTGTGTGTAAAGCGCTTGTCCCTCACATCTCCTTTAAGGCATCTCCCTTTCACCTTAAAGACATGCACTCTAGTATTCACAGTTTCAAACCAGGGAGTCAAGTCTGTCTACTCTATCTTCATCTCTCATAATCTTATATCAGATCTTACCTCAGCCTCTGCCGCTACAGAGAAAACAAGCTATGTTTGTCTAACCTCTTGTTATAGCACATGCTCTCTAATACAGGCAGCAGCATGGTAAACCCATTCTGCACCCTCTCCAAAGCACCAACATCCTTCCTATTTTAGGCAATACTCCAGATGCAGCCTAACTAGAGCTGCAACATAACCTCCTGGCTTTTGAACTCAATGCCTCAACTGATAAAGGCAAGCATGCCATATGCCTTCTTAACCACCCGATCAAGCTGCGTAGCCACTTTCAGAGAGCTATGAACCTGGACCCCAAGATCTCTCTGATCATCAACACTGTTAAGCATTTTGTCCTCAACACTGTACTGTCTCTTTACATTTGGCCCATCAAGATTAAACACATCAAATTTGTCCAGGTTAAACTTGGTCTGTCATTTCTCCGCCTATACCTGCAATTGATCTATATCCTGTTGTATTCTTTGCCAGTCTTCTACGCTATTCACAACAGCCACCAATCTTCATATCATCTAACCCACCCACCTAAATTTTCAAGGTCATTTACATATATTACAAACAGAGGTCCCAATACAGATCCCTCCGGAACACCACTAGTCACAGACATCCAGATAGAGTAAGTCACTCCAACCACCATCCTCTGTCTTCTATAGGCAAGCCTGTTCTGAATTCAAACAGCAAATTCACCATTGATCCTAATCACCTTAATATTCTGGATGAGATTCCCATGTCAAACACCTTATTAAAATCCATACAGACAACATCAACAGTTCTATCTTTATCAATCACTCTCGCCACCTTGTCAAATAACTCAATCAAGTTGGTAAGACAAACCTTGCCCTTCACAAATCCATGATGGCTCTCTGTAATAAGGCCATGGTTTTTCAAATACTGATTAAATCCTGTCCCTAAGAATTCTCTCCAGGAGCTTCCCTACCATTGACATGAGACTCACCGGTCTGTGGTTTTCAAGTTCACTTTTTGAACAATGGAACAACTTTAACTAATCACCAGTCTCTCAGAACTCAGCTCCAACTGGAGAGGACAAAAGATATTGGTCAAGGCCCCAACAACTCATCACTTGCCTCTCTCAATAACCTGAGCTATATACCATCCGGCCCTGGAGACATCCACATTAATGTTCCTTAACATTGCCTCCTCTATTACATTGAAATGGCCTAGCATATTAATACACTCAACACTGACCTCTCTATCCTCCACCTCCTACCCCTTGGTGATTACTGATGTGAAGTACTCATTAAGGACCTCACCCACATCCTTCACATCCAAGCAGATGTTCCTCCCTTTACTACTGAGAGGTCCTTCTTTTCCCTGGTTATCCTCTTGCTTAGACCATAAGACCAAAAACATAAGTGCAGAATTAAGCCATTCAGCCCATCAAGTTTTCTCCACCGTTCCATCATGGCTGATCCCTGATCCCATTCAACCCTATACACCTTCCTTCTCGCCGTATCCTTTACTGCCCTGACCAATCAGGAAATAATCAACTTCTGCCTTAAGTACACCCATGGTCTTGGCCTCCACTGCAGTCTGTGGCACAGCATTCCACACATTCACTACTCTCTAGCTAAAGAAATTTCTCCTTACCTCTGCTCTAAAGGGTCACCCATCAATTTTGAGGCTGTGCCCTCTAGTTCTAGATACCCCCACATCCTCTCCACATCCACCCTATATAGTCCTTTCAACATTCGTTAGGTTTCAATGAGATCCCCCCCCACCCCCTCTGTATTCTTCTAAATTCCAGTGAGCTCAGGCCCAAAGCCGCAAAAAGCTCCTCATATGTTAACCCCTTCATTCCCAGAATCATCCTCATGAACCTCCTCTGGACCCTCTCCAATGACAGCACACCCTTTCTGAAATATGGGGCCCAAAACTGTTGACAACACTCCAAGTGCGGCCTGACCAGTGTCTTATAAAGGCTCAGCATTATCTCCTTGCTTTTATATTCTATTCCTCTTGAAATAAATGCCAACATTGCATTTTCCTTCTTTGCCACAGACTCTTGCCCAAGTCTTGCACAAGGACTCCTAAATCCCTCTGCACCTCTGATGTTTGAACCTTCTCCCCTTTTAGATAATAGTCTGCACTATTGTTCCTTTTACCAAAATGCATTATCATACATTTCCCAATATTGTATTCCATCTGCCACTTTTTTGCCTGTTCTTCCAATTTGTCGAAGTCCTGGGGCTTCCTTAGCACTACCTATCCCTGCACCAAGTTTCGTATCATCCACAGACTTTGCCCCAAAGCCATCAATTCCATTATCTAAATCACTGACAATGTGAAAAGTAGCGGTCCCAATACTAATCCTAAGGAACACCACTAGTGACTGGCAGTTAATCAGAAAAGGCTCCTTTTATTTCCACTTGCTGCCTCCTGCCTGTCAGCCATTGTTTAATTGCCTATGGTGTACTGTCTGTTATTTTGTGGTACTGATTTGTAACAGGGTAACACACTACGCAACATCCACATAAACAGGAGGTTTTGCACCTCAATCTCGTACGTTTAGCAGGGCCAGAGATCGTCTTCCCTAGACTTATGCAGCCACAGAACCTGTGGGTTACAAGAATATTCTCCAACTGCTCCTACACCCTAAAACCTGGTAGGTAATACGCCAACCTAGGGTCTCTTTCTCGGCCACATAGTCTCCTGTAGGTCCCTCTAACTCTCTAATCTCCTATCACTTTCACTCTGCCTGATTTTACCCTTCCCTGC
The DNA here is from genome assembly GCF_048418815.1 of Hemitrygon akajei. Taxonomy (NCBI): domain Eukaryota; kingdom Metazoa; phylum Chordata; class Chondrichthyes; order Myliobatiformes; family Dasyatidae; genus Hemitrygon; species Hemitrygon akajei. The sequence goes on from NC_133136.1 coordinate 48,874,444, forward strand.
TGAAAATCAGAGCTGGTCACAGTGCCACTGGTCTGGAAGCTGCTGCTGTGCCCTGTTAGTTCTCCCCCTCATGCAGTGTCCAAAGCGTGATACTTGTTGTTGAGGAGAAAATATGGACAGCAAAATATGTATACATAGGATGCACTTTATCAAGTACAGCTCGGCATTCAGTACTATCATCACCTCAATACTAATCAAAAAGCTTCAGGTCCTAGGCCTCAATACCTCCTGGTGCAGCTGGTTCCTCAATTCCCCCATTAGCAGACTCCAGTCAGTCCGGATTGCTAACATCTCCTCTGCAATCTCCATCAGCATAGGTGCACCACAAGGCTGTGTGCTTCGCCCACAGCTCTACTTGCTTTACACTTATGAGTGTGGCTAAGCACAGCTCCAGTGCCATATTCAAGTTAGCTGGCATCACCACTGTCGCAGGCCGAATCGATCAGCATACAGAAGGGAGACTGAAAATTTGGCTGAGTGGCACCACAACAACCTCTTACTCAATGTCAGCAAAGTGAAGGATCTGATTACTGACTTCAGGAGGAGGAAACCAAAAGCCTGTGATACAATACTCAACGGAGGATCAGGGGTGGAGAACTGAGCAACATTAAACTCCTTGGTGTTATCATTTCAATGGATCCACCCGGAGCACCTCTACCTCCTTAGGAGTTTGAGATGATTTAGCATGACATCTAAAACTTTGACAAATCTATAGCTGTGTGTTGTAGAGTATACTGACTGGCTGCGTCACAGCCTGGTATGGAAACACCAATAGCCTTGAATGGAAAATCCTACAAAAAGTAGTATATACAACACATTCCATCATGGGTAAAGGCCTCCCACCGTTGAGCATATCTACCTAGAATGTTGTCACAGGAAAGCAGCATCCATCATCAGGGACCCCCACCACCCAGGTCATGCTCTCATCTCACTGCTGCCATTAGGAAGAAGGTACAGGAACCTCAGGACTCACACCACCAGGTTCAGGAACAGTTATTAACCCTCAACCGTCAGGCTCTTGAAACAAAGGGGATAACTTCACTACACTTCACTTGCCCCATCACTGAAACATTCCCACAACCTATGGACTAACTTTCAAGGATTCTTTATCCCATGTTCTCGGTTGTATTGATTGTTTATTCATTAATATTATTTCATTTTTGCATTCTCACAGCTTGTTCGCTTTTGCAGATTGATTGAACACCCGTTCAGTGCAGTCTTACATTGAATCTATTATGATTAATATTCCATTATGGATCTATTGAGTATGCCCACAGGAAAATGAATCTCAGGGCTGTATATGGTAACATAGTACTTTGAAAATATGTTTACTTTGAACTTTCAACTTTGTCACAAGGGAAATCTGAATTGATTGCTTAATCCCCTTACTTCTTCTGATGGTCACCCATCTAGTGCCTGAGGCCTGCACTCTGGGTGTGATTGTCTCAGTAAAATTTTTATTTATGAGGCTTTCAGCCTCCCAGAATGTCCTGAGCACATCCAGCTCCAGCTCCAGTTTCTTTACCTTGTCAGTCAGAAGCTGAAGTCGGGTGTACTTTGTGAAGATGTAGTCATCAGAGAGACTGTTAGGTACTGTAAATCTCACATCTCACAGGAGGAGCATTCCACCCCCTTAACCATCTTGCTTACATTGAACTAGGGACTTATAGACAACAGAAAAAGTTTATGTGTTCTGACCTGTGCCTTCTCTTTGAATCCTTTGAGGTTGGCATCAACTAGGTCACTTACTCAGCCTCTTCTCACCAAGCTTGTTACACCTTTGACTCCAACTTCTCAAGCCCAAGTTCCACAATCAAAACAAATGAAAACAAAATTAATCAACACCCTTAGCCTTTGCTTGTTCTTGCTAAAGCCTGTTGAGCTAAAGCCTGACCACTCTAACACTGGCCCACTCCAACAAAGGCTGTTCTGCTTACACCACCTTCTTTCTATTGGCTCAAATAAAGCTGACTCCCAATGGGATTTCTCCTTTCCAAAAAAGAACAAGTGGCTCCAGCCATGCAATGATATTAAATAATGATATTATATGATATGATATTAAGAAGGGTCAGTACTGGACCCATATATAGGGATATAGCTGGGAAAGTGATTGATATGTCAGTGGGACAGTATTTTGGACACAGCAACCATAGCTGTATAAGTATCAAGGTAATTGAAGAATGGGATAAGATTGCTCTGAAAATTAAGGTCCTGGATTGAAAGAAGACTGATTTCAATATTCTAAGGTAAGGTCTAGAAAAGCGGACTGTGAGAAGATAACTGCAGACACGTTTGCACTGGATAACTGAAAGTTGTTCAAAGTGTGAGGGTCAACAAAAGCATGAAAGGTGTAGATTGCAATCCAAAGAAACCTGGAGGCAAACTGTATACCAGGTACAGAGAACTTAAAATGGGGAGGTGTAGACAATGCACAGATTTACTGAAAAAAGAGGGGGCACACAAATCCAAAGCATATTACTGTTTAAATGCACTGAGCAGGGTCATAACCAGTGAAAAGATAGGCCCATTCAGAATCAAAATGATCATCTGTGCACGGAGTCAGAAAATATAGCTAAGACCTTAAATAAATACTTCTCACTTGCATTTACTAAAGAGAAGGACATTGTAGTTAGAGAATTCAGGCTAGTGAAATTCTAGAACACGTTATCGTTAAATAGAAGGCTTGGTGAGTTTAAACTTGTATTAAGGCTCAGAGACGGAAAAGATCTAACCCATACTGCTTTGGGAGGCAAGTGAAGCATTTCCTGGAGCCATAACAGAGATATTCAACTCATCACCAACCACAGGAGAGGTGCAAGTTGATTGGAGGAAAACAATTGTTCTATATTTTTTTCAAAAAGGGCAGAAAGGATAAGCTGAGTAATCACAATCTAACATTGACTTTGGAAGTTATGAAAAAAAACAAGAGACAGAAGCCCATGATTATTGGTATATCACAAAGACCCTTACTGTTATGTATCTTAGTAACTGGGATATGAATTTAGGAATCATGATTAATTAGCTTGCAAACAATATCGTCCTTTATGGGAGGATGGTCCAGAAGATTAATTTACATGGAATCCACAATCAGTTGATAAACTGGATACAAAATTGGCTTGTTCACAAAAGACTGAGGCTAGAGGTGGAGGGATGTTCTTTACTGACTGGAGCTGTTTCACAGGACATGATGTCCCCCAAGGGACTTCTGTAATGAGTAATATTACAGAAATCAAATAATTGATTTGTTGGTGGTCTGATTAATAAGTTTGCAGATTACCTAGAAGTCAGCATTGCTATGGTAGTGAGGAAGCTTGCGAAAGGATAGAGGATCACTGGAAATTCAGGTGGGGAGGGGGAGGAAAGGCAAACAGAGTTTAATCCAGACAAATACGATGTGTTGCATTTTGGAAGGCTAAGAGGGAAGTATACAGTAACTGGTCAGATCCTCAGTAGCACTGGTGTACAAAAGGATCTTGGGATGTAAGTCCATAGCTCACTGAAAATAAGCAACATGTGTTGATAGGGTGGTAAATTGACATATTTTTTTATTTATTTGTGGACACAGTGCAGAACTGGCCCTTCCAGCCTAATGAATGAAAATAGCCAGCAGCCCACCTGTTTAACACTAGCCTAATCACGGAACAATATGCAATGCCCAATTAACCAATTAATTCATATGTCTTTGGACTGTGGCAGGAAACCAGAGCACCTGCAGAAAACCTACATGGGTCATGGGGAGAACGTACATTACAAATGGTGTTGGAATTCGGTTCCGAACTCCAGAACAGCCAGAGTTGGAATGGCGTCACGCTAACCGCTATACTATCGTGGCACCCATAAAGAAGACATTTTTCAGCCATCAGGCCATTGAATATACACTCAGTGGCCACTTTATTAAGTACGCCTGCTTTTCCCAGGGCCGAAATGGTTGCCACAACAGGACACAGGTTTAAGGTGCTGGGGAGCAAGTACAGAGAAGATGTAAAGGGTAAGTTTTTTACTCAGAGAGTCATGAGTGCATGGAATGGGCTGTGGGCAACGGTGATGGAGGCAGATACAATAGGGTCTTTTAAGAGACTTTTGAATAGGTACATGGAGCTTAGAAAAATAGAGGGCTATAGGTAAGCCTAGTTATTTCTAAGGTAGAGACATGTTCGGCACAACTTTGTGGGCCGAAGCACTTGTATTGTGTTGTAGGTTTTCTATGTTTCTATAAATACAAATATCTAATCAGCCAATCATGCAGCAGCAACTCAATGCATAAAGCATGCAAACATGGTCAAGCGGTTCAGTTGTTGTTCAGTCTGAACATCAGAATGGGGAAGAAATGTGATCTAAGTGACTCTGACCATGGAATGATTATTTGGGTCAGGTGGAACATTTTGAGTATCTCAAGAACTGCTGATCTCCTGGGACTTCAAAAAACAGCAGACTCTAGAGTTAACAGAGAATGATGTGATAAACAAAAAAGAATCCAGTGAGCTGCAATTCTGTGGGCAAAAAATGCCTTGCTAATGAGAGATCAAAAGAGAATGACAAGACTGGTCCAAGCTGACAGGAAGGTGACACTAACTCAAATAACCACACATTACAACAGTGGTGGGCAGAATAGCATCTCTGAAAGCAGAATATGTCCAATCTTGAAATGGATAGGCGACAGCAGCAGAATACCACAAAGATATACTTATTGGCCACTACATGTGTTACAAGGGGGCGTTGGGAGCGGACCCAAGTACAGGACACAGACACAGAAGTAGTATAAACAGAACAGTGTTTATTGATGGTTACTAGGAAGGCCAGAGAGCAAGGACAAAAATGTCAACATGGACGTAAACGTTGGATAACAAACCAGTAAACCATTAACTAGGACTTGGACTCGGACTTGACTCGGAACTTGGAGCTTGACTTGGGCTCGGAACTTGGATCTTGACTTGGACATGGGACTTGGATCTTGCCTTGGACTCGGGACTTGGACCACGAGCCTGGACTTGGACTGGACTTGGACAATGAAAAGCCAGAACACCCAACTCCGAGTAGCAGCAAACAGCTGGACCTACTCAACTGGAAGGACTTAGACAATGAGGAGACAGAATACCCAACTCAGAGTAGCGGCAAACAGCCAAATCTACTCAGCTGGAAGGACTAGGACAACAGGCTCTCAACTCGACCCAGGAACTGAACACGGCAGGCTCACAACTCAACCCAGTCTCAGCCAGCCATGAAAATGACAGAATTTGTATCTTCCTTGGAGTAGCAGCAAAACAGCTAGCAACTCAGCTGGACACAAAAATGACTGAATTCACTAAGCGGCCATGGCACTGAAGCAACTGGAGTCCATGATTCTCGGCAGCCCCAGGACAAGCATAGCCACCTTGCTGAGATGACTGGCTTCCGGTGACTGGTTACCAGTGACGAACTTCTGATGACAGTCCAGCTCTGAATAGCTGTCCCAGGATCCTTTTAAGCTGCCGGTTCAAAATGAGGATCAAGTAGGTGCCTTAATCAATGCGCCCAACAGAACACGGGGAAAAAGAAATAACTGGAATGAGGAATCCATGGACTGGACCATGACAACATGAGGTAACTAATAAAGTGGCCACTGCTTATTAAAGTTGATATGTCATGTTACAGTTGCATATAATATTGGTTTGGCCTCACTGGGAATATTCTGATCTCCACTCTTCAGGAGGTTTTGGGAAAGTTGCAGTGGAACACCAAGACATTGTCTGGACTGTATCAGCTCTAAAGTGAGGTTGAACAAACTTGGATTATTTTCTGAGGATTGTCAGAGGCTGAGGTGTGACTTCATGGAAGTATATAAAATTATGGGAGGTAGAGGTAACGTCTCTCAAACTCATTTTCCCAGGGTGAAAATGTCAAAACTAGAGAACATAGATTTAAAGTGAAAGTGAAGGGGAAAGGTTAAATCTGATGTTCAAGGCAGGTTTTACTTTTACATAGGAAGTGGTGGGTGGCTGGAATGATAGCAACACTCATGCACTCATGCAGACAGATACATGAACAACCAGGAAACAAAAAAAATGTGGTCCATGCACAGGTAGATGGGACAAATTTAAATTGGTATGTTTATCAACACAGACACGGTGGACCAGAGAACCTTTTCCAGTGCTGTACTGTTCTATGTTCTAAATGGCATTAAGATTGATGATGTTGTTGATAGTGAAGAGGATAATTATAGACTACAAGATGATGTTTTTCAACTGGTAAAATGGGCAGAACAATAGCTGATGGGATTTAATCCTGATAAGAGCAAGATGATACATGTGTGGAGGAATAATTCCAGGAAGGTACTTGATAATGGATAGGATGGATGAAAAGGCCTGTTTCTTGCTGTATGACTCTATGACTCTAGGAATTATAGGTCTAATGCTAGCCCAATTAATATCTGCATCACTGCTGGACTCAACACTGAGGTGAGGACCTTCTCCCCTGTTCACTCAGTTTTACACCAGCCTGCAGAGCACAACTCAGTTCACTTGAATGGAGTCAACGAGAATAATTGAGAGGGTAAGAGTTTTCTCCTCCTTTTACTTAACCATCATGATCTTAATTAATTTCTAACATATAAATTTAAGTAAATATATTATATTTTGAATATTTTATAGGTTTTATTCTTTAAATCCCTTTGAGCAATTATTAATTGTTCTGAATGTTAGAGGCAATTCAAATTTTTCAAAGGCCTTTGACAGTAGTCAACTGTCAAAAGGTGATGAAAACAATCAAGCGCAAGATATCAAAGTCGACTACTTGAAGGCTTACCTCTACTTTAAAGAGTCTTCCTCAGAATGAAGAGCTTATAGTTTTCAATGCAGAGTTTGGGAAAAGGATATACAAAAAGGAAAGCTATATGGGGATAACTTAATACAGATCAGAAGATAATGAGCATCTGACTACCGGGTAGTAGTGAAGCACTTAGTTGAAAGCGTGTTTAATATTTGAAAGTAAAGAAATATGAGAAGAAGGTTGAGAAGTGGAATTAGCTGGTTTGCTCTTAGAACTGGCTGGGGTGGAATTGACTAAATATCTTCCATCCATACTGTGGTGTGTTTGTCTGTGATTGGTGAAACCTGTTTCCTGGTCTCAGAATACAGTTTGTATCTTACTTACATTCCTTCAATGGGCATATGATTCTATTGTGAAAGACAGAGAAACAAAAGGAGCAATATCATCCCAGATGGAAATTCATTTCTGAAAAATCAAGACTAATGTGACATGCGGTCCATTATTTTTCCCACTGCCAGCCCCCTATCACTAAACCCCATGACCACCGCTCCTCTCTCCAGTATCGCCACTCCCACCATTTCACCCAGAGCTTATTTCAAATATTATATCTGTTTCTCATCTGTTATCACATATTTCTATTTTCTTATAGAATGGTTTCAGCCCTTTCCTTAGTTATTATGAAAATGAACATAAAATAACAAACTTATGGGCCATGACCCAGACAGCAAACATGACTATCACTATGCTCTCCTCTCTATGCATAAAGAATTCTCATCTGTATGTTAAAATTAAGGGATCATTAAAAAAATAACTTCTTAAAGTCTCTACTTGTATATTCTTCACTCTCAATGACTACAGAAATGACTTTGTGATATAGGCAAAGATTATATCGCTGCACTGCAGAATTTATGTGATTCCTCTGACAGCACAGTAAACTATAGCCATGTCATAAGTGTATCACATCTGTTTTAAAACTTAAATTGCAGAAGAATTCTAGAAAAAGCACCTTCTTCATAAAGAAGTTGTATTCCAATATAACTTTATGATTGAAACTTTAGTATAACAATTCCCTTCCCCAGGTTCAGTGCAGAATGGTTAATTGAGCAATGCAACAAAATTCATGTTTCCATTAAAATGATGGTTGTCAAACTTGCATTATACTTCCCACAAAGGAGATATTGAATCTCAATTCTTTACTTCACATGCTAATTTATCTTTTGCATGCAAGGTGCACCTGATTAACATTTAAATGATGCGCAAAGCCTTAAAATTATGTCTCTATCCCTCATGCCTTTTGTACTATTGTTAGGAATTTTTTGACGGCTTTGTTGCAGCTTGTGAATCAAGATGACACGAAGTTGCTCAGTTACACACTGGAATCATTTTCTTTTGTCAGAAGCTGGCCAAATACCCTGAGAAAATGTTTCAAGATCCCCCTCCCCTTTTATTCGACCTTGTGCCCCCTTTCTTTTCCAGTCCTAATGAAGGGGTTTGGCCTGAAATATCCACTGTTTATTCCCCTCCATAGATTCTGTCTGAACTGCTGAGTTCCTGCAGTGCTGTGTGTCCAATATTTGTAGTTCCTGACAGAAGAAAGCATTTAAGAGTCATACAAATTTACAGTATGTGTCTCAAGTCGCATTTAGGCCAGAATAAGTAAAGATCGCAGATTTCTTTCCTTGAAGTATGTTAATGTTCACACTATCTCAGAGGTTCGTCCACCATCTTAGTCATTACTTGCAAGGAGTCAAGTTCTTCTAAATATGTTTAAGAGATCTATCACTTAACATATCCAATCAACATTGCACCAAGCTGTGGTCTCCATCAAGGTTAAGGCTTAGTTGTAATTGTTTTTGAGGATTGTATCCATGTTTTTGGGGATAGAGAGCGGAGTTAGGGGTCAGGTTAGGGTTTAGGAACAGATATGTGGAGAGTTAGGGGTCAGAACAAATTCTAGACCACATTCCACCAGCGAAAGCCAGCGATGCAGATGTGTGATGAAGGTCATTTGTGAACAGATGTTGGGCTGGTTAGCACTGTGAGTGAAGACCAGTGAGGGCAAGGGCTGATGGCCCGCCACGTCACCGAGTATTCCCAGCTTGCAGGTCACAGCATCAGAGATCCATACAGGCAGGAGGCACGAGTGGCAGTGACCCCACACCCCAGGGACATGAGCTGCCGAGTCCAGAGTTCGAGGCTGGAGTCAGGGTCCATCATTGGTGAGTCCAGAGTTCGAGACTGGGGTCAGGGTGCCACCATCAGTGAGTCCAGACTTTGTGGCTGGAGTTCGGGCTCCTGTCATCAACGAGTCCTGGGTTCAAAACTAAAGATTGGTGCCCAAAAGTCGAACAGAATTCCAGAAGTCGAGGCCTAATGTCAGCGAGTCCATGGGTCCACTGGAGGCTGGAGGCTCTGAGGTGGTCTGTCCTGGGGTTTGAGGACTGTCTTTGTGAATGTGTGGGTGGGTGGTGGAGAGGAAGAGAGCTCATCTTGCTTTTGTGTTGTTTTGTTGCTGTTGGTTGGTGTTGTTTGTGTTGCTCTGTTGAACATTGTGGGCATGTGTGACGGCACTTGCAAGCTGCCTACAGCACATCCTCAGGCTATGTTGTCTTCAAGTACAAATGACACATTCCACTGCATGTTTCGATGTACATGTGATAAAGAAATGAATCTGAACATCCCACTTTACGGATTTTACTATGCTAGTGCTGCTGCGAAGAAAAACTAGGCCAGTAGCAAAATTCCTCTGGGAGAGTCAAGAAACATGTTGTGATATTAAGAGGTCAGGCTTCAAAATTGAAAGCAAGGTAGTTTCTGCCGACCCAAACTGACACACACAGCTAATCACTGATGGTGACTATGTCTTGACCCTATCAAGATACCACGAAAACACGTGAATGACAGAAAGAGGAGGAGGAGGCTATTCATCCCCTCAGGTTTCAGCCACCATTCTTCAATATCATGACTTATACTCTCTCCCAACACTATTTCCCCCACCATATCTCAAATCCTTTGATCTCCCAAACATTTAGAAACCAATCAATCTCTGTTGAGAATGCAATGAATTACGGAGTTGTCACGCTTCTAACTCAAAAGATTCGCCATAGAGAATATTTCTCCTCATTTCAATCCTCAATAGACCACCTCTATATCTGAGGCTCCTGAGCTAGAGAAAGCATTTTCTCTGCATCTGCTGAGAATTTTGTATATTTCACTATCAGGCAGAAGGTACAGAAGCCAAAGTCCCATCACACCAGATTCAAAAATAGCTACTCACTTCAATCATTCAGTTCTTGAACTGATTTGCACAACCCTAATCACTGCCTCAATACAGTGACACGAAAACTACTTTGATCACTTTCATTGTATAAACGTCTTTTGTTCTGCTTGTGCATGGTGGCATAGTGATTAGTGTGATCGCTTTACAGCACCAGCAACCACCAATCAGGGTTCAATTCCAGTCATTGTCAGTAAGGAGATTTACATTCTTGCCACGACCACTTGGGTTTCCTCCGTTTCCTCCCACATTCCAAAGACATGCAGTTTGAGTTAGGATTACTCAGTTGTAGGCTGCCTCAGCACAATCCTCACTGATCTGAGTTGATGTAAATGACACATTTTACTGTATGTTGCAATGCTTCAATGTAATATAACAAATAAAGCTAATCTTTGTGCTCTTTCTTGTAAAAACTACATATATTATGTTTAAATTATGTTTTTTTCATGCATCTTATGTTATGTGCCTGGGTTGCTACTGCAAGTAAGTTTTTCATTATATCTGTGCATGCATGTAATTATGCATATCACATTAAACTTGACTTTGACTTTGAAGTATATTGACTTCAGATAACCTGAGCAAAATGTACACAATCTTCCAGAAGTAGTACTGTATCATTAAAACTCTTTATAATTGTAGTGTGGCATAATAATAGACTCTGTGCTGAGCATCTTACAATGCTCCCTCTATTTCGATCTTATAAGTTGCTCAAATAGCTTTTGATCTTTAACCATGAGTTACCTATTTGCATTTCTTCACCCAAAGCCATATACATATTCTACAATGCATTGCTATTTCATGCTGCATTCCAATAACATGGCACACATTATGGCTGAAATTTTATACCCGGAATTTACAACATGCCTGGTAACAAATGGGTGATCCTCATTTTTGAATTGATTTTCCTCCAATACTCTACAATAAATTTAGCATTCCAAATCGTTCAGAGAAATGCAGTACACAGCATGGGATGGTTTGGTTCAGTATGCCTCAGGGAACAGTGAGTCCTGGCTGTTCCTCTTTCCATATGCAAGATCCAGTGCACAGTCCCTTCATCAAAAGGTAGGCTATTAGAGATTAGACGAACTGGAAATAATGGGATGATAGAACAGGATAACAGACAGAAGAAAATTGGGTACCACACAAGGCAGAAGAAAACTAAAAGAACTGATGATGGCACAAGTGAAAGAGGACATCACCACTCAAATGACCAGGAGCTATTGCCTCTCCACTAAACCGCCTAGGAGCACATGTACACTGTCCCGCATTTTACTGAATAATATCATTGCATATCAAACATTAGTGCACACCTCGAGTATTATATAGGACAATCTTCTTAGGCAGTTGCACAGATCGAGGTTCACTTACTTGCAGATTAGTTCTGTGAATTCTGAAGTAGTTAATGAGGCTTATGTGGGAACTTCTGAATCCATAACAAATGAAGTAAATGATTGCTGGTATGATAGGCAAGTGGGTAGTTTGTGAGATGGTCCAGTTGTTCCAGCACTTATGCATTGCCTCAAGGTTTTTAATATTACTCCTTCTCCACTTTGCGTGGCATGGGCCAGAGGTTTGCATCCTCAGTGAGGATGTTGCATTGTTTTAAGGAGGTTTGAGAATATTGAACATGCAAGTAAGTACAGCACAGGGACAAGTCATCAAACTAAATCTCCTCTGCCTCCACATGATCCATATCCCTCCATTTCCTGCAAAGCCTTTTAAAAGCCACTTTCTAATCTGCTTCCACCACCCCATCAGCACCCCATTTCAGGCACTACCACTCTCTGTAAAAGCTTGTTCCACACATCTCCTTTTGACTTCCCCCACTCTTTGACTATTTGACATTTCTACCTTGAGAAAAGATTCCAACTGTCTACTCTATTTATGCTTCTCATAAATTTATATATTTCTGTCCGGTCTGCCCTCAGCCTCCAAAACTCCAGAGAAAACAACTTTGTTTGTTCAACCTCTCCTTGAGGCTCATACCTTCTAATCCAGTCAGTATCCTGATAAACCTCTTCTGTGCCCTTTCCAAGGCCTCCACATCCTTCTTGTAATGCACACAGTACTCAAAGTTTTATAAAGCTGCAATCTGATTTCATTACTATTATAGTCAGCACCCAGACCAACTAAGGGAAGTGTGCTGTACTCTTTCTTTACTGCCCTGTCTACATGCATGGTCACTTTCAGGGATTTGTGAACTTGGATCCCATGATACATCAATGCTGTTAATGATCCCATCATTAACTATATACTGTACTTTCCCCTTACAATTGTTCTCCCAAAGTGCAACATCTCACACTTGGTATCTGCCATTTTTCTGACCATATCTGTAACTGATCCACAGTGCATCCTGATGTATTCTTTGACAACCTTCTTCACTGTCGCAATTCCAACAATCTTTGCATTGTTTGCAAAGTTTGCTAATCCATCCATCCACATTTTCATGCATGTCATTTGTATATTTCACAAGCAGAGATCGATCCCTGTGAAGCACGACTGTCATGGCCCTGGCAGAAAACGTAGAGGAGGATTGTCAGAAACTCAGAGTAGCAGAGACAGTTTGGTGGTGAGCGATAACTTCAATAACAAACCACAAGGAGCCAATAAACAAGAGAGAACTGATACTTAACACGACAACAGGGTAACTGAAGACTAGAAGCAACTGGTTGAGACCTCTGGTTTGATGAGTGGAAAAGGACTATGGATGAGAGCTGGGTTTAAATAGGCTGCAGGTAATGAGTTGGAAATGAGTGGCAGGTGACTCCTACATGTCTGACAGGAACCACCCCCCTACCGCCACCACACATCCCAGGGCCAGCACCCAAAGGGCAGGACAATCCAAATGGATCCTGTGGAACTCCTCAATATGTGATTGATGCAAGAAGAAACTGGACAGCACCAAAGACCATTCCTCCGGGCCATACTCTTCCCAGTTGTGGTAAAGTATGTATACCTGTCTGGACACACCCCTCTGCTGACTGCTCCTGTGGCTCCTCCCACAGACCCCTGTATGAAGGCGATTGGGGCACTGCTCTTCCCTCAGTCTTCGACATGTCGTGCTGCCTTTTCACTGTTAATAAAAGCCTATCCTTCACTTCCAGTCTCCTAGAGTTATTGATGGTGCATCAATTTTATTAGCAGCAATTTTAAAACATGGAGAGCATTTTACGACCCAGCAGATTGGATCTCGACCCTCAATACCAGTAAGCTGGCGACGCCTTTGAACTCTGGCTAGCATGCTTTGAATCGTACCTGGAGGAGATTCAAGTGACCGAGCCTGCCACGATGCGCAGAGTTCTCCTCTCCAGGGTCAGCCCACAGGTCTACTCCATGATCAGGGACCTACCGAGTTACCAGGGCGCGATGGACGCCCTCAACAGACAGTACCTGCGGCCGGTGAACACCGTCTATGCAAGACATTGCTTAGTGACGTGGCAGCAGTGGGCTGGAAAGTTGAGCGCTGAGTTTGTCTGGGCCCTACAGACACTCGTGTGAACCTGAGATTGCAGGGGGCTGACGGCGGAACAGCATGTGAAGTTTCTGACAGTATATTTACAGGTCAAGTCTATCAGGCAGTCGAGTCTGTCGCTGTGATCTACATAGCACCGGTGGTGATTGCACCGGTGACGGTGGTTGTGCTGGCTCCGGCCTGACTTGAGGTGCCAGCCCGTTAGGCATCAGTAACCCCTCATGCGTGTGCGTGGCACCCGGTATGGGAGTGTCGTAAGCAGTCTGTGTAGGGCTTGGAGTGCGCGGTGTCTCGTGGGTATATACATCGGTGGGTACGGGGTTCATAGTCACCATGGAGTGTTTAGGGTAGGGGTCTGGTGCTCCTGCGGGTGCCAGGTCGCGGATGGAGACCGTGTCCTCCCGCCCATCAGGTAAGACCATGTAGGCATACTGGGGGTTCGCCCCGGAACCTGCCTTACTCCCTTGAGGAAATCAGGACAATGACCAGGGACTGTCAAGTCTGCGCTGAGTGCAAACCGCACTTCTACCATCCTGAAAAGGCACAACTTATCAAGGCCACCCGCCCCTTTGAGCGACTGAGTGTTGACTTTAAGGGCCCCCTTCCCTCCACTGACCGCAATGTGTACTTTCTTAACATAATCGATGAGTACACACAGTTCCCCTTTGCCATCCCCTGCCTCGATACCACTGCCACGTCCGTCATAAAAGCCCTGTGCCAGCTCTTCACTCTGTTCGGATATCCCTGCTATATCCACAGTGATAGAGGGTCCTCGTTTATGAGTGACGAGCTGTGCCAGTACCTGCTGGCTAGGGGTATTGCTACTAGTAGGACCACGAGCTATAATCCCCGGGGGAATGGACAGGTGGAGAGGGAGAATGCCACGGTGAGGAAGGCCACACTCTTAGCCCTTAAGTCAAAGGGATTGCCGGTCTCTCGCTGGCAGGAGGTCCTCCCCGAGCCGCTCCACTCCATCTGCTCCCTGTTATGCACGTCCACCAATGCCACCCCTCATGAGTGACTCTTTTCTTTTCCCAGGAAGTCTGCCACTGGGACCACCCTACCGGCTTGGCTGACATCCCCAGTGCCAGTGCTGCTCTGGAAACATGCGAGGAGCAATAAATACTCCCCGATGGTCGAGAGGGTTCACCTACTTCATGCAGACCCCCAGTATGCCTACGTGGTCTTGCCTGATGGGCGGGAGGACACGGTCTCCGTCCGCGACCTGGCACCCGCAGGAGCACCAGACTCCTACCCCAAACACTCCACAGTGTCTATGAACCCCGTACCCACCGATGTATATACCCACGAGACACCGCGCACACCAAGCCCTACACAGACACCTCACAACACTCCCATACCGGGCGCCACGCACACGCATGAGGGATTACTGATGCCTAATGGGCTGGCACCTCAAGTCAGGCCGGAGCCAGCACAACCGCCGTCACTGGTGCAATCACCACCGGTGCTACGTAGATCGCAGCGACGGACTCGACCGCCTGATAGACTTGACCAGTAAACATACTTGTCAAAAACTTCACCCCGTGGGGACTCTCTTTTAAAACAAAGGGGGGGGGGGGTGAATGTGGTAAACTATGTATACCTGTCTGGACACATCCCTCTGCTGACTGCTCCTGTGGCTGCTCCCACCGACCCCTGTATAAAGGCGGTTGGGGCACTGCTCCTCCCTCAGTCTCTGAGATGTCGTGCTCCCTTTTTGCTGCTAATAAAAGCCTATCATTCACTTCCAGTCTCCGAGAGTTATTGATGGTGCATCACCGGTCAACCAGGTACTGCACCCCCGTCCACGACAATGTGAATCCATCAGCCTCCATACTGTGTACACGAACCACATTCCACCATCCATGGATCCGGAGGTGCAGGTTCAGGTTGGTTGAGTAGTTCATGGTCAATGGGGTTGAGGTAGGAAATGTGGAAGGTAGGTGTACTCCTGAGGACGGTGACAGCAGAACATGGATTGATGCAATGGGTGATTTTGGAGGGACCAATGAACTGGTTCAAGAATTTACAGAAGTCAATGCGCAGGGGCAGATCTTGGCTGGCTGGGTGCAGCGGCAGTTGTCCTAAGATGTCTCTCCAGACCCTCTTCCAAGCATGCTACCAACAGTGAATGAGGATTTTGCTGGTTGGGACCTCCACCGTTGGCTCCGGCACAGGGAACAACAGAGGATGGTAGTCATGAAGCACTTCCATAGGTGACGTACCCATGGTAAAGGAGGTGTGAAGGTGTGAAGGAGGTGTGTCGGGTTGTTCTGCCCAGAGCAGATACTTCTTCCATGTGGAAGGGTTAGAGGCGACACAGCATCGCAGAAACTTCTCCACTTGCTAATTGACTCTTTCTGACTGATTGCTGGTCTACAGATGATAGCCAGAGGACAAAATCACTGAGGTGTGAAGGATGGAGTAGAAGGCTCACCAGAAGAGGGAGGAAAACTGTGGATCCCGATCTAACACAATGTCCTCGGAGAACCCATGGAGATGTACTCCAGCTGCATACAACACTCCTTCGGTCGACATCTTCTGGATAGATCTCGAAACCATTTGTTTCACTTTTTTACGTTTGCTTTTCATCTTAAATGTGATTCTGAAACTGATGGAGCCTGTGATTTGCAGTTTGGAGATTGTCTGGGTGCTTCAGCGCTCTATGGTGTCCAAGAGGACTCCGAGAGGCAGAGGCAGAGCGCCGGAACCTCGTGGCAAGAAGTCTGTGGGATGGGCTGCAAGCCGATGTTTGACTCCATTTTGCCAATTAAAACCTCCATTGTTCACCAATTAAAGCGATGAGTGAGATTGAAACATCGAGGCGAGTGTGGAAGGAGTGCTGACTGCCTGCCTTTTTATCACTGGAGCATCGCTCTGCTTTTGGACAGGGGTGACTGTCTTTTTATTGCTGGGGGATTGCTTTGCTACCGGAGAGGGGAGGCTGCCTTTTGATCGCTGGTGGGATCGCACGCTGCCAGAGAAGGATAGGCCTGCCTCTGTGCCCGAAGAACAATGCTCAGGTTTTCTGTAACTTGGATATAGACTTGGACTACAGATGTTTTCTCAGTCTTATTATTTTTTTGTATTCCGTGTTTTTCATCCAATCTTTCTCGTTTTTGTGTGTGTGCAGGGTAGGAGTATTTGGGGAGGGTCGATGTGCCTGTTCCGTTTTTATTTGTTTTTTGCGCAGGGAGGAGGGATTTGGGAGTTGATGATCGTGCTGTCATTCTTTTCCTTCTTGGTTTCGTGGCTATCTGGAGAAGGAGAATTTCAGAGTTGTACATTTTGATAATGAATGAACCTTTGAACGTTTTTTGTACCTTTACAGGTTGGGGAACAAGGTCTGCAGTCTCAGTGGCCGATGGATGTTTGGGACGAGCAATGAAATGGGCTGCGTTGGAGAACCAGACCACCACTATCACATCAGAAGGTGGCAAATCAGTGATGAAATCCATGGTGATGTGGGCCCGTGAGAATTGAGGGACCAGTAGGGGCTGAAGGAGCTCAGAGGGCCACTGTTTGGAGGAACTGGACTGGGCACATTGAGGGCAGGTAGTATCAAACCGACATACATCTGTCAACATGGTGGGCCACCAGAACCAACATCACAGAAAATCCAGGATATACCACATGCCTGGGTGGCCAGAGAAGGGTGATGAATGGGCCAACTGGAGTGCCTCAGGGCACACATCTCGGGCATATACATGCAGCTGTCAGGTGTGTCGGTCAGAGCAGGCTCGTGCAGATCTGGTTCTCAAGATCCCAGACAAACAGGTCAAGGATCTGTACGGATGGAATGATGGGTTGAGGGCTGATCTCCATTTCAGCTAGCCGGAACTGCATAGAAACATAGAAACATAGAAAATAGGTGCAGGAGTAGGCCATTTGGCCCTTCGAGCCTGCACCACCATTCAGTATGATCATGGCTGATCATCCAACTCAGAACCCTGTACCTGCTTTCTCTCCATACTCCTGATCCCTTTAGCCACAAGGGCCATATCTAACTTCCTCTTAAATATAGCCAATGAACCGGCCTCAACTGTTTCCTGTGGCAGAGAATTCCACAGATTCACCACTCTCTGTGTGAAGAAGTTTTTCCTCATCTTGGTCCTAAAAGGCTTCCCCTTTATCCTTAAACTGTGACCCCACGTTCTGGACTTCCCCAACATCGGAAACAATCTTCCTGCATCTAGCCTGTCCAATCCCTTTAGAATTTTATACGTTTCAATAAGATCCCCCCTCAATCTTCTAAATTCCAGTGAGTATAAGCCTAGTCGATCCAGTCTTTCTTCATATGAAAGTCCTGCCATCCCAGGAATCAATCTGGTGAACCTTCTTTGTACTCCTTCTATGGCAAGAATGTCTTTCCTCAGATTAGGGGACCAAAACTGCACACAATACTCTAGGTGCGGTCTCACCAAGGCCTTGTACAACTGCAGTAGAACCTCCCTGCTCCTGTACTCAAATCCTTTTGCTATGAATACCAACATACCATTTGCCTTTTTCACCGCCTGCTGTACCTGCATGCCCACCTTCAATGACTGGTGTACAATGACACCCAGGTCTCGTTGCACCTCCCCTTTACCTAATCGGCCACCATTCAGATAATAATCTGTTTTCCTGTTCTTGCAACCAAAATGGATAACCCCACATTTATCCACATTAAATTGCATCTGCCATGAACTTGCCCACTCACCTAACCTATCCAAGTCACCCTGCATCCTCTTAGCATCCTCCTCACAGCTAACACCGCCGCCCAGCTTCGTGTCATCCACAAACTTGGAGATGCTGCATTTAATTCCCTCGTCTAAATCATTAATATATATTGTAAACAACTGGGGTCCCAGCACTGAGCCTTGCGGTACCCCACTAGTCACTGCCTGCCATTCTGAAAAGGTCCCATTTACTCCCACTCTCTGCTTCCTGTCTGCCAACCAATTCTCTATCCACATCAATACCATACCCCCAATACCTTTAAGTTTGCACACTAACCTCCTGTGTGGGACCTTGTCAAAAGCCTTTTGAAAATCTAAATATACCACATCCACTGGCTCTCCCCTATCCACTCTACTAGTTACATATTCAAAAAATTCTATAAGATTCGTCAGACATGATTTTCCTTTCACAAATCCATGCTGACTTTGTCCAATGATTTCACCTCTTTCCAAATGTGCTGTTATCACATCTTTGATAACCGACTCTAGCATTTTTCCCACCACCGATGTCAGACTCACTGGTCTATAATTCCCCGGTTTTTCTCTCCCTCCTTTTTTAAAAAGTGGGGTTACATTAGCCACCCTCCAATCCTCAGGAACTAATCCATAATCTAAGGAGTTTTGAAAAATTATCAGTAATGCATCCACTTAGTATTTTTGCAGCCGGGTCGATAGGAGATGAAGTTGAATTGCTCAGAGAAGATGCCCAGTGAGCCTGACATGGGTTCAGTTGGTGGGTCTGTTGTATGGATATGAAGTTCTGGTGGTCAGTCCAGATTAAGAAGTGCTCAGTGATCTCCATGAACCAATGTCTCCATTCCACCTAGGCCCATTTAGTGGTGAGTAACTCCCTTTCTCCTACTCCATAACTGCACTGTGTAGACTTGAACTTCCACGAGAATAAGGTACAAGGGTGTGTCCTCCTGTCCATTCCTCACCAGGAGAGAATGCGTCCACCTCTACTACAAAATGTCCAAAGGGTCTCAGATGGCAGAGAATGGGAGTGGTGGTGAAGTGTTTCTTGAGATTATCGAAAGGGTGGTCCATGGCAGCAGACTAGGTTATCCATGAAGTAAGTGAGAGGAGTGGCAATTTGACTGTCGTTCCTGACGAAGCAGCAGTAGAATTTGGAGAAGCCCAAGAAGCACTGTAGCTGTTTGAGGGAGCACAGTCAGGGCCATTCATTGACAGCATGCACTTTCTCTGAGTCCATGGTTATGCCTTGGGATGAAAGGACGTGACCCAGGAAGGAAATGACTGGAGTGCGGAATTGGCATTTTTCTAGCTTGCAGTGCAATTGGTTTCCGAGGAGCAACTGAAGGACTGAATGGATGTTACAGACATGGTCTTGTAGATCCTTGAGAAGATGAGGACACTGTCAAGGTAGACGAGCACATACCTGTGTAGCGTGTCTCAGAGATTCTTGTGAATGAATGCTTGGAAAATGGCGGAACTGTTGGAAAGTCTGAAAGGCATCACATAGTATTCGTAGTGGCCATTGGGTGTTACAAATGCCAATTTCCACTCACTCCCCTGTTGGCTGGGATGGTTGAATGAAGCTTTGCTTTAGCATTTCAGCAATGTAATCATTCATAATTAGGGTCTCAGGAGGGGAGAGGGAGCACAGAGACCTCAGGGAGGGGTAGTTTGATAAGGTCGAAAGTTTTCTCTGTCTGTATAGATTTACAGAGAGACGTCAACTGAGGTTGCAAGCACGTGGTCCAACTCAGCAGTGAGCCAGATTTCCAGGCAAAGTGAGGGTCATGAGTGGAGAGCCAGGGGTAACCCAAGACGGGAGGAGTATTGGGTGAGTCGATAAGGAGGAATTGGATAGACGCGTGGTGCTCTCCAATCCTCATGTACACAGGCCATGTGTGTACTCTGACCATCCCAGATCCCGAGGGGCTTCTGTCAGTAGCTATGATGCAGATGGGGTGAAAGGTAGGCTCAGTAAGGACTCTAAGCTGCACACACAGAGTCCAGTCCAGAACGTTGCATGCTGCACCAGAACCTCCTGTGCATGTTGAGCCATTGGGGTGTGAAAGAGGACAGAGAGTGTGAGTCAGGCACAGTGCTGAAACAAGGGCAGGGAGAGCTTACCAGATTGCAGTCCCCTTGTCTCTGACTGGTGGTGCTCTTTTCTCGGACGCAGTGGGCATCCGAAGATGCATAGGTGACCAGCAGCTCTGTAGTAAGTGCACAAGTTGTTTCTCCACTGACACTCATGCTTTAGGGGAGATAGGGGAGCTCTTCCCAACTGTGTAGGTTCTGGAGGCTTTGCTGGAGGGCCCAGTGGCCTGAAATGGTTCTGGGAATGGAAATGGAGCTTTGGGAACACAACTGGGGTTCTGGTGGTGATCTGGAGGGTTGTTCCATGAGATGCTTGTCAACATGTTAGGTCTGAGTGATGAGGCTTTGGAGGTTGGTGGATATCTCCCGGGTTGACAGCTAATCTTTCAAGTGCTCCAATAGGCCACGATAGTAATGGCCAGCTGCACTTTTGCATTCCAGCCACACTTTGCCACAAGACTCCTGAATTCCATGATATAATCCAGTATCAAGCGTGAATCTTGGCGCGGTAGAAGTACCTGATCCACTACCACCTTCCACTTCCTGGATGCTTGAAAACCTGACTCAGCTCAGCAGTGCATTTATCACATTTATTGCAAATGGTGTCTTTATTGTCCCAGTTAGAGCAGGCCCAGGTCTGAACTCACTCAGTCAAAAGAGAGATGGAAAAGGCAGCTTGGCTCAGACCGTAGAGTACAGGAACGGCTGCAGCTCAGATTGCAAGATGCACTGCGACAGGAAGTTGTGGCATCGGGTTGCAGATCTATTGATGCTCTCAAACACCGGAATCGGGGCTCCAAGGGAGGAGGGTATATCGGGACAGAGAGTTGAATTGAGAACACGGAGCAGATGGTCAATGATTTCCGACTCTTTCTGGATTGTGTACTTGTGTCTGCAGATGACTTCCTTTAGGGAGCAAACTCTGCTGGGTTAATTGCACGTTCACACATCCTGTCAGGAAATGTAGAGGAGGCTTGACTTAAACAGAGAGCTGTGGAGCTGATTTAGTGGTAAGCAATAACGTTAACAATAAACTGCAAAATAACAAGCCACAGTGGGGAGGAGGGAGGCACAAAACAAGAGAGAATGGACACTTAACATGACAAGACAACAAAATAACCGAAAGCTAGGAGAAACTGATTGAGGCTGACTGGTTCAATGGGTGAACAAGGACTGTGGATGAAAGCTGGGTTTAAATAGGCTGCAGGTGATGAGTTGGAAATGAGTGACAGGTGACTCCTACAACCGACGTTTTGAGCCAAGACCCTTCAAAGAATCTTTACTCTTTTCCTTAGCAGCTGCCTGGCCTGCTGAGTTCCTCCAGCATCTTGTGTGTGTTGCTTTAAATTTCCAGTGTCTGTGACAAGTGACTCCTGTTACCTGGGTGGAGATTGGAAGGTGCCTCCCTGTGCAAGTCCAGCAGACCCTCTAGCCAGGATAGCATATTTCCAGCACTACACTCTGTCTTCTATAGGTAAACCAATTCTGAATCAACTACCATTTCACCGTTGATCCCGTGCATTTTATTCTTCATGATCAGCCTACCAGGAGGGACCTTATCAAGTCCATGGAGTCAACATCTACAGGCCCACCTCAAAAATGCAATAAAGTTTGTAAGACTTGACCTTTTCCATTTAAAGCCATGATGTTTGTCGCTTAGCAAAAGTAAGATTTACATCCATTTCCAAATGCACATTCTTTAAGTTGTATCCTTAAGAATCCTTTCCAATATCTTCCCCATAACTAATGTGAATCTGGCCTACAATTTCCTGAATTATCCTTAATTCCATTCTTGAAAAAAGAAACAAAATGGGTACTCCCTAAACCTCCAGGACATTACCTGTTACTAGTAAGGGTCCAAAGATCTTCAGAAATGCCTTTGACAATCTCTTCTCTTGTCTCTCTCCATAATTTGGGTAAAGCCCTAAGGCCTTACCCACCCTAATGCTCTTCAGGAGACCCAGAACCACTTCCTGCTTGACCCAAAATGCCCAAATATTAGCATAACCCACGAACCACCAGGATATTCTCCTTGATGTATGCTGATACAAAGTAATCACCCACATCCTTTGACTCCAGACATAAATTCCCTCATTTATTCTTAAGTGATCCTACCCTCTTCCTAGTTACTTCCTTTTTTAAGGTTAGTATAAAGTGCTCTTTAATGCTACTTGCAAAGGACCCCTTGGCCACTTTCGGCTCTTCAGATACAAGGTTTTAAAGACAAAACCAATACAATTTAGATTTACAATAACTCTTGCTCACTTAAGCCTGAATTTCTAACACCAGTATTTTCTACCTTTAATATCATTATGGGATATAATTCGTGCAAGCAATCCATAGATCAGTCCTCATGCCCTGACACCTAATCAGGAGATTCCCAAGACTGGAACAGTTTCAAAAATAATGGGAGCACTGGGAACTTTTCCACATTAGGTTCAGAATGGGAACATTGGATAATCACGCTACTTCAATTCCACTGTGTACTATCATAGCATAAAAATTAACTCATATTTTGAAACTATCTTCACAGCATAAAGCTCTCCAATTCCATTATCTCTCAGAAGTTCCTTTTCCCTCTGTATTTCTTGGCTGCTCAACCTCAACTTCCAAGTGTAAATCTGCCAGGTCACCCATCCCTGTGATAAAATTCTTTCTAGGGCATGCAAAAATTGTGCAGCAATTGCTAATCTTCTTTTCAAACAACAGAAATCGGTTGAAGAATTGAGAAAACAAAGCATTAAAAATGCCACAAAATGTACAAATATATAAATCACAGTACATTTTGTGTATTTCAGAAGAACTCTGAGAAGACAATGATTTCTAGATCCATTGTTTTGTCTTTGATTTCCTTTATTCAACAACACCGGCAAGTATTTGCATATTGCCCTTAATGCAATAAAGCATTTCAAGTTACATGATGGAAGGGTTATTAAGTATTATTTGACACTGAGCTTTTGCAGGAGATGTTACCAAATTACCAACTCTAAATCTGCATGTGAGTCCTTTTGAAAGAAAATTGGATACCCTCTTGAGGGAAAGTAATTTGCATGGATGTAAGGAAGGAGCAGAGAAATGGATATTCAAAAAAGAACTGGAATGGATTTAATGGGGTCCTTTGTAATGGTTCTAAGATTGTGTGGGATGGGTTATTTTATTATACATATGATATTGAGAGCTCTTTCCTACCTGTTAAAATGACAAGCTAATGAAAGAGCAGGGTCTATCTACCAAAATAGTTTGATAATGGAAGTCATATTTAAATACTTTTAAGAGCAATTTGAATATTCCCAAAGCATATCCTAGATATTTAAAAAGTGAATGGGGTCTGTTGAGACTTTTTGCAGATCTTAAGATCACTTGGGTTATTGGACACTTGGCAAGGGCCAGAAAAAAGTGGTTTAAGTGGAGCGGCCGTTGTGGAAGCAGCCACTACTGGAGTCAGAGTTAGAATTGGGAACTGAGACTTTGGCTCATGAGGGTTCAGCAAGGGAAGTGGAAGCTAGATTGAGGTTTATGTCGTTTCTGTGTTTTTTATGAGTACCTAGCTAGAGTAACAAGAATGGATGCCAGATAGAGGTGTGCTCCTCTTGCAAGATATGGGAGATCTGAGACCTACCTGAGTGCTGTTTCTGGGTGCAGGTCCTTACAGAATATGTTATGGAACTGGAGCTGGGACTGGATGACTTAAGGACCATTTAGGAGAATGAAGAATTCATAGACAGAAGTTACAGGGATGCAGTCACATTAAAGTTGTAAGAGGCAGGTAGCAAGATGATTCTCAGGAAAGAGAAAGGGCATAGGCAGACAGTGGCTGTTTCCCTCAATAGCAAGATTAACACTTTAGATACTGTTGGGGGGAGTGACCTGTTACAGCACGCACCCATCCGCGCCAGCTTCCGAGATTTAAATGTTCTAACTCCCTGGAACATGGACAGCTGGCACAGCCCCTTTAAAGATTCAGGACAATCCCGCTATTTGGCAATCCTGTTCTGGGCACCAAGGATTGCGCATTTAAGGAGCACCTGAACTGAGGTTTGGTGCTCAATCATAAGCAGACCAGTGATACCATCTAGTGTTTGTTTTGAGCCCAGATCCAGTGTAATACCATGTCTCAAAGCTCGCTTTGGATACCCCAGCATCTGGGTTCAATTCATCCACATCAAGGACTCTCACCACACGACCTGCCAGGGGAAAGCAACAGAAAGCAAGCCTCTCACACTAATTCTGGCTCTGTGACTCACAAGGGAATGGGTAAGAAGAGGAAGGTGGAAGAGACAGGGGAGGAAATAGAGGAACATATAGGTAAGATTCTGTGGATATGGAAGAGACTCCCAGATTCTATGGTGCCTCCCAGGTGCCAAAGTCAGGACATCACAGATCAGGTCCATTGCATTTCTAAGGGGAGGATGAACAGTCAGACATTGTGGTACCAATTACACAAATCGGAAAAGGGATGAGGTCCTGAGAGTGAATATAGGGAGTTAGGGTGAAAGCGGAAAAGCAGGACGTCAAAGGTATTAACCTCTGGATTGCTGACTGTGTCACACACCAGTGAGAGTAGGAGTAGAATGATTTGGCATATGAGTGTCTGGCTGAAGAATTGGTGTGGGGGAAAGGTTTCAGACTTGTGGATCATTGGGAAAGGGAGACCAATATCCTCATGGGCAGGTTTGCTCGAGCTGTTGGGAAATTTTAAATTAGGCTGGTAAGGGGATGGGAACCAGAGTGATAGATCAGAAGATGGAGCAGCTGGAATAACAGTAGATACAACGTGTAGAAAGACCAGGAGGAAGGATAGTCAGTGCATAGGGCATAAATAAGGTCGATTGAATGGGTTGGAATGCGTCTATTTTAATAGAAGTATCTGGAACAAGGGTGATGAACTTAAGAGCATGGATCATTACATGGAGCTACAACATTGTGGCTATTACAGGTATTTGGCTGTCACAAGGGCAGGAATACCTGCTGGATGTTCCAAGGTTTAGATGGTTCAAAAGACACAGAGATGGAGGTAAAAGAAGTGGGGGAGTAGTATTGCTAATCAGGGACAGTATCAGAGCAGCAGAAATGTAGGAATGGGATGAAGGGATCCATATGAGTGGAAATCTGAATATTCTCAATGGGTTGAATGGTCTAATTCTGCTCCTATGTCATGTGGCCTAAATCAGGAAGACAGCAATCACTCTATTGAGAATATTATATACATCACCCAATAGCAATGAGGAGCAAATCGGGAGGCAGATTTTGGAAAGGTGAAAAAATAACAAGGTTGTTGTCATGGGTGATTTCAACTTCCTAATATAGATTGCCACCTCCTCTGTTCAAAAGATTTAGATGGGGTGGAATTTGTTAGGTGTATCCAGGAAGTCCCTTTTCCCCTGGGTGGAAATGGCTAATGAGAGAGCATAATTTTCAGGTAATGGGAGGAACATATAGGAGGGATATCCATAAAACCATAACAGATAGAAGCAGAATTAGGCCATACAGCCCATCGAATCTGCTCTACCTTTCATCATGACAGATCCATTTTCCCTCTCAACCCCATTCTCCTGCCTTCTCCCTAGAATCTCTCACACCATGACAGCTCACAATGCTCCGAGTGAGGCCTCACCAGTGTCTTATAAAGCCTCAGCATTACATCCTTCCTTTTATATTCTAGTTATTTTGAAATGAATGCTAACATTGCATTTGCCTTCCTCAACACCGACTCAACTTATAAGTTAACCTTTAGGGAATCCTGTACAAGGACTCCCAAGTCCCTCTGCACTTTGGATTTTTGAAATTTCTACCCATTTAGAACATAATCTATGCTTTAGTTCCTTCTACCAAAGTGCATGCACATACACTTCCTGACATTGTATTTCATCTGCCACTTCTTTGCCCATTCTCCTAATCTGTCCAAGTCCTTCTGCAGCCTCCCTGTTTCCTCAACACTACCTGCCACTCTGCCTATCTTTGTATCATCTGCAAACTTGACCATAAAGACATCAATTCCATAATCCAAATCATTGACATATAATGTAAAAATAAGTCGTCTTGACACCAACACCTGCGAAACACCACTAGTCACCGGCAGCCAACTTAAACTTTGCCTCCTGCCAATCAGCCAATCCTCTATTCACGCTACTACTTTTCCTGTAATGCCATAGGCTCTTATCTTGTTGAGCGACCTCTGAGCAGTACCGTGTCCAAGGCCATCTGAAAATCCAAGTACACAGCACCAACCATTTCTTCTTTGTCTGTCCTGCCTGTTATTTCCTCAAAGAATTCCAACAAATTTGTCAGACAAGATTTTCCCTTGAGGAAACCATACTGACTGCAGCCTATCATGCACTTCCAAATACCCTGCACCTCATCCTTAACAATTGACCCCAACATCTTTCCAACCACTGACTAACTGGCCAGTAATTTCCTTTATTCTGCTTTCCTCGCCTCTTGAAAAGTGAAGTGACATTTGCAATTTTCCAGTCCTCTGGAACCATGCTAGAATCTAGTAATTCTAGAAGGATCATTACTAATGTCTCCATAATCTCTTCAGCTACCTCTTTCAGAAACCTGGGGTGTAGTCCATCTGGACAAGGTGACTTATCTACCTTAACACCTTTCAGCTTCCAAGCACCTGCTCCTTAGTAATAGCATTTGCACTTAATTCTGCCCACTCCCAAACTTCCAGCATACCACTAGTATCTTCCACAGGAAAGATGGATGCAAAGGATGCAGTTTGTCCATTATTTTGTTGTTCCCCATTTCTAGATCTCCAGCATAATTTTTCCAGCAGTCTGAAATCTACTCTTGCCTTTCCTTTGCTTGTTATATATCTGAAAAAACTTTGGTTATCCTATTTGATATTATTGACTAGCTTACCTTCATGTTTCATCTTTTTCCTCCTTATGGATTTTTAGTCACCTTCTGTTAATTTTAAAAGCTTCCCAGTTCTCTAACATCTTATTAATTTTTGCTTTATTATATGCCCTCTCTTTTGCTTCTGACTTCCTTTGCCAGCCACATTTGTGTCATCCTATTTTCAGAATACTTCTTCTTCCTTGAGAAGTATCTATCCTGTGCCTTCCAAATTTTTCCCAGAAACTCCAGCCATTGATGTTCTGCTGTCCACCCCTGTTAGTGACCTCTTCCAATCAACTTTGACCAGCTCCTCTCTCATGTTTCTCTAATTCCCTTCATTCCATTGTAATACTGATATATCTGAATTTAGCTTCTTCCTTTCAAACTGCAAGGTGAAGTCTATCATATTATGATCACTGCCTTCTAAAGGTTCCTTTAGCTTAAGGTGCCTAATCAAATCCGGTTCATTACACAATATCCACCACTACCCAGCACCAACCTGATTTTCCCAATCTATCCGCATATTGCAATCCCCCCATGACTATTGTAACATTGCCCTTTTGACATGCATTTTCTATTTCCCATTGTAATTTGTAGCCCACATTCTGGCTACTGTTCAGAGGCCTGTACTTAACTCCTAGCAGGTTCTTTTTACTCTTGCAGTTTCTTAACACTACCCACATGAATTCTACATCTTCCAAACCTATATTATCTCTCTGTAAGAACTTGATTTCATTTTTTACCAACAGAGGTACCCCACCCCCTCTGTGAACGTGCCTTTCTTTTCAATATGTAACCTTGGATGTTAAGTTCCCAACTATGACTTTCTTTCAGCCATGACTCACTGATGCCCACAATGTCATACCTATCAGTCTCTAACTGTGCTACAAGATCGTCCACCTTATTCTATACATTGCATGCAAACACTGTTTCGTGTTCATATTCGTGGTCTGTATTCGACACCCATTTTGATTTTCTCCCCATGTTACAGTGTAACTCATCCTACTGACTGCAATTTTATCCTCATTCTTCCTGTCCTTTTCAGTCTCATTGCACACTGCATCTAGTTGTACACCACTGCCCCATCCTCAGCCCTACCATTTGGTTCTCATCTTCCTGCAAAATTGGTTTAAACTCTCCCCAACAGCGCTAGCAAACTTGCCCACAAGGATGTTGGTTCCCCCTGCATTTGGGTGTAACCTATCCCTTTTGTATAGGTCGTACATTCCCCAGAAGAGATCCCAATGGTCCATAAATCTGAACCCCTGATCCCTGCACCAATTCCTCAGCTGTGCATTCATCTGACAAATCATCCTATTCTTAACTTCACTGGTGCTACTGATTACTGGAGGTCCTGCTTTTCAGCTTCCTACCTAACTCCCTAAATTCACTCTTCCAACGTATAACAAAACTTCTGGCTGCTCGCCCTTGCCCTTTAGAATGTCCTGGACCCATTCTGAGATGTCCCTGACCCTGGCACCTGGGAGACGACATACCATCGGAGTGTCTCTTTCATTTTTTTTTTGTAATTTATTTTTTTATTGAAGTTCATCATCAAACATTTCATAAGATGTATTTCAGACATTGTACATATATATCATATAATTATATATCATATAATCATATATATCACAAATCTCCACAAAGTATTTATCTGAGGTATACACTTATAGAAAAGAGTGGAGAGAAAAAACAAGCAAAAGGAAAGAACTATGTACAAGTAGGGAGTGATTTTTTTTACAACAGATTCATTGATTTGTGAGAATAAAATCAGGCCTATGAGGCATTATGTAGTTAAACCATTTTTCCCAGTATGAATCAAATTGTTCCAACTTATGATTAACAGATGCTGTTATCTTCTCCGTTTTGTAAATGTCCATTGTAATTTCCATCCATGTATTTAAAATTGGGCTCTCCTGTGATAACCATTTCCTAGTAAGAGTCTTTTTACCAGCCACCAACAGTATATTCATTAAATATTTATCTCTTTTCAACCATTCTTGAGGTATATATCCAAAATATATGGTCTTACTCTCTGAGGGTATTTCACATTTAAAGATGTCTTGTAGGGCATTGTGTATCCCCCTCCAATAGTTTTTGATAACAGGGCAGTCCCAAAAAATATGATAATGATCTGCATTTTGATTTCTACCATTTCTCCAGCAAACAGGGAGGTTACTATCATAATGGGATTTCTGAGAGGGTGTAATAAAATATCTTATCAAGTTTTTCCATCCAAACTCCCTCCATTTCTGTGAACTGGTACACTTCCATTGATACCTCCATATTGTTGTCCATTCTTCCTCAGATATAATTATCCCTCCTTCCTTATCCCATTTTGTTTTAATGTATGAAGTCGAATGTGTTTTAAGATTTGACAACCCCTTATACATGCTTGAAATGATTCTACTACCATTATCTGAATTATATGCTTTTCTAAAGAGTTCTATCAAGCATGTACTTGCCTTGGTTACATTTTTAAGCATCTTATTAACATATTGTCGCATCTGTAAATACCGATAAAAATCTTGTTTTTCTAATAAGTGTTTCTCTTTAAGCATTTCAAAAATAAACAGTGTTCCTTCTTTCATTATGTTGCAAAGAACTGTTATTCCTTTAGCTGTCCAGTCCTTAAATCTAGCAACCAATTTATTTGGTGTAAAATCCGAGTCATATGCACACTATTTAAGAATTGCAATATCTCCCTCTAGATTATATTTTTTATAGTAGTTTTCCATATTTTAAGAGTCAATTTCACCCATGGGTTATCAATAGTATTTATGTACCTTTGCAGGTTGTTATCAGCCAAAATTGCTTGTGTGGGGATGGGAAGTACCCGCTCCTCAATATTTTTCCATTGAGCGTCATATGATGGGTTGCACCAACATATCACAGCTCTCAACTGTGCTGCAAAATAATAATCTCTAAGAGAAGGTAGGCCCCCATCCCCCCTTTTCCTTTGCTAATTGCAAAGTTTTGAGACAAACTCTAGGCCTTTTACCCTGCCAAATATGATATCCACAGAATCTTGTGTCTACGCCTCTAACTATGAAATCCCTTATCACTACTGCAGTCCTCTTCTCCCCCAACCTTCCCTCCTGAGCCACAGTGCTAGACACAGTGCCAGAGACCTGATCACTGCAACTCCCCCAGTAGGCCTTCTCAAACCCCTTTCTCTCACCCACTCAGTTTCTGTATGAGCCAAAGGTCATCGAGCTGCAGTTCCAGTTCCTTAGCATGTTCTCTGAGGAGCTACACCTGGTCAGAGGTAAGTATATATTTTAAAACAGAGTAGTGGGTGTGTACTTATATTTGTGTTTTTGTGCTACTTATTTAATATACATATTATTGTGTAAGGCCTTACTAGAGTAGATGTGATGAGGACACAGCCTCAGAATAGAGAGGTGTCCTTTTAGAACAGAGATGAGGAGGAATTTCTTTAGCCAGAGAGAGGTGAATCTGTGGAATTCATTGCCACAGGCAGCGGTGGAGGGCAAGTCATTATGTATATTTAAGACAGAGGTTGATAGATTCTTGATTGGTCAGGGAATGAAGGGATATGGGGAGAAGGCAGAAGATGGGGCTAAGAGGAACATATATACATTTAATGTAATTCACATTTTATTCTTTATTATTATGCATTGCATTGTACTGCTGCCGCAGTTTAAAAAATCTCACGACATATGCCGGCGATATTAAATCTGTTTCTGAATGTACTGCCAGAGGTGCTGGTAGAGACAGATGTATTACAGACATTTAAGGGACTCTTAAATAAACACATGAATGAAAGAAAAGTGGAGAGCTATGTGGGAGGGAAACATTGGATTGATCTCAGATTAGTTTAAAATGTCAAAATGACATCACAAGACAAAAGGCCTATACTGTGTGCAGTACTGTTCTATGTTGTATGCTTGACCTACAAAATAGCCTGAACCCATTATACCAGTAGGAACACAAACACCATCAGTTGATTACATATAATGATTACCATATTGGATAATATTTTCCATTTTAAGATTATAAATGTGTGTGTTAATAACTTCGCTGGGCATGATTATCATTCATATGTGAATGAGATTCTATTGATAAGCCTCCTGGTTTTTGCACTCCATTTTTTACCCAGCCTGTCAAGTAAAACACAGGAGATCAATTTACAATTGGAGCTAAAACTGAGAAGACACCCACAAAAAAATCCAAGTTTATACTCACATTAAACATGAATAACCTACTAGAGAACATGAAGGCAGGCTACCTTAATTTATACTGTATGCTCCTTATTCATTTTGCTTTGTAACATAGTAACAAGGTACATCAATGACAAGATACAGAAAAGAAATGGAAAATTGCCGCTTATAACAGCATCCTACAGAAATATTTATGGGAGTGCTTGCACCTTATTACTGTGATCATGTTTCATGATAATCAAAACACTTTAGCTTTGGGTTACAAAGAAGAAGAAAATCAAACAATGAAATGTGTAGAAGTTTTTGTGCCAAATCAATACTAACAGCAATAAAAGTTGAAATGTTAGGATATTACAAGCATCAGATTTTGGTTGGCATCCATCTGTCTCGAAGGACAATGGATCATGATGGTCATCATCACAAGCCTGGGCAGAAGCTATGGAGATCCTGAGGTGCCCAGTCATCAAGATCCCCCTCTTGGCCTCACCAGTGTAGTGCAAAGGACAGGTTATGAAGCAATACATTTGGCACCAGCTTGAACACAGGAGCTGCCAGAAGGATGTCCAGCTGCCGTAGGGGCTCCACTCGGGTCTTGCTGTCTGGGTTTACTCCCGTAGCCTTCGTCTCTCCTGAGGCTGCCCACAAAGCAGTGGGGCTATTTACCCATAGATTTTAGACTCAAGTGTATTGGCTGAACTGAAGAATTTATTACCTTTGTTCAGGGAAAGGGGAAAAGGCTAAACTAAAAGGCTCCATGAATTCCAGTGAGGGGATTGTCATGTAGAATTAAAACAGAAAATACTGGAAACTTCCAGAAGCTGAGGGGGCATCTGTTGTATGAGAAACAGATCCAATATTTTAGGTTGAAGACTTGTCAGAACTTGGGAAAAGAGTAAGTGAATTAATTTTAGGTTACAGAGAGGGAAGGAAAGTGGATATCTTTAATTGGGTGATAGACCAGTGTTAGCATGGGAATACATTGTAAATATCCTCTGATGTCTAGGTCTGTGAAGGCAGTTAGAGAGAAAATCTGTTAACAAAGGCTATGAAATGAGGAATTGGAATTTAAATTTGTCTTTTTATTGTCCCATGTACTATGATACAGTGAAAAATGTGTCTTGCATATTGTTCATACAGATTACACAGTGTATTGAGAAAGAACAAGGCAAAAGCAATAACAATGCAGAACAATACCTTCTTAAAGGCAAGTAGGGATGGGCAATAAATGCTGGCCTAGCTGACAATGCCCACATCCCGTACATGAATAAAACAATTTAAAAAAATAAAGTGTAATAGCTAGAAGGAAAATGCAGTGCTGGTAGATAGTAAAGTGCAAGGTCACTAGGGAAATATTAACTACTCTTACAACAGCAAGGTAGAAGCTGTCCTTGAGCCTACCGGTGTGTGCTTTCAGATTTTTGTATCTTCTGCCTGATAGGAGAGGGGAGAAGAGATTATGACCAGAGTGCGTGAGATCTTTGACTATCTCAGCTTTACTGAGGCAGTGAAAAATATAGGCAGAGTCCTTGGAGGGGAAGGATAGCTTCTGTGATGTGCTGAGCTGTGTCCACAACTCTCAGCAATTTCTTGTGGTCATGGGCAATTAGAGCCTGAGAACATAAAGACAGAAATGTAAGAGCTACAAAATGCAGGGCTATACGACTTGCCCATCATGTGCTCGTGGAGAGAGAAAAACTGAACCAATAACACAAATACACTTACAGAAAAAAATATTATACAAACAGTTATGATAGAAAGCAAATACTTTATGTTGTAAAATACAATATTAGGTCTGGAAATGGGGTGCTGATCCTAATCATGATGCATGATTGCATTCCTTCACTAAGATTTTAACAGGAGGATTGCTCCTTAAACATTCTGGATGGCGTGCTGTCATCTTTCTTGTCTCTTCCAGCAGCTTTCCCAGATCTACACACAACGTTTTCATTTTCCCAGTCATGTTGCACTGCAAGAGGAATGACAATAGACAATAAACAGTAGGTGCAGGAGTAGGCCATTCAGCCCTTCTAGCCAGCACTGCCATTCACTGTGATCATGGCTGATCATACACAATCAGTACCCCGTTCCTGCCCTCTCCCCATATCCCTTGATCCCGCTATCTATAAGAGCTCTATCTAACTCTCTCTTGAATGCATCCAGAGATTTGGCCTCCACTGCCTTCTGGGGCAGAGCATTCCACATATCCACCACTCTCTGGGTGAAAAAGTTTTTCCGCATCTCTGCTCTAAATGGCCTACCCCTTATTCTTAAACTGTGGCCTCTAGTTCTGGACTCACCCATCAGTGGGAACATGTTTCCTGCCTCCAGTGTGTCCAATCCCTTAATAATCTTATATGTTCCAATCAGATTCTCTCTCATCCTTCTAAATTCCAGTGTATACAAGCCCAGTCGCTCCAATCTTTCAACATATGACAGTCCCGCCATTCCGGGAATTAACCTTGTGAACCTACGCTGCACTCCCTCAATAGCAAGAATGTCCTTTCTCAAATTTGGAGACCAAAACTGCACACAGTACTCCAGGTGGGGTCTCACCAGGGCCCTGTACAGCTGCAGAAGGACCTCTTTACTCCTATACTCAATTCCTCTTGTTATAAAAGCCAGCGTGCCATTAGCTTTCTTCACTGCCTGCTGTACCTGCATGCTTGCTTTCATTGACTGATGTACAAGAACACCTAGATCTCATTGTACTTCCCCTTTTCCTAACTTGACTCCATTTAGAATGCCTCCTGGTGCAACAATATTGAGAAAATGCAAGAGATACCTAGCATCTTCAGCATTTCCCATTTTTATTTCAGATTTCCACCATCATGCTGAACTCTGAATTGAGCAATATCAGTATCTTTTCACCAGTGCCTCGGGCCTTCTGAAGCTTGAACCAACACAAGGCATGATGCTCTTCTTCGAAAAGAAATCACTTAGCAGATAACCTTCTTCAATTTAAAGCCCAATTACAGTGTCTTTTCTGTTGGCTCAGCTGCAATTGTTTAGCAAAATATATTGGTTGGAGTGATGTTGCAATCTGATTGATATAATGAAACACCTATTCTGCGCATTAATGACCATGTTCAATGCACCTGCAATAGTGCAACACCCATATTAATATGGTAACCGGCACGACTCAAAATCACACGTGCACTTGCAACACATTGTTACTTCGGACTTTATTTAACCTATTTACCTCCATAAAATCATAAAACTATGAGGAAATGATTGGGTCATTTAAAGGAAGGGAATATATTTTAGATAAATAAGTTAAAAGAGCTGAATTTATAACTGATCAGACAAGGACAATTGAAACTCTCCTCTACTTACTTGAAGTTGAATAGAAAAATGTTTGCTAATTCCCTTTTCTCTATCATGGAAGTTTTTTTTCTATGATCACATTGATACTTGTCAAGTTAAAAGAGTAAAATAACAGAAAATATTTTATTGTTTTTTAGATTTCCTATAGATGTTTTCTCAATTGGAAGCAGAGCTGTTTCCCAACTACCTTTTCATGAATTTATTAAATATTGTTATAATGTAGATTACTTAATGCTAAATCTTTTTGATCTTAGGGCTAGCCTCCCTGTTTCAAAAAGAATTTCAATGGTCCAGAGTTTAAAGTGTTCCCAGGTGAGTTTACAATCACTTATCTAGTTAGCTTGCACAAAATTTATCCGTTTGTTTTTAATTTATGTAGTTAAATAGTGTATACTTGAAAACTTAAAGGTAATATTTGTGTTAAATTCTTGGCAATGTGCCCATTGCTATGGATGCCAAACTATGGTGGGTAACATCAAAAAGTAAGGAACAGATGGCATCCAGGTTACCATTAACAATTAACTGGAGTGAAGGGTTTCAAATTTCATTGCGGTCACTGCTTTATGCAATAGGAATTGTGCTTAACAAATTCATTAGAGGACAGCTAGTTACTGTAGTATATTAGGACTTCTAAAAGCATTCACATGTCATGTAGAGGTTGCTGCACAAAACAAAGGCTCATGGGTTACAAGTAATATATTTATAAGGACAGAATACTGGTTAGCAGATAGAAAATAGAAAAGAATAGGTAATGTTCAAGTTGTTAAATGGTTCATACTTCCATTCCATTACAGACCAAAGTTCCTACAGTGATATCATTAACATGACAAGCAAGAAAATTTAATTGTTGCAGGAATGATCCATCAAGTTTTCTTCATCAGTTATAGAAAGGCTGCTTCTAGGACAGCTGGCTTCCACCTGCATGTTTCTGTGCTGCTGGCAACTAACCGCCTGGAAGTGGTTCATTAAGGTCACCGAATTGTTGATGTTGCCTAATCAACCACATGCATTCCATCCATAAGGCCCACTGTGCTTGGGAAATATACATAGTTATCCTGAAAAGTGCTGTGTCCTCTCCTGTTGCAAATTAACTTAAAAGGAAAAGTAATGAGATTATTAGTTCTTATGCATACTGCTATGCACTGCACCCAAAGAAATTTGGTGCCTTTTCTAAGGCATATAGAAGTAAGTCTATCAAAAATTCAGACGTGTAGGCATTTGCATCATCCCAATTTCAAGTGTTGATTGGACAGGAAGAGGAAGGTTTCAGAGACTTTGAAAACATAAGTAATAATGAATAATCTGTCATGGTAATTTCTTTATACCCATACTTTTGAGCAATGGGGGACTGCTCAGGCCATCTCAGATAAAGCCACGTATTACTCTGGACATTATTCTGAGAAATATCTTATTCTGGAGCACCTTCAAGATGAGAAACTTTCAGAAGAACTTATTTAAAATAAGTTCTAAGTTCCATGAAACAATGGGATAGAAAAATAAGTTGACTACAAATTCAAAAGTGTTTAAGTTTTAAGCAAGGTGAAACAGAAACCACAAAGAGATAAATTTCATCATAAATTATGGCCTGTGAATTCATTGCCCAGAGTTTTTGTGTGAAGGCGTTCCAGCCATTAAAACAGAAAAATCATAATATTTCATTGCAGAACTTTGCATCCAAATTTCAAGCATATCTTCATATCATCTAAAGTTTGACATAGGGGTTCTAGTTCATTAAAATTAAATTAACTATTTCCAGCTCTGAAACAATGCAGCTTAGTCCAATGACTGATCCTACTGCACTTTTAAGACACCAAACTTAAACTTAACTTGGTCCTGACTGTAACATAGCAAAAGAAGATCCCAGCCTTTGGCCCACAGAAAGAGAAAAAATCATGTGATGGTAAACTGACTCACAACTAAAAAACCTTTATCTCTTTAAACTCTAATCTTCCCTGTGCAGCCATCTGATATCCACCTAAGAACTCAATGCTACTATAAAATAAAGCAGAAAGTGAAGGGTTCACCAGAGCAGACACTGTCAGGTTTTATTACTCCAAAAACTAATCAAAAAAACATGGGAGCCAGGATGCGTTTGATAGTTTGTTTTACTTTATTTTCTTTTTGTGAGGCGCTCACATGTGACATGATGGTGTAATAATGTATGCCGTTCATGTACTTCTTAATATAACCCACAATGAATTATATAAACAACAAGGAATACTTAATCAAACAATATATTTACAATATTACTCAAATATTACTGAAGTATTAAATAATCTGTACTCCTTCTTGTCTAGTTCTAAACTCCAACTCAATATGGAATGCATCTCTGTAATGTATATAATATTCAGTAATATTGTATGTATATTGTTTCATTAAGCATTCTTTGTTATTTACATAAGGCATTTTGGGTTATACTGTATGTAAAAGTATGTGAATGGTATACATAATTAAGCCCACCATGTCATATGTGAGCACCATACTAAAGTAAAGTGAAGTAGACACGTTATCCAAGGCTCCTGTTTTACTTTTGTTAAGTTTTTGGAGTTAGAAATGGGTGATGAGGAGATTTTTAAATGCACTACCTACAGAAACACAGCTCAGAGGATAAGATGGTTAGGCTAGGTTAAAGAAAAAGCAGAGCTTATGTTTCTTTGGAAGGGGAGAAAACAGTTGAGTTTATGAAAAAGAGGCATAAAATGGACAAAATTCATGGGTTCCTAACAGTGAGTACAGGGTGTTGATAATAATAATGAATGAATAAAAAGAAGAAATGGCTTGCTACAACAGAAAGATAGATGCATTCGATTGCGTAAAAGATACCTGGGTGATGCATATGGAATGACTTGAGCAATATTTTAAAGCAAGTGTAAGAGCCAATTAAAAGCATGCGCCAGTGTTACTGAGTACAATAGGTGGAAGAGCAGGAGAGATTTTGCTTAGAAGTTTGACTGCTCCAACTATTAGCCAGCTGATATGAGTTTTGCTGATGTCAGGAAGATAATGCAAGAATGTTTAGAGCCAAAACAATTATTTATTGCAGAATGCTTTGAGTTTCATAAGCAGAATCAATGAAGGGGAGTCCATTCCCGCTTACAGGCTGAATTGACGAAGATATCTGAGCATTGTCAGTTCAGTAATGGGCTTAATGATGCACTGTGAAATTGTTTAGTTTGTGGAATCTTACAAGAAAACATTTAAAAATGACTCCTAGCTGAAGCACAACTCATGGTTGAAAAAGCAGTTGAAGTTGCTGTGTCAATAGAATCAGCAGTGAGAGAAGCAACTGAGTGGCAGTCAGGAATGAAAGTGAGCGTGAACAAAATTGCAACAGCTAAACAGAAACTGGCCTAGCCAATTGAATTGTGGTACCATTGTGGCAGGGGCTCACAAACACCAGGCCAATGCAGGTTTAAAGACAGATCTTGCAAAAAATGCAATGATACTGAACTGAAGCTTGCAGATATCCAACTAAGAACTTATACGGGAGAAAAGAAAACTCCTGTGGGAGTGACATTCTCAACAGTGACATACAACAATCAACAAGCCACATTATCTTGTATGTGGTAAAATCAGGAGGGCCAGCATTGTAGGGATGTGATTAGCTAAGACAATGACAACTTGATTGGAGATCCATCCACCATTTGCATGCCACACCCCCTGCAATAGAGTCTACTGAAAGCAAATTAAGAAAGGTACTGGATGATGCCACAGCAGTGTTCAAGGATGGCACTGGAAAACTCAAACATACTAAGGGTAAAATAGTTTTAAATGAAAATGTCACACCCAAGTATTAAGAAGCTGATCTGGTTCCTCATGCCATTGGTGATAAAGTAGCCAGTGCGCTAGATCACATAAAGGCTGAAGGAATTATTTCCAAGGTTGATTGTAGCCCATGGGTAATGCCAGTGGCCAGTAGCTAAGAAGAATAGGTCTGTCAGGATTTGTGGCGATTTTAAAGTCACCATCAATACAGTAATCAAAGTATATCAATGCCTTCATCCAGGATAGAAGATACCTTTGCAAACCTTTCTGGAGGAAAACACTACAGCAAAGTGGACTTCCTACAGATGGAGTAGGAAGAAGAGTCCAAAGTATTTCTCACCATAAAGCTTATTTTTAGAGGAGTGTAACGGGGGGTTTCTTTTTTTTGTTGTTACTGTGTATGTAATCAAAATGGCGTCTTTGTTTTGTTAAAAGTAGGAATGCTGGCGCCTGTGTTAATAGTAGGAATGCTAGCGTCTTTGTTATGATAAGTGCTGGAAGCTTGTTTGGGACTGTAAACTGATTGTTGGCGGGGATTTTTTGGGGAGTCGGCGCGATGGAGTGAGAGAGAGAGGACGGGATGCTGGAAGCTGGGCGACGGTCCCCGGCCCAAGGTTTTTGGTGATGAGAGGAGACGGAGACAGAGGAGTGTGGAGCGTCTGGTCGACCACCATGGGGGTCCCAGGAGGCGGGTCGAGGAAGTCGGAGGGGATCGAATGGTGGCCAGAAGACTTCAGTAATTGAGCTCCAACGGTTGTGCACGAAGTGGTTTGGACTTTGATAAGTTTGGCGCCTTTTCTTTTTTTTCTCTTATTCATATATACTGTATCGTTAGTAATCGCTTAGTTATAGTAATCTTTATAAATTGTACTCATTTAATCGCATAAGGTGTACTGTCTGTTTTTTGGGCGAGGCGGGGACATCACACAGCATCCACACCAGCTGATTACCCAGTTTGGCGGGGCCGAAGGCTGCTCCCCCTAGACTAGAACGAGTTTGAGCGATGCCTGAGGCGACCCAGGGGTTGCAGGAGCATCTACACTTGCACTCTGGCAGAAGGCTATGGACCAGCTGCTGCAAGGTTGCCCAGGGACTCAGTGTTACCTGGATGACATCATTGTTACCAGTGAGGATGACAAGGAAACTCTCCAAAATCTCAAGAGAGTTTAAAAAGTATTAGAAGATTATGAGCTCACAGCATGATAGCAACAAGCATGAATTTGTTAAACCAAGCATCACTTACTGTGGTCACGCCATTGATGCACAAGAATTACACAAGTTTGCTGAGAAAGTTCAAGCTGTGGTGGATGCCCCAAGGTCAAAGGTAAAGAAAATAGTAACGTCAGACAGTATACTTACACTTAACAATCCACATTATCCAATGAAGCTTGCCTTATGGTATAGGTCAAGTCATGTTGGAAGTTATGAGTGATGGAAGTGAACACTCGACAGCCTTTGCATCACATTCCCTTACCCTTGCAGAGAAAAAATATGCACAAATTTACAGAGAGGTCTTGAGTCTGGTTTGGGGTGTAAAATATTTCAACCAATACCTGTATGGAAGAGAATTTGCCGTCGTTACTGATCATCAGCCATTAGTGTCCATTTTCAATCCACAGAAGGGTGTTCCATTAACAGCAGGAGCATAAGTGCAGAGATGAGCTCTGTTTCTTGGAGGACACAATTACTAGATTGAATTCAAAAGAACAACTAATCATGGAAAAGCTGATGGATTGCTCCATTTACCCTTGGAAAAATAATAACTGGAAAACTTACAAAAGTGGGCACTCCTCTTTTTCAAGCACCCTAATGCAAATCAAAATTCTCCCTATCACAGCAGAGATGATCCAAAGGGAAACCTGAAAAGACCCCACGCTGTCTCATGTCTACATGGCCACACAAAATAGCTGTAATGTGCAGCAGAAATTCCATTTCCCCCATTGTCATCAGTGCCAGGATGAACTTGCCCTTAATAGGGATTGCCTTATGTGGGGATTGAGAATTATTATACCATCAAAACTGAGAGCTAATGTGTTGGAGGCATTACATGCCAGTCATCTAGGTATGGTCAAATTGAAAGCTTTGGCTTGAAGCTTTGTCTGGTGGCCTGAGATAGATCAGTACACTGAGCCACTTGCCATACACTGATTATGCCAAAATGTCCAGAAGAAAGATATTCGGAGTTGTTAGAACCATTTCCTGCAGTACCAGGGTCAACTCCTACAACCATCACGGAGGAAGCCACAGAACCTGAGAGTGATTCACAGTCAGAAGTCTCACTTCCCAAGCAAAGTGACCTCCCTGGTCAGGAAAGACATTATCCCACAATGGTAAGAAATTCTCCACAGTAATTAAATCTTAAATCTTTAGGCCTGGATGGGACAACTTAAAGTTTACTATGCTGTGCCTATTGCATTTGCTTCATAATACTTTCCACTAGCCAGCTCATTAACATATGGTGCTTTTTGCCTCATGACTACTGAATTCTGCCGCAGTTACCTCTTAAATAACACACATACACCGACAATTACGATACACCAACCATCTACCATGTCTAAACAATTTACTTATCCTGGTGAATAAAAGGGATATTGTACAGAACAAAAGAGTTCAAGCAGACAGGGTGATAGAGAAGGCTTTTGGAATGCCAGCTTTCATCACTCAAGACAATAAGTATAGAAATAGGAGATTCTGCTGCAGATGCACAAGATGCCAGTGAAACCACGCTTGTAGTATTGTGCTCAGTTTTGGTCACCATGTTATAGAAAAAAAGTGACTAAACTGGAAAGATTTACAGAGATATTGCCAGGACTTGAGGGACTGAGTTACAGGAAAATGTTGGACAAGCTAGATTTTTTTTTCTTTGGAGCACTGGAGTCTGAAGGGAAATCTTAAAGAGCTGCATGAAATCCTGAGGGGTATAGACATTGTGAATAAATTCAGTTATTTTTCATATGATTGGGAATTCAGGAACTAGAAGGCACAGGTTTAACATGAGACAAGTTTAAGATGAGAGGGAAAAAATTTAATAGGAACTTGAAACCTAGAAACGTAGAAAACCTACAGCACAATACAGGCCCTTCGGCCCACAAAGTTGTACCAAACATGTCCCTACCTTAGAAATTACTAGGCTTCCCTATAGCCCTCTATTTTTCTAAGCTCCATGTACCTGTCCAAAAGTCTCTTGAAAGACCCTATCATACCCACCTCCACCACCTTTGCAGGCAGCCCATTCCACGCACTCACCACTCTCTGAGTAAAAAACTTACCCCTGACATCTCCTCTGTACCTACTCCCCAGCACCTTAAACCTGTGTCCTCTTGTGGCAACCATTTCAGCCCTGGGAAAAAGTCTCTGACTATTCTCATGATCAATGCCTCTCATCATTTTATACACCTCTAACAGGTCACCTCTCATCCTCCGTCGCTCCAAGGAGAAAAGCCTGAGTTCACTCAACCTATTCTCATAAGGCATGCTCCCCAATCCAGGCAACATCCTTGTAAATCTCCTCTGCACCCTTTCTATGGTTTCCATATTCTTCCTGTAGTGGGGCGACCAGAACTGAGCACAGTATTCCAAGTGGGGTCTCAGCAGGGTCCTATATAGCTGCAACATTACTTCTTGACTCCTAAATTCAATTCCACGATTGATGAAGGTCAAAAAACCGTACGCCTTCTTAACCACAGAGTCAACCTGCGCAGTTGCTTTGAGCATCCTATGGACTCAGACCCCAAGATCCCTCTGATCCTCCACACTGCCAAGAGTCTTACCATTAATACTATATTCTGCCATATATTTGACCTACCAAAATGAACTCCATCTGTCACTTCTCAGCCCAGTTTTGCATCCTATCAATGTCCCACTGTAACCTCTGACAGCCCCCCCACACTATCCAGAACACCTCCAACCATTGTGTCATCAGCAAACTTACTAACCCATCCCTCTACTTCCTCACCCAGGTCATTTATAAAAATCACGAAGAGTCAGGGTCCCAGAACAGATCTCTGAGGCACTCCACTGGTGACCGACCTCCATGCAGAATATGACCCGTCTACAACCACTCTTTGCCTTCTGCAGGCAAGCCAGTTCTGGATCCACAAAGCAAGGTCCCCTTGGATCCCATGCCTCCTTACTTTCTCAATAAGCCTTGCATGGGGTACCTTATCAAATGCTTTGCTGAAATCCATATACACTACATCTACTGCTCTTCCTTCATCAATGTGTTTAGTCACATCCTCAAAAAATTCAATCAGGCTCATAAGGCACGACCCGCCCTTGACAAAGCCATGCTGACTATTACTAATCATATTATACCTCTCCAAATGTTCATAAATCCTGCCTCTCAGGATCTTCTCCATCAACTTATCAACCACTGAGGTAAGACTCACTGGTCTATAATTTCCTGGGCTATCTCTACTCCCTTTCTTGAATAAAGGAACAACATCCACAACCCTCCAATCCTCCAGAACCTCTCCCATCCCAGGTGTCAAATATTTTGACCTATCTTTTATTTTAAAATGCCCTAAAGCACAATAATGTAAATACATGACCTCTAATGTATGTTATATACTTTAATAATACATGGAACTGTATATATTTATGTGTAAGTATCCTTCATATTTGTTTTACTGTGCCATGATTTGGAGCGCTAAATTTTGCTTAAAGAAAATATATTTTAACTTTCAGCGGACCACATGGCTGAGCAGGAGGAATTATCACACATATTTTAGGCTGGAAATCTAATTAAAGATCAGTGCCGAGAAAACAAACAAGACATAACATTGCGGCAGCATTTAAATAAATAAATAAAAATCTATATTATATGATAGTGCAAGTGCTGAAGTTGTAAAAGAATCAACATTACCTTGCACTGATTGTCTGATACTGCATGTAAAAAGTGGTCATAATCTCTGCACAAAATCAGCGTGGAAAAGCCTAGGGATCCAACTGTGTTGTGAAAGCATGAGAAATTTAAATCAAAATGTAACTAACATTTAGCAGTTTACTAAAAGGAACAATTGATAAAGAGCTGGTCAGCTATATCCCTTTGTGGACAAGAGAAATTTTTGTAAAATGAAGTGCAACATTAAGAATAAAAATATAAATTTTAATATGATCTTTGCAAAATTCAGGAGAGATCCTGAGCTAAAATAAAGTCACCAGATTCACAAATGCGAATTCCAAAGTCAGGGGCAAGAAACAAGTGAAGATCTTTCTGGTTAGCTCTGTAAATACATATTTAAAGAAATAGAGGTGAATCAGATTATTTAGGATTCAGTATTCTTCAATATGCAGAAAAGAGAAGTTCAGTGTAGCAAAAGCTGTAGATGCAACTGTACCAAAGGAAGTTACATGGCAGATGAAATGCTGAATAATCTAACAGCTATAATGAAAGATATAATAACAGAACACACTGAAAGTAATAATAGGATTGATCAGAGTCAACATCGAAAGTAAATGCTCAACTAATTAACTGAGGTTCTTTGAGAATGTGATTATTAGATTATTAAAAAGAAAAGGGGGAAACAAGTAGATATCGAAAGTTTGGGTTCTCAGAAAGCTTTCAGTAAAGTCCCTCAAAGGAAAGTGGGTAATAAGGTTAGAGCACCTCAACAGAGAGTTGGTTGTTGGACAGAAAGCAAAGACCAGGAATATATGAATCTTTTTCGGGTTGAGAAGCTGTGACTAGTATGGTACCACAATTGGAACTCCTTGGAATTCCACAATTCACAATCTATATCAAAGATTTGGCTGGATGATACTAAACTACGTGAATAGGGAGCTAGGAGGCGATGTAAATGTGCTTTGGGTGTAAAGGAAAAGCTGAGTGAGTGGACAAAAACATGCAGATGGAATATGTTGTGGAAGAAAAATGGTGGTCATCAATTATTTTAGTAATTATAACAGAAAGAAAGCAGGAGATTGGGACTGAGGGGAAAATGGATTAGCCATGATGAAATAATGGAGCGGACTCGATTGGTCAAATGGCCTAGTTCTGGTCCTATATCTTAAAGTCTTAGTATTTCCTAAATGATAAAAGCTGATATGGTATTAAGGTTCAAAGAGATCTAGATGTGTCCTGATGACCATGATGTCCATAGTTAGTTGTTCCAGGCAATTATGACAGCAAATAATATGTTAACCAGAAGATTTGATTACAAAAGTAAGAAAAGTCTTATTGCAATTGTAAAGGACATTGATGAGGTAGCATCTGAAGTATTGTGTACAGGTTTTTGTCGTGGTCCGGTCCAGGGTCCGCGTTCCAGTCCACGGGCTGTGAACTCCGGGTCCTCCGGCTGTCCCTTGTTTCGGTTGGACTAAACTATAAACACCTGACGCTCATCTTCTTGGCTGGGAATATAAGTGACCCTGGGATTGAGTGTGTTTGGGGTGGTGGTTGTTGTTGTTGTCGTCGTCGTCATTGTTGTCATTGTTGTTGTTGTTGTTGTCGTCGTCGTTGTCTTGTCAAGCTTCCCTGACAAGATTCTCATGGAGCAAGTGGCTAGTGGAAGGCTGGTACGGCCACTTGCCATC
Organism: Hemitrygon akajei; assembly: GCF_048418815.1. Lineage (NCBI taxonomy): Eukaryota > Metazoa > Chordata > Chondrichthyes > Myliobatiformes > Dasyatidae > Hemitrygon > Hemitrygon akajei. The sequence goes on from NC_133136.1 coordinate 48,919,378, forward strand.
TTTAGGCTGCGTTGGAGAACCATTGCTTCTTGGAGCCTTGCTGTCAGTAGTCGGGGCTGTCATTGCGGTATGGATTCGGCCGTTTCCTGGGCCAGCTGGGTGGCCGTCAGCCACTCCGTGCTAGGTAGGGATCCGGTTGTTTCCATAGCCAGCCAAGGTTGCTGGCTGTAATGGCTACTTGGAGCATCCCTGATGCAGAGGTGGAACTGTCTGTCGTTCTTTGGTGTTTGTCTCTTCCTGTCCTCACCCCGAGGGGTAAGTCGGGCCGTTCTGCCGTTGCCCTGCGGGATAATCTGTCTTGTCTTGTCCTTGCCTCCATGGGGTAAGTCAGGCGGCTCTGCTGTTGCCCTGCGGGGGAAATCTGCCTTGTCTTGTCCTCGCCTCCGTGGGGTAAGTCAGGCTGTTCTGCTGTTGCCCTGCGGGGGAAATCTGTCTTGTCTTGTCTTTGCCTCCGTTGGGTAAGTCCGGCTATTCTGCTGTTACCTGACGGATGGTCCTGCCCCACCTTGGTGTGGAGTGAAAGTTGAGTCCCAGCTTGTCAAAGGAGAAGTCCCGGCTCTATGTCTATGTTCTGTCCAGTCTCATGTTAGTGTCTTGTGAAAGATGAGTCCTGGCTTGTCGAAACAGAAGTCCCGGCTCTACGTTTATGTACAGTTCCTAGTCTGCCTCCAAGCTCAAGCCAAGCCTCAACCCCAAGTCTCTAGCCAAGCCTCGTCACGTCTTCGCCTGGTTTTGGGGGTCTGAGCCCGAGGTAAGACCCAGATTCTGGGTTCTTGTCCAGTCTCGGGCTTGGAGTCCACCCCAGGCTCCTTGTTCCCAGTCCCTCCGCCTGGTCATACTTCCCATCCTTTAGCTTCGTCCTGCCCTGTTCCTAGCACTGCAGTGTCTGCGTCCTGCATGTACCGTGGGGAGCATTCTGACAGGATACATCACTGTCTGGTATGGGGGTGGGGGGGGGAACTACTACACAGGACTGAAAAAAGCTGCAGAGGGTAGTCAATTTAGTTAGCTCCATCTTAGGTACTAGCCTACAAAGTACCCAGGATATCTTCAGAGAGCGCTGTCCCAGAAAGGCAGAGTCCATTATTAAGAACACCCGACACCCAGGACATGCCCTTTTCTCACTGTTACCATCAGATAGGAATACAGAAGCCTGAAGGGACACATTCAGCGATTCAGGAACAGCTTCTTCCCCTCTGCCATCCGATTCCTAAATGGACACTGAATCTTTGGGCACTACCTTACTTTTTTAATATACAGTATTTCTGTTTTTTGCACATTTTTAATCTATTCAATATATATATACTGCAATTGAGTTACTTACTTATTTATTATTATTATTTTATTTATTATCTTTTTCTCTTCTGTATTGCATTGAACTCCTGCTGCTAAGTTAACAAATTTCACGTCACATGCTGGTGATAATAAACCTGATTCTGATTCTGAACTAGCATTGTCCAAATTGTGCAAAAAGCTTTGTCCGCAGTGAAGATTCCTGATTACCTTTCAATACGTATCTGGATACACTGGCCTCTGCCAGTGGTGGCAGGACTTACTTCTGATTTGCTGTTTTTGAATGAGAGAAATATATCAGTACTGGCAAAAACCAAAGTGTTCTGTAGACCTGATACCAGAAACAGGTACTATAATGTTAAACCTAATGAGGAATCTTTTATATAGAACAGAATATACAATGGTATGCAGGTACAGCAGGCGGTGAAAAAGGCGAATGGTATATTGGCATTCATAGCAAGAGGATTCGAGTACAGGAGCAGGGAGGTTCTACTGCAGTTGTACAAGGCCTTGGTGAGACCACACCTAGAGTATTGTGTGCAGTTTTGGTCCCCTAATCTGAGGAAAGACATTCTTGCCATAGAGGGAGTACAAAGAAGGTTCACCAGATTGATTCCTGGGATGGCAGGGCTTTCATATGAAGAAAGACTGGATTGACTAGGCTTATACTTGCTGGAATTTAGAAGATTGAGGGGGGATCTTATTGAAATGTATAAAATTCTAAAGGGACTGGACAGGCTAGATGCAGGAAGATTGTTCCCGATGTTGGGGAAGTCCAGAATGAGGGGTCACAGTTTAAGGATAAAGCGGAAGCCTTTTAGGACCGAGATGAGGAAAAACTTCTTCACACAGAGAGTGGTGAATCTGCGGAATTCTCTGCCACAGGAAACAGCTGAGGCCGGTTCATTGGCTATATTTAAGAGGGAGTTAGATATGGCCCTTGTGGCTAAAGTGATCAGGTGGTATGGAGAGAAGGCAGGTACAGGGTTCTGAGTTGGATGATCAGCGATGATCATACTGAATGGTGGTGCAGGCTCGAAGGGCCAAATGGCCTACTTCTGTACCTATTTTCTATGTTTCTATGGTACAGCACAGTACAGCCTATGGTATTGTGCCGACCTTTTAACCAACGCTAAAATCAATCTGACCTTCCCTCCCACAAAGCACATCATTTTTCTTTCATCCATGTGACAATCTAAGAATCTCTTAAATGTCTCTAATGTATCTGCCTCCACTGCCATCTCTGACAATGTGCCTTATGCACATCACTCTCTATGGGGGGAAAAAAAACTACTTCAAACATTTCCCCTATACTTAGCTCCAATCACCTTAAAAGTATATTCTCTTGTATTATCCGTTGCCACCCTGGGAAAAAAGTGGTGGATGTCCAATCTATCTATGCCTCTTATCGTCCTGTACACCTTTAACAAATCTCCTCTCTTCTTCATTTGTTCCAAAGAGAAAAACCCTGGCTTGCTCAATTTTTCCTCCTAAGATACTGTATGTTCTCTAATCGAGGCAGCATCCTGCTAAATCCCCTGTGCAATCTCTCTAAAGCTTCCACGCCCTCCCTATGATGAGGCAGTCAAATCAAATGCCATTTTCTGTGGAAATTTTTAACATACTGTTTGGATGATGAGAATTCTAATGTGTTTTAGCCTCAATGGGAGCCAAACATATTTCAGAAGAAAATAAATGAGACTGCCGCAGATCACATCAAGGTGTATAAACTGGATGACAAAAAGCCGACAACTATCATCTTCACAGGGTGATGGAAACACCAGAAAGGCCAGTTCAATCTGAGTGCTGTGAAATGCATCATAAAAGGGAAAGAATGCCAGTTTTACAGAATGGGATGCACACAGCATAGAGTGAAGTTACGCGAGATAAGATAGAAGTACCAAAGGATAAGGAAGATCTGAGAAGCTTTCCAAGGTTAATCCAGTGCATGAATTCTTTCATTCCTCGCATGTCAGAACATAGAGCAAACCTGAGAGAACAACTGCTGAATGCTAGTGGTCACAGTGACATGAAACGAGTTATAACGAGCACAAAGAGGTGGTAATGAACAAGAAATGCCTGTCATATTACAGTAGGGGGGGACAAGAAGCATCATTTTACAGAAAACTGCTTTACAAAATATCTGAAAACTGCCTGAATACATACTCATAGTGCCAAAGCACTCACGTTAGCAAAACAAGACTCCTTAACATAGAAGTAAAGCTATTTTCTATGGATAGCATAAATTCCATATCGATCTTTGTGGAAGGAAGTTTATAATAAAAACAATCACATCCTCAGAGCAAATCTATAAGAAAAATAAAACTAGAGCACCAGCAAAACTGAAAAGGTTACTCCTGATGTGATAGAGATATGAACTTTACTCTGAAGTATAAACCAGTACAAAATAGTACTAGAAGACACAATATCTCAATTGTAGCTCAAAGGGAAGCTGAGATGAAAGGTGCAGATGTGAAGAGAAAACCAGCAACTGAGGATATTTGTCTAGTCTCGCAATATTTGTGGAGAGAGAAAATCAGAATTGACATTCTGGATTGATGGCCTTTTGTCAGAAATAGAAAAATGAGAAATTCACTTGTTTTAAACTGCTGGAAAGAAAAGGGATGGGAGGGGGGAGAGAATACCTATGATAGGTGAGAACCAAGATTATCGAGCTGATAAAATGCTGCTGGTACCTCTTAAGAGGTAGGAATGTGTCATGAGCCCTGCGGGCCTCTACAGCTTGACATAAAGCATTGGGCTTCCAGGTTTCTCGAGCATCTGTGTTTACTAATTGTTGTCTTAAGTAGAACCAAGTTCATTGTGACTGGCACAGGTTTGCCACATTCTGTGACTATTTAAAGCGCACTCTCATTTAGCACTGTTCGCAGAGTCCTTTTGTTATGAATGATATGTCTCATGGCACTGCTTGGTCTTGTCTCCAATGTTCTGCTGGTGTTCCTATCTGTAACCTCTTGTTTATCTGGACTCTGGGAGGTCTGCCATTCCTCCACACCTGGGTTCAGTCGTTACCAGCACTCACCGTGACAGAGTCTGCCGTTCCTCTGCAATGGAGTTGAGACCTACCATGACCACGGTGACAGGAATGAATACTATTTGATCTCTATGCATGAGTTTAATCAGATGAATGAAGGCCATCATAAGAACAAAGGGAAATGCTGCTGGAACTGGGAGACGCGGATCACAGCCATTGTTGGAACTCTTAAGTAAAAGGGAATGCTGGAAATAATCAGCAAGTCAGGTAGCACCTGTGGAGAGAGAAAAACCGTAAGATATAGGAGTGGAATTAGGTCATTCAGCCCATCTAGTCTGCTCTGCCATTCCATCATGGATCATTTATTATCCTTCTCAACTCTATTCTCCAGAGAGACATGGAAGCTGGTGACATAGATGTCAACAGTCCTTGTTCAGTATTCCCTGAAGGTTAACTTGCAGGTGGTGAGGAAGGTAAATGCAATGTTAGTATTTATTTCGAGAGGTTTAAAAACAGGGATGTAATGCTGAGGCTTTATAAGGCATTGGTGAGGCCTCATGTGGAGTACTGTGAGCAGTTTTGGGCCCCTTTTCTAAGAAAGGATGTGTTGACATTGGAGAGGGTTCAAAGGAGATCCACAAAAATGATTCTGGGATTGAAAGGCTTATTATAACAGAAGTGTTTGGTGGCTCTGGGCCCTTACTCACTAGAATTTAGAAGAGTGAGGGATATCTCATTGAAACCTATCAAATATTGAAAGGCCTCAATAGAGTGGATGTGGGGAGAATGTTTCTTATATTGAGGGAGTCTAGGACAACTTCAGAATAGAGGAATGGCCATTTAAAACAGAGATGAGGAGAGATTTCATTAGCCAAAGCATGGTGAATCTGTGAAATTCCTTGCCACAAGCAGATGGAAGCCAGGGTGTACTTAAGGCAAAGGTTGGCAGGTCCTTGATTAGTCAGGGCTTGAAAGGTTAAGGAGAATGGGATTGACAGGGAAATGGATCAGTCATAATGAAGTGGCAGAGCAGTCTCGATGGGCCAAATGGCCTATTACTGCTCCAGTATCTTATGGTCTAAGTCTTCATTTGTCACAACAAGCAGGCATCATTCTGGAGACACTCTCAGTAGAGGCTCACAAACCAAAAGGAGCATCATATTTTTATACCCCTAAGATCAAAATGTAGGAGTAGGTAATTGAATACAATTTCAATAGTTACAATGGTGCAAGTAACAGCCATATTGCCTGGTCCAATGTAAGCTTATTAATACAACCCCATTGTCTTACCATTTGGCTCTTGATTATGCAATCTCTTAGTCTGTGGAAAAGCCACTGCTTTTAACTTCAAATTACTGCCTGCAATTTACAAACAAGCTGAAGGCTAATTGCAAGCTTCCGAAACGGATTTACAATTAAAACTGAAGCCTGGTTCTTGTTTAAAATAATATCTGCTATATTCACGTAACTCCAGAATACTCCATAACACTCCTCATACATTAACCCTTTCATTCCCAGAATCATTCTCATGAACCCCCTCTAGACAACTTCCAATGCCAGTACATCATCTCTTAGACAAGGGGTTTAAAACTGCTACTATACTCTAAGTGTAGTCTGACAAGTGCCTTATAAAGCCTCATCATTACATCCTTGTTTTTATATTCTAGTCCTCCTGATAAGAATGCTAACATTGCATTTGCCTTCCTCACCACCAACTCAACTTGCAAGATAACCTTTAGGGAATTTTGCATGAGGACTCCCAAGTCCCTTTGCACCTCTGATTTTTGAATTTTCTCTCCCATTTGGAGATTAATTTACACCTTTATTCCTTCTAGCAAAGTGTATGACCATACATTTCACTACACTATATTCCATCTGCCACTTCTTTGTCCATTTTCCTCATCTGTCTAAGTCAGGGGTTCCCAACCAAGGGTTCACGGACCCTTTGGTTAACGGTAGGAGTCCATGGCATAAGAGAAAGCTGAGAGCCCCTGCTCTAAGTCCTTCTGCAGACTCTCTGTTTCTTGAACACTATCTTCCCTCCACCTATCTTTGTATCATCTGCAAACTTGGCCATGAAGCCATCAATTCCATCATTCAAATCATTGGCATATAACATGAAAAGATATGGTTCCACACCGACAGCTGTGGAACGTCACTAGTCACTGACAGACAAACAGAAAATGCTCCCTTTATTCCCACTCTTTGGCTCCCGCCGGTCAGCCAATCTTCTATTCATGCTAGTATTTTTCCTGTAATACCATGGGCTATTATCTTGTTAAGCAGCCTAAAAACTGAGCTGATATTACATCAGGATTCTGCTACAAACTAGAAAGACCAGTTATCTGAATACCGTTGAATTATAATATTGAATTATTGAGTTTCTGATGGATGATAAAATGATTTTCCTCATGGTTACGTTGAGTTCCATTGGCACAGTGCAATCAAAAGGTCAAGTTACCTCAATGTACTGTGTAATGATCAAGTCAAGTCAAACATTGTCAAATGCACAAGTACGGTGAGGTACAGGTGCCACCAAAATCTTGCTTGCAGCAGCATCATGGGCGCATAAGTTTAAAAAACGTACAGAACATAAATGCAGTGAGTGAAGTGTGCAAAATGAGACATTTGTGGAGAAAAGAAGCATTATTGGAATCAAGAACATGCTAGTGCAAGAAGTGGCCCATGGTGTTCCAGTGCTGAGGTAGGATTGAGTTATGCAAGTTGTTTCAGGAGCCTAATGATTGTGGGAAAGTAGCTGTTCCAGTACCGTCTGGTGTACGACTTCAGGCTTTTATGTCTCCTGCCTGACCGCAGCAGTGAGAAGAGGGCATGGGGATTGTTGATGGTGGATGTTGCATCTCCTCTAGATTCTTTCAAAGATACGGGTCAGAATGGAAGTGAAATGCAAAATCAGAATGCAAGCAACTAAGAGTGCAGGGTCACCCTTGTGGGACTGCAAAGTTGTCGCCTAATTTCTGAATTGTGGGGAAGACCACATTATGAGCACTGAACGCAAAAAAAAAATGGAAGCAGTGCAAATGAGTTACTGCAAGGTGAGAAGAAACCAAATCATCACCAGCCGAGTCCAAAGTTGTGCAACCTTGTGAAAATATCAACTACATCACAAGCAACACACTAACATTAGCAACAACACCTGGAGAAGTGAATTTGATTCCACTCAGGAATAACTAACATGGCATCACCATAATAATGCACCAAGTCATCGTAGAAATTAATGACCATGGGATACAATCCGTCACAGTTGTAAGTATGCTGTATACAACATGAGATTGGATTAATATCCTGTGCTACCTGATTACCTTTATGAATCAGAAAGATATTTCACAGACATTAATCTTCTTGAAGGATTTTGTTCTAACCAGCTGTCTCTTCCAAGAGATTTTTCAGTCTGTCTTTCATTTGAAAAGATCCATGGAGGGACTGAACTGACAAGCCAACAACTTCCTTTCCATTTGAGTCCTCTGTCTAATCTAATGCAATGTGATGGCCATACTTCATTGCACTACATGTATTAACACTGGCATCAGCACAAAAAGAGCAAAAGTGCGTTGCGTTGCAGCCCCACTTAACAAAAGTAAGGAAATATGTCAAAGATCGGCAATGAGTGAAGTTCTTATACTTTTCTAATATGAAATGTATGTACATCGGTGAAAGGGCTCTACATTTCAATATTTGAAATATACAAATCAGCCAAGTGCCCTGGGTATAGAGCACATCAAAGGGAGCCATATATAATCCTGTCAGATTATTTAACATCATCCTATTTACCCTTTACCTGAAAAGATGCTGTCACGTTCAAGTTCATTCAGTTCAAACATGACAGGCATATGGATTTTACTGGAGTGACCCTCTGGGTGTGACTAGGTCTGATGCATATCAAAGGAGCTTACATTTTCACTGGAATTTACTAGAGTTTAACTGGGGCAACTGATGTGTCAAGCTCCACTTAGCTACAAAGCAGATGTCATTGATGAAAATAATGGAAGGTGATCATTATAAACACTGACAACCACTTTAAATTAGTTTTGAATGTTCTGCCCTCCCCAGCTCCAGTTGTAGAGGCCCAGGAGTGAACATGTCAGTGGTCTGTGAATACATATTGAACTGGCTATTTTTTAAAATATCATATTTTCCCATATATTAACAGACAAGTTTTTAGCTAATTACAACTTCCTTTATGTTGCTCTGGATTCTTCTTATTCCACAGTAATATTGCAGCACAAAATTATCATTTCCAATAGCTCTCAGCATAGCATTCACAGAGAAAACTCAAGGAAGACTGCTAACAAAAAGCATATCAGAGAACTTGATCACAAAGTTTAGGAAACATGAGAATGGAACATACCACATTAGGACATTAGTTCACATTAACTTTATGACTGACTTCCTACAAACAAATCACACACTGGTAGCTATCCCATGACATTGTTCTTGAGTTTGCTGTGGTCGAATAAACAGTGACGGTAACGTCTACTGCAACTACATAATTGATGACCCCTAACATCTACTGGTCTAAAGAAATAAATATAGATAATTAAAGCAGGTTGTAGGCCAATTAAAAATGTCAAGAGAATTGATTAATTGGTCTTGTTTCTATATATTTTGCAATCACAACAAAATGCCTCACTTAGGGTTGTAACATTTGGAGTTAGAAATTTGGCTGTTTGCAGGTAATGTGCAAAGCACCAGCTGCATGTTAAACTCTGCTTACAAAACTTGCTTCCTCTTAATATTATATAGCATACATATTCAGTCAGAGTGAATTTCTGAAGCAACATTCAATGTAGATTCCAGTTAATTGGGCCAAATCGGGACCAGTACATTTTGGTCCAATTAACCAGCTGCCCCAATTAGACAAAGTTTCATGGAAATAGTTAAAACAAAAGAAAAACAAACTAACATTTTACTGAGTTACAAATTATATACCAATGCTACTACTGTACTATAAAACTGTGTATTAGTCCCCAATACTGTACTTATTGTTGGAGGAATTCATCCAGTGTACGATGTCAGGTATGGGGTGTCCAGGAGGGGTCCACACCCCTGGTGAAAGGGCTTGCTGTGTCCATTCTGGGGAGCTCACTCACCTTTAATCCCCAACGGACACTCAATTTTCACTTGTGGTTCCAAGTAGCTGTTCGCATGCGATGACTGCCACACCCCAGAACACCGCTTCGACAGGCAGGCTACAAGTGAGGGTAGCCAGCGGGCCCCATGCCCTGGTGAAATAGGGCATGTGAAGTCAGCTCCAGCGGATTGGGCAGATGTTATTACCAACAAATCACTTGCCGTACCAGGGAAACCAACACAATGGACCACGGTTACACCACCATCAAGAGCGCTTCCCATGCTATTTCACACTCACACTTTGGAAAGTCTGATCTCCTGGCTGTACCTCTACTCACTGCGTGTAGGCAGAGACTGAAGATTGCAGCATCAGTAGTGAGGACCAGGAAGGTACGGACATGGGAGGCACAGGAGCACTTACAGGACTGCTTTGAATCAGTGACTAGACTGTATTCAGGGATTCATCTTCGACTCTGAGTATATCACAGCTGTCACCGACTTCATTAAAATCTGTGTGGCTGAGTGTGTACCTATAAGAACTTACTGTACCTACCCAAATCAAAAGCTGTGAATGAACAAAAGCCTTTCTACAGGGGCACAATTGAGAGCATCCTGACTGGCTGCGTCGCTGCCTGGTATGGAAACTGTACTTCCCTTAATCACAGGACTCTGCAGAGAATGGTGCGGACAGCCCACTACATCTGTAGTTGTGAACGTCCCATGATCCAGGACATTTACAAAGACAGGTGTGAGAAAAGGGCCTGAAGGATCATTGGGGACCCAAGCCGCAATCTATTCCAGCTGCTACCATCCCGGGAAATGGTACCGGAACATAAAAGCCAGGATCAACGGGCTCCGGGACAGTTTCTTCCACCAGGCCATCAGACTGATTAACTCACACTGATATGAGTGTATTTCCATGTTACATTGACTGTTCTATTTACATTGCACATTTAGATGGAGACGTAATGTAAAGATTTTTACTCCTCATGTATGTGAAGGATGTAAGAGATAAAATCAATTCAATTCAATTCACCCAGGAGGTTCAGAGTCTGCTGAGGGCTAGATCTGTGGCATTCAAGTCTGGCAACCCAGGTGTGTACAAGAAAACCAGGTACGACTTGTGGAGGGCTCTAAGAACCTGTGCCAACCAAAGGCATTTTCAATCTCTATTGCTACAGTTGGAAGTTCCCAACAGGTGAACTGCCTTAATGACTATCATTCGGTAGCACTTACAACCACGGTGATGAAGTATTTTGAGAGGCTGGTTAAGGCTAGAATTAACTCCTGTCCCAGCAAGGACCTGGAACCACTGCAATTTGCCAATTGCCACAATAGGTCTACGGTGGATGTGATTTCATTGACTCTTCACGCAGTCTTGACTTGACTGGATAATACAAGTACCTATGTCAGGATGCTGTTTATTGTCTACAGCTCAGCATTTAACACCTTCATTCCCACAGTTCTGATCAAAAAGTTCCAGAACCTGGGCCTCTGTACCTCCCTCTGCAACTGGATCCTCAACTTCCTAACCAGAAGACCACAATCTGTGCAGATCAGAGACAACATCCTCACCTCACTAACAATCAATACTGGTGCACTTTAGAGATGTGTGCTTAGCCCACTGTTCTACTCTCTCTACACCCATGAATGTGTGGCTAAGCACAGCTCAAATACCAAATATAAATTTACTGGTGGTACAACAAACATTGGCAGAATTTCTGGTCGTAACATGAGGGTGTACAGGAGCAACATGTATCAGCTAGTTGAGTGGTGTCGTAGCAACAACCTTGCACTCAACGTCAGTAAGACCAAAGAGCTGATTGTGGACTTCAAAAGCAGTAAGTTGAGGGAACACACACCAATCCTCATAGTGGGATCAGAAGTGGAAAGAGTGAGCAATTTCAAGATTTTGGGTGAGGACAGAGTTCTAAGGTCAAGAGAGTAGAACTGTCCCATTGCAATGGCTTTCCTACTTAAAAACTCTCCCACACATCATTGGATACAACAGACAACCAACACGCTGCCATGTTCTATTGATTGACTGCATACGAACAAAATCAGTGCTGACACCTGATGCAGATAATGGACTACGTTCATACAATGCTTTCAATATTTGCATCACCCAAATCATTGTAACATTCAAGATGATAGTTGATACCTTCAAATTCTTTATAGTTCCTAACTTGTTGAAGTTCTGAAATTGTTTCATTTTTACTCCTGGCCATTTCTGGCATCTCCAAGACAGAATGCTTGAAATTGCAGTCAATAAAATAATCCTAAATTGTCTTACTGCTTATTTCTTGGCAATTATCAGTGACAAAAATCACTGCTTTTTTGAACACAAACACATGCAACTGACACTACTTAAAAACTGTTTGCTCTATGCATGGCGTAATGTCTAACAGCCACACAATTTCACGTGACTGATGCTAGTTAGAAACTGTTCAGTAACAGTCTCCTCTCTCAGTCAGCAGCATAGTGTCCCAAATAAATGAAGGGGAATCCCAATTATTTTCTCAATTAGTTTTTGTTCTTTAAGAGTGTTGTCCCAAATAAGCAGTGCCCCAATTAACCAAAAAACCAATTAATTAGAATCCACTGTATTTGGCAAGCACTTGTTCTTTAGGAGTGCTATGTAATAAATTACATCAAAATGTAACCTTCAAATAACTTGATAATTTCACATCAGGCACTTTTCTTCTACAAACAAATGTGTTTGAGACTCACTTACACCTTACGTATTCAGTTCTGTAGAGAATTGATTTTACAATTACTCAGTCTTACACTTTCAGTAAGGGGCCACATTCTCAGCAGCAAGGCTCACAGATAAGACAGCATTGAGCTTTGATATCTGAACCGCGGACACTGTGAGAATAGATTACTGCCAGAATCATCCTTTTGTGCTCTTAAATATATTTGCAGACCGATGACAAAAAGGCACATGCTGTAACCAAACAAGCCATAGATTTATAAATCATGTGTTACCTAAAGAGCTTAGAATTCTGGATTTTATCATTAATACACAGATAAACAATTAATGGGTCAGCAGTGCGTTCATAATAGTGATAATAATGGCAAAGCTTACAGGGGATTGAGAGGTCCGCACAAGTCAATGGAACAGACAATGGAGAAAAGGTGCTGCTGATTTGTCCATTGCCCAGTCTAACCACAACTATATTCTTTGCCAATTCATTGAAAGAAATTGTTTTCATCATCAGAATAGAACTGACAAAGCAGAAGCTCTTATTTTTATTTAAGAAGTTGATGTTCAGGAACTATTGCCAATTGTTTGATATCACTGATGTCACCAGCTGCTTTAAATCAGGAGGCTGGGGTGAGTTCTCTTCAGTGGAGCTCCTTTCTACACCTAAAGCCTTTGACAATATGCTCAGGTTTTCCTGATACACCCAGCTGACAGAGAGAAGGGTGGAAGTGGGGACAGGCACAGATTCTCAGCAGAGAGGTATTGAAAAATCAATCCTGCATCCTCCCACTGAATAAAAATTCCACTCAAATGATTAATGCATTTAGACAAATAAATATTTGCAAATTATTTATTTATTTGGAAAATATCACTGCTTTAGTAACCACATCAAAATGCATCAGATTTTCCTCATGTAAAAGGCAAAGGATTTTTTTTTCTAAGAAAACAGAAAGGAATAGCCAACTTTCAGAAATTTTAATTAAGTTCCCAGTCAGAGGGCTCTAGGGTCAAATCTAACGTTTGGCTGACATTCAAGCTCAACTGCTGGATTGCTTTCATAAGCACAGACTCTTGAGAACACTGGGAGTGGTCAGGAAAATTTTATTGAACGTGTTAAGACTTGCCAAGAAAATACAACTTGTCTGTTCGAAGTAATCCTTAGCCCAGGCCACAGTAGCCAAGTGTTTGCTACAAGAAGAAGCAGAAACAAGGAAGGACATCAATAAGCAAACACGAGGAAATCTGCAGATGCTGGAAATTCAAGCAACACACACAAAATGCTGGTGGAACACAGCAGGCCAGGCAGCATCTATAGGAAGAAGCACTGTCGACATTTCGGGCCGAGACCCTTCATCAGGATAAGGATATCAATAAAATGTTCAGTGATATCTTCAATGTAATGCCTTTCTCTCAGTCTTTTCTTTTGCAAATAACATTATTATACCACTAAATGAATACTTAATCTCATGCCAAGTAGGAGAATGTCTCCTTAAAAAAACAAACCATTCCTTGTACAATTGACCTAAATCTCTGTCACAGAAATATCAATTTTCCAATAATAAGCCCTTGACTAGTTCAAACTAATTACTCAGGGCATTCCATTACTCCACAGCCTTAATAAATTGTGTACATTCATTCCATCAATTCCACAATCCCAGTCTAACTACTTTTACAAAGTACTTCCCTCACCTTCAACAATACATGAGGAAGAAAAGTTAATTCTGCTGAAAATTCTATTTAATATGTTTGAGTTCAAACATAGATTGAATTATCAATGTGCAGAGAGACAGGTATGTAAAAATGTTCCATAAAACCAGATATTATTAACCAAACTACAAAATATTCACCCATCTTCACAAACCTGCAACTCAAATCTTAGTATCCTACCATCCAGTAAAATTTCTATTTCACTCAATTTAGCAACACTGACACAATTTTCAAAGGCATCATGTTCATCCAGTACATCCAATACCAGAAAGCTTCAAAGGTTTTCAATACTTGCTCTAATTTTACTCTACATTGAAATTCTAACATGGCTCAACACTACCACTGTGCAAATATGTATAAATTATATTACTATATTAGCAATAAAAGTTAATAATTTAGAGAACACAAATTCAAGTCAAACCATGACAAGTAGAAAATCTGAACTGAGTTTCCTTTTGGCAATCTGGAATGAAGCCATTTGTGATACTCTGATGGTATTGGGTTTGCTCTCTGTAAAGTTCTAAACTCTAACAAATGTCTTAAGCCCTTTCCGATATAGATAGCTTTGCACACCCTCATTAAAGGCTATACTGTAACTATCCAATCTTTAAAGACTAGTTCACTTCCCTGTTTATTCACCATAGTGACTTGAGCTGCCAATACCCATTGCTTGAGCAGCGGGTCCCTCCTCCCTACCAATGAGGAGATACTTCCCGGAAACAAACTAGTTTAAACACAGTAAGTGATGCACATTTAAATTTAGATAAATTTCGTAAAACACATTCAAAACTCACAGAGAATTTCTGTCTTATAAATGATTTCCAACAGTTCCTGTAAACTAAAAATATATACCATTGAGTTGCAGATGAACGCGTTATCCATTGCAGAAATCAAAGGTTGAGGAATGTACTTTAGTTACCCTGTCTTTCTGCATTCTTCTTATCATTCCTTGACCATTGCTAACAAACCTGATTGCTCTCTTCCATTTATACTGGTTATTTTTGCTACTTGGTGACTTCATACAGATGTGATATTCTTTCAGATACCTTTATTGGGAAATACACACATATGGTCTAAAAGCTTCTGGCAAAAGAGATCCCAAGCACACAATATCAATGCTATGAGTGCTGGCTCTCTGAGTACTCAAAATTTTCAACTATTGATTGATCAGCTATTTGATGTGCTAAGTGACATTATCAGTCTGGTCTGTAAACTTCTCTGAACTAAATAACTTAACCAGTGTTGTCTGGTTTGATTCATGCCCAATTAATATAATCCCATTATCCTTCACTGCATCTCTTGAGCAGCCAGTGCTCTATAGATAGTACCACTTATTTGCAAAGCTGTCCTTTTAACTTCAGACTGATTATTGCTTGCAATTTTCATTAAGAACTGAAGACTAGTTCTTGTTTACAACAAGAAGCTGAGTAAG
The DNA here is from genome assembly GCF_048418815.1 of Hemitrygon akajei. Lineage (NCBI taxonomy): Eukaryota > Metazoa > Chordata > Chondrichthyes > Myliobatiformes > Dasyatidae > Hemitrygon > Hemitrygon akajei. Next base: position 48,934,603 of record NC_133136.1, read on the forward strand.
GAATATGGGTTGGGAGGTTAACTTACTCAAAAACAACTCTTTGATCAATGGAAGTGTCAGTTGCTGTGTTAGAAAGCTGAACTTGGCAAAAAGGCCCTGGACAGTGAATATCCATCACAATACCAGTTTCACTTTGTCTCCACGTGGGAATCTGTGGAACCAATTGCTATTGCAAAGTCCTTTATGCACAATCTGCATCCTAGAAAGCTGGAGAACCAAACAGACTTGAAACACTTCACTGATCTGCTCTGTCTCAGATCAGTATAAACTCCACAGCACAAAGCTAGGGGACAGACATTTATACAATGAGAGTTCTCAAAATATTCTGACTCACAAGGTAAGCATACCCACTTCTTCATCATCCCTCATGTCATCCAGTGTATGCTCTCATGTGTGCATGTCATCTGAGTCAGATAAATTGGGAACCTCCAAAATAGAACAGTCTGAAGCCACATCTTCTTGAGTTTGTGTTTCTAGAGCTCACTGAACATCACAATTTTAAGGGCTTTCCTCTGAGCTTTGTAGCTTTCCAGCATCCCTACTGCTCTAAAAGCGTGAGCATGCAGTTAACTAACAGCATGCAAAACCAGTCACTGGAGGTTTTAATTGGGATGACTTGTTAAACCAATATTTTCCAAAATACTCATAGTGTCTAGTTTCCAGCAGGCATTGTAAGCATACAGTGTTAGGTGATTGGAATAACAATGTTTAAAGTTCAAAATAAATTTATTATCAAAATACATATGTCATCATATACAACCCTGAGATTAATTTTCTTATGGGCGTATTTAATAAACCCAATTACCATAACAGAGTCAATGAAAGAGGGCAGCAACAGGGTGGACAACCAATGAGCAAAACACAATAAACTTTGCAAATACAAAAAGTAGTAAAATAATAATAATAATAATAAAAATGAATAAATATCGAGAATATGACATGAAGATTCCTTGAAGGTGAGTCTATAGGCTGTAGGAACAGTTCAGTAATGGGGCAAGTGAAGTTGAGTGAAGTTATCCCCTGTGGTTTAAGAGCCTGATGGTTGATGGGTAATAACTGTTTCTGAACCTGTGGTATGAGTTCTGAGGCTCCTGTACTTTCTTCCTGATGGCAGCAATGAGAAGAGAGCTTGAGCTGGGTGGTAAGAGGCCCTGATGATGGATGCTACTTTACTGCAACAACGCTCCATGTAGATGTGGTCAACGGTGGAGAGGGCTTTACCTGTGATGGAGGTAAATCCACGACTTTTTATAGGATTTTCTGTTCAAGGGCATTGGTATTTCCATATGAAGCAGTGATGCAGCCAGTCAATATATTCTCCACCATACATCTATAGAAATTAATCAAAGTTTTAGATGTCATGCCAAATCTTTGCAAACTTCTAAGGAAGTAGAGGTGCTGCTTTGCTTTTCATCGTAATTGCACCTGCATGCTGGGCCCAGGACATATCCTCTGAAAGTACAACACCAAGCAGAAGCTGACCCTCTCCATTTCTGATTCCCCTGTTGAGGACTGGCTCACCAACCCCCAGTTTCCTCCTCCAAGACGGGGAGAGATGCTGTAAGTGATCTTTGCAGAAAAGCAAGATATTTACTCATGTGAATCAATAGCCTGCATTTAGTCTGGAAACAAGCTGTGTGAGGCATGAGATTGATATAAGGTCTGGAAAACCAAAAATACAGGTTTCCCCATGTCCCGCGGAGTTTAATAGCAAAGATCTTTTCAAAAGGTTTCCTACCAAAAGGTAGTTTCATGTGGGTGAATTGACAATCTAAATTTAGATGCACTGTACTGAATCAATTGCCTTTCTTGCTGTCAGAAAACTTCCTAACTGAGTTCTCATGTTGGTCTCAGCATATTCTCATCCAGAGAAACGGCCTCATATGTTGAATCACATTGATTATTTCTAAAAGAACTCTAGGATTTCATAGTCCTGATGAATATATGTCAAGAAATCAAACAAATCATTACCACCTCAGATTAAATTTTGGACTTTATTGCATTTTCTGTACTAGTTTTCAATTTATTCTTTTGAACATCGTAGAATGAGAGGTGACATTATAGAAGTGTTTAAAATTATGAGAGGCACAGTTAAGGTAGATGGTAATGTAGGGTGATGTAATTGAGAGAAATGTGAATAATCCACAACCAACAACATTATGTTGGGCTTTCACTTTAAGAGGCTCATCTGACAAGATGACATTGTGATGCAAGGATTTTAGAGTGTTTTTGTGTTTAGGTTTTGGAGTTCAATAAAATGTGTTACAGGTTTCATTAAACATAAAACACATCACTTTGTTTTGTTTGCAAAAAGCTACAGTAACAGTCTTTTCCTCAGGGTAGGGGAGTCCAGAGGTAGGGAGCGCAGGTTTTGGGTGGGAGGGGAAATATTTGAAAGGAACCTGAAGGGCAAGTTTTTCATACAGAAGGTGGTTAGTATATGAAATGAATTGCCTGAGGCAGGTATGTTTTAATAAGCACTTGGATAGGTACAGTACATGGAAGGATAAGGCTTAGAGGGACATGGACCAAATGCTGGAAACTGGGATTGGCTGGGTGGGCATTGTGGTCCGCATGGAGCACTTGGGGTAAAGGGTTTGGTTCCCTGTTGCTCTGCTCGAGCTCTGTGGTTCCATTTGAAGTTTAAACTGTGGCCACTAAACTCAGTTCAGATTGAAAATAAGATTATTTTACAAAACTCAAATTAGAATTATCATTATATATGGGCCTTCTCTTAATATCAAAATAATTAGTTTGTCCTCTACTAACAACTCTATTGACAACAAGCCACAACCATTAGTACTTACATTTCAACACTAAATACACAAGCAATTAGCAGACTCAAATAGCTGCAGATAGGACCAATTAGCACTTAAAATAATGAATTATTAATAAAGTCAACAAAAATTAACAACATAAGTTCCAATGGCAATTCAGGAGTGTCACTGTAATTCTGTACTAACTGAATCACTGATTAAATCATAACTGAGCCCTTGTATGAGACTATTTCAATTAGGATTAAATCCCTGGATGGCTGATAAATTAAGAGTATTAGAGCAAGGATAACCAAGTACAGAAATTTGATTATACAGCACAAAATGGGAGCCAAAGTTTTTAAGTTGACACGCAGCACGCAAATGCTCATTCCTTGTGCAAGTTGTTCCACCCTTAAGATTGTATCAGGCTCTTCCTTTGTTCTGTTGCATGATAGCTGACTGTTCATTCAGCACACTTCATTTAGCTAACCCTTGTGAGCTCGAGCAGCTGTGTGCCTTGAGAGCATGGCTACAGGTTGCCAATCTCTGCAGGGATAGGGAAATACCAGCCTAGTTCTCCCTGGGAGAGTCACAAGGACACATGCTAAAACATTGGGAAGACATGCTGTCATCTTTCTAAAGTGCAGTAGAGGCCTCTCCCTTGGGATAACATCTCAGAACATCTACCATTCTATGGGAAAAGAATACAGGAGTCAAAAACAGCCTCCCAGACCAAGATGGTAGCTATCTAACTTTTCATGAAGATTTACACAGTAGTTGTGAGAATTCACAGAAAATGATCCATGCTATCACAACTTCAAGATGATCACCCACTCTCTTTCATAAAGATTGCTCACTATACTCCATGTGAAGCTGCAACATAATTTGGAATTGGATTCTCTGTTCTCAGCCTTCCATAATACAAGGCCTCCAAACTTTTCCTAGAGCATTTCTAACAGATGTAGCAGGATCTCAGGTATAAAGATCTGAGTCCTCTGCAATAGCTTAGTACATATTGTCATTATATGGTGAGCTGGAAACCATGGGTCCTTCCACCGTATTCCAAGCTCTTAAGCTTCTAAGTGTGATCAATGATTCACCATGGAGTCTTCTCTTCAACACTTGCAATTTAAGTTGAACTTAGGGTTCCCTAACTTTTCAATATTCCATTATTAAATTATTTCACATAGTCTCAGATAAAATGTTGCATATTTATGCCCCAACAAACACATTCTGTAGCTAGCCGTGTTATCACAAAGAGGGGAACCGGTCTAAATAACATACGTAATGTTAGTTGTTCCTGTTAGGATGCAACAATTAGTTTAACTGCTGATTCCGTTTTCTATAAGACCTTTAACCAAAACTCCATTTTGAGAACATACTTTGGACAATACTCAGTGTATTTCTCATAGTTTCGTCTTCCTTGTCTGTTTAAATCACTACAACCTCAGACCTAATGAGAAGCTATTCAGCCTGCGGAGACTACATTCCAGAACCAAATCTCAGTAACTGAGCTGCAATATGCTGAAAGGCTCCAAACTGTCATCAGCGCCTCTCATGTCATATATAACAATATGGGCCTTATACTCAACATCAGCAAGAAGACAAAGATCTCCATCAATCTGCTTTTGCTGCACGCCACTGCTCTCGAACAATAAAGGATCACAGCAAAACTCTGAAAAACCTGGAATATGCCACCATTTGGCAAAACCAGACTGTGATTATAGAATTGCCACCACCTTCAACGGACCAGAGAGACCTTCGGTCAATTGAGAAAAGTGATACTTGAAGACTAACACAAGATCTGCCCTCTTACATGCTTCTACAACCTGGATAACCAACAGCAGAACCCTCATGTCAGATATAGGAAACGCTCTTTGAAGAAAAGCAGTATTTCCACTGACTTCTGGAATCCAGATCCCTGGCCTAAGATTGTTCACACTGGAGAATGGACATATGAACATTTACATTTCATCACCCTTTTGCCACCAGGATTTCAAAGGCAAATAACACTGTTGCTGAGACCTCTACAGGACAGAAAACAAATATGAAGATCTCTGCCAGAAAGGCTGATACCACGAAGATATTTTGCACCTTGACCCTGAAGGGACGTTGTTTTGTTTAGCTGTATTCGTGTATGAGTGAAAGTTGACTAAACTTGAATTTATCACCCAGTTTATGCATTAGGATTAAAATAGAAGTTTGATAGCAAAATCATTAACTGAACTCATTGAGACAGAAGTGATAATAGAAAACAAAGGGAAACTTGATCTTGAGTCAGTCCTTACTTCTTTCACACTTCACCACAACCTCAACTCAGTACCTGCAATGACACAAGAGACTGTAGTTGCTGGAATCTGGAACAACAAACAAAATTCATTGGAAAATTCATATGTAAACTAACCATTTCATCACCCATCCCTGACAGAAATTCCACAATCTGCTTCCACAAATGCTGTTTCTTTAGCACTTTTGTCTGTTTTTTTTTATGAGGCTAAATTTCCAGCACGACACTCAACCCAGCACGGTTGGAAAGCATGCAAGGAGCTAGCCAGGTTCGAACCCGGGACCACTCACTTCAAAGACCAGTGCAGATGCCACTACATCATCGGCAGGCTACAAGACACATATAGCACATGTAAGACAGCAATACACAAGACCTTGAGCGTCATGTCCTGTAGATTGATGGTGCATAAATGTTGTTGGCAAGAACAAGCCTGCAGTAGTCTGCGGATGAATGCAATCCAGCTTGTCTTCCACCATGCAAACACTGGAGGATAAGTCTGATGGGAGGGCCAGCCCCCAACCCAGCATAGACGGCTTGTCACACCGCCTCCAGTGCCTCCGCTCCCAGGCAGATAAAACGTGAGGCCTAGTGTGCGCTACAACAGAGGCAATGCAGTTTCCCCGCTGTTGTCTATCTCGCCAATAGACCAGTGAACCAGATTCGCGAATTGCAGTATTCTACATTACCAATGTCCAGCAGGGTCTTGCGATCACAAGCAAGATGTCCAAGAAAATCAATCATTGTTGGCCTGCACACCACCTTCATGCACTGACTCTGATGCCTTTCTTGTAGCAGGCAGAGGTCGAGCTCCTCCATCACCCCGTTATTGTGCAACTCACTGTGGGGGTAGACCTGCAGTATTTGAAGTTCTTAATATTCAGCAGATTGTAAATTGTAAAAAAGATATTTAAAAAAGATGATAACACTTTTGGCTGGACCCAGAGAAGCCACTACATCCAAGCACAATGCCAACTTACCAGAAAGAAGAGAGCATTCAATCAAACACCTCTCAGAAATTCTCTTTCTTCAGTGGCCATGCGATTTTATCACTGTAAGTTAGTTTTGTCTGCAAAACTGAATAAAGCAATTGGAAAAATATTCATACAATATTAATTGATGGCTATTACTCGTGAAGCATATATATTATGCACCAATAATACTACGTCAGAAAATCATTTAAAATACATTTTAAATTTTTTAAAACTTTGTAAAGTCTTCTATATACTGTACAGTTCTGCAGCTAATGAAAAACTTTCTGATTGACAACAAGAACACAGGTCTCAAAGCTTGCTTTGTATTCATCGCATCACCACAGCAATGGTCTGGGGCCATGTTACCTGCAGTTCAGCTACTTATCAAAGCAATATTTATTGACTCTTCTCATAAAGGCCCCAGTGTGAGGATATTACAACTAATTTCCAAAGTAGATTGTCCATTCCCTAAGGACCTTAAAGGATCTGCAGGGGGATGGGGAGCACCAAAATCATCAGTAATCTGTCGTTGACTATCTCTTTCAGCGTTTGCAGAATGAGTTAGTGCTCTTTCTGCTGGGCCTCCACTCTGCATCGATAATCTCTTTTACAAATTCAAAATAAATGCTGCAAATGCTAGAAGGAGCTGTAAATGCCCAGCAGGTCAAGTGTGATGATACTGGGTTTGCTGACCCCACAGTTCTAAACTCAAATGAAGACTTTAAGCCCTAACTGATATTGATAGTTGCAGGTGCCCGCACTAAAGAGAGATTATACTGTAACTACCCAATCTTCAAAGACTAGTTCACTTCCCTGTTTATTGTCCACAGCATTTAGCTGCCAATATCCACTATTTGAGCAATGGATTCCCCCACACACCCCCTCCCATCTCTTCCAAAGAGAAGATACCTCCAGCTAACAAAGTAGTTTAAACACAGTTCAAAGTCAAATAGCATTCTTAAAACACATTTAAAATTTGCAGAGGATTTCTGCCTTATAAAGGACTTCCAAGTTACAAACTATTTCTAAAACACAAAGGATTTCCAAACACAATTACAATTCCTATGAACTAAAAAGACGTACCAACGATGCAGACCAACAAATCATCTGCCACAGAAATGAAAGCCCGAGGAATGGACTCTAGCTAACCCATCCTTCTTTTGATGTTCTTCAACCATTCCTAATTACCCTGACCTGCCCCCATAGATATTTCCTCAGATGCCCTTTTTATACAAACAGTCCAAATGCTTCTTGGAGACACAGTTCTCAGATGCTCACAACTAATGCTGTGAAGCTAACTCCATAAGACTTCCAGCTTATTAGCGTGTCAGCAATTTGATATACTCAGTGATAAGTGATACTATCCATCTGGTCTGCAGGCTCCCTTGAACTCAATAACTGGTTATGAAACAAGCCCAATTAACATTCCTATTGCCTGGTACTACACCTTTTGGGAAGTCAGTCCAGGTGCTTTGCCCAACACTTTGTTTGCAAAGCTGCCCTTTTAATTTCAAATCGTTCATTGCTTGCCATTTACATTAAAAGATGAAGATTGGCTCCCAGTTGTGAACAGCAGCTAAACAAGAATATTAGTTGCAGTTTGATCTTATTCAAAAGCAACCCTTTGATCTCCAGGAGTGTCAGCTGCTATGTTTAGAAAGCTGAGCTTGGCTAAAAAGAAGAGCCGCCTGACCCAGAAAGTGAATATCAATCACACGGGCAGGACCTTTGGAGAGAGAAAAATAAGAAATGCAGATTAATAACCAATGTGAATATTTCCAATAATTTGCAAACATTTCTCAAGACTTTTAGAACTTCCATTTCATTGAATATATTAGTGCAAGTACCAGTGGTTTGGATCTGAAGCACACTTGTGTAATGTTGTCAAAAGGAATACTTTACGTTACGGGGTTCAGAAGCTGCATAAACAAGTGCAGGACCAATCCTTTGACAACAAGTGCTCTCTGGTGAACAGGATATACTTTGTGTTGGAATCAAAACTACCATGCCAGGGAAATAGTCCTCAATGGAGAGCAACATAACTGAAACCATCTGATCGAGGGTGTCAAATGAGCAAATAAGCCTAGGTTTTCTCCCTTTTCCATTCCAGAAGCAAATTGTTCCTTTTCACCTGTGCTAATCAGCATCTTTTTTTAATAGTTAAATTTCACCTTTTCTATTATTGAAGCTATCAACAGCAATATTAATCAGTATCTTGGTCTAAGGAAGTAAAGCAAAGAGTAATACACTAGTCAAATCATTGTGTGGATTTTTTGTGAAATGCAAATAGCACGTTGGTGCACAAAAAGAAATTACTTGCAGTCTGAGAAGAGAAATCACTGGACTAACAGAAGTAATAGTAATTGTAAAATGGGCATTCAATCTTGCTTTTGTTAATTTGGAGAGCAATACAGATCAACAAATATTGATATTAATATTTATCTGGAAAAGCATGTTTAAATGGAGAATGTAGGGCTACTGGGGAGTGAGATCAAGGGGCTTTGCATACCTCAGATATTAACAGGAGGACACCACCAAATGCAGCTACTGAATCCTCATAAATTTATGAAACTAATCTCATGAACTGTAATTGTGTGCACAAGTCATCCCTTATAGCTGTGTTTTTGTTTTGTATGCCAACTAATGCCTTAAGGGTCAGAAAGTGTATTGTTTGTAATTTGAATTCAGATATTTTGTTGGAAGGATTTTTTATTGTAGACAGCCAAACAATGAACTGTGAATCGTTCTATTAGCAATTTGTAATCATGGATATGTAGAAAACTACATCTGATTTAGTTTGCGGGCTCATAGGCTATCATAAATCAGAATGTGTATAATTTATGATAATCATCTAAAACAGATATTAAATCTTATACTTATTTCTTACAGTTTCTGTTATTAATTTCAATTCTGTAGTAACTATGGTCAGTTACTGATTTAACTTTCATCATGCACTTACACCCCAGCCTGGAAATTAATGCGCATTTCTTCACTATATAAAAACTGAATACTGTTTCGAAACTCTCTTCACCATCGTTTAAATGTCAGTGATACATTAAAATCTGATCTCAAATAATCACCATGTCCTAATAAATCTCCTTCTGTACAGTTTGAACAGTTTGAAGCTGCACAGCTTGAAAGTGTCCTGCAGAAAGCAGCTCAGATCCTCGATTTGATTTTCACTCGGAGTTGAAGATAGAATTTCTAATCTGTACTTTTCATTCCATAAGTTAGAAAATTGGATTCAAACCCCATATGCTATGAAAAGTTAGTGCCACGTACACAGGAACATTTTGATGGTAAAGAAAAAAAACTTTTAAGTTGAGCTCCATTAGAGAAAGTGGGGACTGGCAGCTTTATTTGGTTCATTCTAAAGATTTTACAGCATTAGTTAAACCTTTTAATTACATCAAAGCATTAGATAATGGCTTAAACCCATGTTATTCATTATGGAACTAGTCTCATTAAACTGATGCAACTGAGTTAATTGTCTAATTCCAGCAATACAGTGTTTCTCTATTTGATAGATGGCTTCTGTGTATAATTGGTCTCAGCAGAGGTACAAGACTGATCAAAAGAGGCTCTAGTACATGGTTTGTAGACTCTGCCCCATCCATTGCCAGCACAATCCTCCCCACTATCAATGACGTCTTTGAAAGGTGATGCCTCAAGAAGGCAGAATCACTGCCCTGTGCATGCCCTCTTCTAATTACTACCACCAGGGAGGGCATACAGGAACCTGAAGATTCACACTCAACATTTTAAGAATTGCTTCTTTCCCTTCAACATTGGATTTCTGAACAGTCCGTGAATGTATGAACACTACCTCACTGTTCATCTTCTGCACTACTTACTTATTTGATTAACTTGAAACAATTTGTATGACTGCTGCCACAAAACCAATTTCACAACATATGTCAGTGATAATAAAACTGATTCTGCTTCTGAAACATATACACTTTGAAAGAATATCCCATATGATGGTGGAATTATACAATAGCACGGAAGTTAATAACACTTCACCTTTCCCTGTCTCCATGCAAAATTATTAGCCACATTTCATCTCAAGATACTCCAATCAAACTGTAAATTCATAAGTTCTATTTGCAAATTCACGAATTCCGTTTTTTTCAAATTGCTCCTCTGTTTGCACCTTATCGTGTATTTGCATATTCCTTAATCAAGTCCCCCTTTCTATAAACTGAGATACGCATCTTCTAAAACATTATCAAATGATTATCAAATCGTTATCAAATGATTGCTTCAGAACCATCTCCTGGTTTGACCTCCGTACTTCCTTCCTTCCACATACAACTTCGGATCTCAAACCAATAAGTTCATCTTCCATCTTCTAAAAGCTTTGCATTGTGGTACTGAGAGACTGCAGTACAATAAGACACTTTTGTTACATTTCAATATTTCCTCCAAGATCAGTTAAGATATTGATTAATGGTAGAGCATGCTCAATAGTCTGTAAAATTCACCACTCTTCCAATTTCTTAAAACAAAATCTTTACAGTCTTACTCTGTTCTACTATAGCTCTGCACCCAATTACTTTGGCCTCCATGATCCAATCTGGAATGTACACTGTGTTAAAGCTACTATAGAAACCTGTCTTAAACTACACAATAATACCACTGGGATTGTCTTATTACACCTCAATGAATTCAATACCTGCTAAAGCCTCCTTTCAACTTATGATTATTTTTTGAAAGCACTAATAGTACAGTAAACTATATTGTTTATTTCATTCTTAATTTCACAGAAAGATAAAGCTAAGTTTGTAAATACACTTAAATATTTTGGAATCCTATTTCAATCTCTCCCTTTGCTCTGGTCACTTCACAGCACATTTAGAAATCAAGATAAGAAATGCCTTTTTGTTGGCTTTGTGGAATAGTCCATGTTCCAAGCCTATACGGGTATCCGTCCCCCTCTTTTCCTTAGCTACATCGACGACTGCATTGGTGTTCCTTCCTGCACGCATGCTGAGCTCGTTAACTTCATTAACTTTGCCTCCAACTTTCACCCTGCCCTCAAATTTACCTGGTCTATTTCTGACACCTCCCTCCCCTTTCTTGATCTTTCTGTCTCCATCTCTGGAGACAGCCTATCTACTGATATCTACTATAAGCCTACAGACTCTCACAGCTACCTGGACTATTCCTCTTCCCACCCTGTCTCTTGCAAAAAGGCTATTCCCTTCTCACAATTCCTCCATCTCCGCTGCATCTGCTCTCAGGATGAAGCTTTTCATTCCAGGAGAAAGAAGATGTCTTCCTTTTTAAAACAAAGGGGCTTCCCTTCTTCCAACATCAACTCTGCTCTCAAACTCATCTCTCCCATTTCCCGCACATCTGCCCTCACCCCATCTGCCCACCACCCCACTCGGGATAGGGTTCCCCTTGTCCTCACCTACCACCCCACCAGCCTCCGGATCCAACGTAAAATTCTCCGTAACTTCCGCCACCTCCAACAGGATCCCTCTACCAAGCACATCTTTCCCTCCCCTCCCCCTTCTGCTTTTCACAGGGATCGCTCCCTACACGACTCCCATGCCCATTCATCACCGATCTCCCTCCTGGCACTTATCCTTGTAAGCGGAACAAGTGCTACACCTGTCCTTACACTTCCTCCCTCACTACCATTCAGGGCCCCAGACAGTCCTTCCAGGTGAGGCGACACTTCACCTGTGAGTTGGCTGGTGTGGTATACTGCGTCCGGTGCTCCTGGTGTGGCCTCTTATATATTGGTGAGACCCGACGCAGACTGCGAGACCGTTTCGCTGAACACCTACGCTCTGTCCGCCAGAGAAAGCAGGATCTCCCAGTGGCCACACATTTTAATTCCACGTCCCATTCCCATTCTGATATGTCTATCTCTACTGTCAAGATGAAGCCACACTCAGGTTGGAGGAACAACACCTTATATACAGGCTGGGTAGCCTCCAACCTGATGGTATGAACATTGACTTCTCTAACTTCCATTAATGCCCCTCCCCTTCTTACCCCATCCCTGACATATTTAGCTTTTTTTCTCTCTCTGCCCATCACTCTGCCTGTTCTCCATCTCCCTTTGGTGCTCCCCTCCCCCTTTCTTTCTCCCTAGGCCTCCCATCCCATGATCCTTTCCCTTCTCTAGCTCTGTATCCCTTTTGCCAATCACCTGTCTGGCTCTCAGCTTCACCCCACTCCCTCCGGTCTTCTCCTATCATTTTGCATTTTCCCCTCCCCCTCCTACTTTCAAATCTCTTACTATCTTTCCTTTCAGTTAGTCCTGACGAAGGGTCTCAGCCTGAAATGTCGACGGCACTTCTCCCTATCGATGCTGCCTGGCCTGCTGTGTTCCACCAGCATTTTGGGTGTGTTGCTTAGAAATGAACAGCTACGATTGAATACATGAACCTCTACCTGCCAGCCCTGATTGTTTTGTTAGTATTTTAGGAGGTTAAATAATTTTGATGCAGTGCTGTTAGGGTGACAACCAGATATATCTTTAATAAAATAGGCTTATACCTATTTTATTTGTTAAAAGGGAGACATTTTTTAAATAAATGAAAACAATAAGAAAGGAGGGGAAAAAATGATTTTATGAAGCAAAAGAGACAAACCATGTGCATGTTTTTGTCAGGAACAGGGGCAGGATTGGACCCAAATGCAGGACACAGACACTGAAGTACTAGGGGTAGGACAGGATGGGGATGCCATGGCATGAAAGGGGTAAGGCAGGTGGGGCTGGGTCCCACAGCTCCGACGTGGCAGGGCAGGAGGGTCCCACGGTTCCGACGTGGCAGGGCAGGAGGGTCCCACAGTTCCGACGTGGCAGGGCAGGAGGGTCCCAGGCAGGGCCGCCTCCCAGGCAGAAACAGAGGCCTGGGCCAGTCGCAGACACCTGGGCAGGTGCAGGGCACAACCCTTAGGGAGCAATAGGTGGAAAGGGCAGAACCCCCACCAGGCAGCGGCAGTCCAGCCAGACCTGCCCGACAGGGGCAACAGGTAGGTGGGGGCAGAACCCCCACCAGGCAGCAGCAGTCCAGCCAGACTTGCCCGACAGGGGCAACAGGTAGGTGGGGGCAGAACCCCCACCAGGCAGCAGCAGTCCAGCCAGACTTGCCCGACAGGGGCAACAGGTAGGTGGGGGCAGAACCCCCACCAGGCAGCAGCAGTCCAGCCAGACTTGCCCGACAGGGGCAACAGGTAGGTGGGGGCAGAACCCCCACCAGGCAGCAGCAGTCCAGCCAGACTTGCCCAACAGGGGCAACAGGTAGGTGGGGGCAGAACCCCCACCAGGCAGCAGCAGTCTAGCCAGACCTGCCCAACAGAGGCAAGGGATCAGAAGGAAGCTAGGTCCAGGGTGAGCAGCAGGACTACCACGATACACCGGGTACATTGGTAAAGGCAACCGACATCACAGGCAAGGCGAATAAGGCAGAATAGCAGGACCAGCACACAGGAGAGAAGCAGAGGAACAAGACCAACCGGATAGAGCATATACAGAACAGGCCAGCAACCAGGGCAGAACAGGATTCAGAGCCAGCAGGACAACCCCACAACTAGGCTCAGTCCCCGAGCCCCTTATAAACATCTGCCCCCTAATAGGCGACAGGTCTACCTCCTTAAGCCAAGATAAACCAAAGGCTCCAGGTGACAGGAGGGCTGGCTGCAAAGCCCGGAGTCTGGAGTCCGTGGACCGGAGCAAGACCCGGAAGGCGGAATCCAGCCCGGACCCTAACAGTTTTGCAATGTTATTGCTAATAATATATATTATATTGCAAGAGTATATTTATTTTCAATATTTTAATATCATGCCTGGAGGAAGATAAAGGTTATACAAATATAATACTCATGTTAATATCCAAACGTATATAATTCTGTGCTCCCAAAACATTTTGTACATCTGCCTTCACTAAAATACATCGAGGTTCCTTTACCCTTCTACTAACTGGTTTTGGGTGCCTTTCAATGCTATTCAGCTTGTTTATTCTTCATGAAGGATGTGAGATTCCTCTGAAATTAGGGTGCAAATCCCTAAACCAAGCATATACCAAAAGATCTGAAGGATCTCTGGACCATTTCTCTGAATTTTTCTAACCAAACCCAACCAGATGCCCAAAATGACCAGAGTCAAGATCATGAGTTTAGTGACAGACTGTGTTAATTATCCCAGGCAACAGACAAGTTCAGAGCCAGTCTCTGAAAGAAATCTGGAGAGCACGGAGGGAAGGAGATCCAAAGTTTTCTTGTGCAAATACCATTGGCATCCTGCTTGGAACTATGTTCACAGATTATAACACCCTCCACGCCCCTTAAATTTAAATGATGGCATCTGCTTTCGCTGTATACAATTGGCACTCCAACAACAGTAAACCAATGATCTCCTCACAGTACAGCTCAGTGCAGCATTTGTCCCAGCCGGCAAGTTCTCTATGATAACAAACTTCAATGGAGCCAAACAAGTAGGTGGTGGTGGTGGGTGGGGGTGTCCAGCTTCCATCTCATCCAGCCAGTGGTCATGAGGTAGGCAGTAGAATCCTGGCAGATGGCTGCACGTCAGCGCATGGAGCAGCCAGAACTCGGTGCTAAGCAGCAGTGCTAATTGCCCTGTAGTGCCCCACTCCAGCTCTCACAGTCTGCCTTTACAACATTACCTCACTCCACAACAAACCATGCAATCACTTCGCCAGGGGAGCACCAACAAAGCAATGACTCCTCAAGCACGTACTCAGCACTGCAACTGTCAGCAATGTTGTAGTGAGCCTTTTAAGTGTTCATCCTCTTGCCTCTGGGAGAGCATCCTGAACGTTTACGTGAGATACCAGTATACCTATAATGCCAGCTATGTTCAGGTTAGTCATCACATAATACCAGTAGCGACTTCTCTAAGCCAAGTATTCAGCAGCTTTCCAGATGCAAAAAATGAAAGAGGCAACACACAGCACTTCAGAACCTTCTGTGACCATCCAATAGTCCAAACACTAACTACAATCTGACGTCAATCTTTGTGGCCAAAATTTTGGAAATAAATAAGTGAAATGTTTTTCTAACGCTTTTTGCAAAGCTGACTGAAAGTGTTCTTTTTTAAAATCAAAGACTAGCATTGCCCTCTGCAGGTCGCTATGGAAATGAAGAATTGATTTACAATGGCCAATGCATCAGTTAAAATTTTAAAATGTCAGCTTCATATTTCTTCTGCTCACTGATTTATTTGTCTGTATGACAATTGGACAGGATAACAAGTATTTACAGAAGCATTCTTTGGGTGCTATGTTGATGAGCAGCTTTCACATGATGCACTGAGCGGTTCCTTTATAATAAAGCACCAGTTATTTCTCATTTCATTTTATTTCAAATGGTTTCCATGCCCAAGGTGCTGCCTCCTGTAAGCATATAGTTTCACAGGAACCTGTCCATTCTGCAGCCACCTTGTCAACATAACATCCACTTATTAGATTGTAAATAAGTGAAATCATACCTGGGCCTAGTCTTATTATATAACTGATATTCGCCAATGCATACCTTCCGGCTGAGGTCAAAGGATAGTAATTCCTGCTTCCAACATAATCCAGTAACTGACAGAGACTAATTATATTAACCCAACACCAACAACTCACTGATCTGACTGGAAATAGTAAGCACTGCACAGATAAGGAACAAAAGCATAGCACTCTGTGAATCTAAATGAGTTTCATATAGAACTGTGAAGTTTATAGAAAAACTTCAATTTATTTTTATATTGGAAATGACCTGCAATGCTTATGGATTGGCTAAAAAGTGGCAAGTAATATTCACCTCACCCCAAGGGCCAAGTAATGATATCATTGAAAACAGAGTGTTTCGTCGTCAGTCCCTCACATTCAGCATCCTGGGATATAACCTTTGACTAGAAACTTATCCGGGCCAGCCAAATAAAAAAGGACTGAGTGTTTTGCAGCAAATGACACATATTCTGATCCCCGAAGGCCTTTACTTCATTATGAAACAAAGATCAGTACTCTGATAATGTACTACAAACTTCCCTGAATGAGTGTCAGCAGTAACTCTCAATTAACTCAAACCTATCCACAACAAAGTCAGACAATATTCTGAGTTTGTAATACATTTCTGTTCCTTCTTCATCTCACAGTACAAATCCTCAGACTTTCCTGAACAATAGTTAAGTTCAAAAAGTTAGCTCGTGACTACTTTCTTAAAGCATTGAAAAATAAATGCTGGTCTTGCTGTAAGTGAAAAGTCAATACTTTCTACATAATAGATGATACAGATCTTGATAGCTACTACAACTATGCAATAAATTATACACTTATTAAAGGAAATGGGCCATTATACAGTAATAGCAATATTGTAGCCCAAACTCACAAAGATTGACCAAACTT
Organism: Hemitrygon akajei; assembly: GCF_048418815.1. NCBI lineage: Eukaryota > Metazoa > Chordata > Chondrichthyes > Myliobatiformes > Dasyatidae > Hemitrygon > Hemitrygon akajei. The sequence goes on from NC_133136.1 coordinate 48,950,990, forward strand.
AATATATCACAGAATGCCTTAAGGAACCAAAGGTGCTGCAAGGAGCTCTTAAAACACAAGCTGTGAGAGGAATCAGAAAGAAGTGACAGTGACATGCATTCACTGAAGCTAAACCATTTTGTTTCTTCTCTGCTCCACTGTGGTTTTGGCTGTCTACAAGACTCTGAAATTCACGGGAATGTAATGACCTTGGCTCCAGTAACTCTGGATTTGTGCCCAAACTCTTTGGAGAGGTTGATGCTCAAATCTGAGTTTGGCTCAAATCTATTCATCTGCTCTTCAAAATGCTGGTAAACACAACTTTTCCCTTCAGAAAAGCTTCTGTATGGTAGTGATCTATTTTTCAACAAATACATTTCATTTGTGGCAATAGGCTGGTTAACTTAGGGAATTACAACAAATAGAGTGGAGGTGATGCAATCAAATGAAGAAAGTGGGGGAAGTAGCATATTCGATTGTATACAGACAGGCAAACACTATCGCCCCATAGATTTTTCTACGTGAAATGTAACTTATGTGTCTAATCTATTGAAATCATATCAAGTCAGATATAAAACTGACACAAGACGTCAGAATAAGGGAGGATCCTGCATACCGTAGGGAAGGGCAAAGGCAAGTTGAAGATCAAAAGGGAAGCCGAGGAGATAGCTGATAATGGGAATCAAAGTTTTACCTTAGAAGTACAATTCCTTAGCCACGAACACATTGAAATAAAGGTGCAGTGACCTGATCAATCATTAGAAGTTATCAATGGGTTAACGACCACTGATCCTGAGACAACTGTGAGTACAGTATTAACCTTGTAAATTTGGAAAGAGAAGGAGGTTATCATAATGTCAGCCATTACATTCAACTTATTGTGAACTCTAAACTCAATATCACCAGAAAATGCTGGGAACAGTCAAAAGATCACGCACCATCTGTGGAAGGAGCAGCAGTGTTAATGTTTCGGGTCAGAGGCCCTTCACCAAAACTGGAAGGTGCCATGCAATGGCAAAATCCCGGTGCTATTTCAGTAATCCACTTTAAATTTTAAATTGTAGTTGTCCTGATGAGGTGATGAAATTTTCATCACGTTGTTATAATTTAAACTGCAAATTAATTTGGAAGGCAAAGTCTGCAGTTACTGGAGATCGCAAGGGTACAGGCAGTTCTAAGCAGCAGACTGAAGTGTAAAGCTGTTGCTATTTTAGATCAAAAACAGAAATAAATATATTGTTTCCTGAGTGTTGACAGTTTATTTTTCTTCCTAGTTCGCAGCAGAGTAACTCATTTGCCACCGGTAGCCAATTTGAATTCCATTCTGGAGCCATCTGCATGTTCTCTCCATGACGACGCGGATTTCTTCCGGGTGCTCTGATTTCCTCTCATAGTCCAATGACATACTGGTTAGTAGGTTAATTGATCATTGTATATTGTCCTGTGATTAGGCTAAGATGAAATAACTTGGGTGCTCGGTGACACGACTTGTCGGGACAGAAGGGTCTGTTCTGCACTGTGTACCTAAATAAATTCAGCCACGATCGAATGGCAAAGCAGTCTCAATGGGCTAAAAAGCCTAATTCTGCTCCTATGTTGTATGGTCATATAGTCTAAAGGGATCTAAGTACCCTAGTGCACAAATCCCAAAAATTTAGCAGACAGGTTCAGCAAGTGGCTAGGAAGGCAAATGGCTTATTGGTCTCTATTGCAAGTGGCTTGAAACCTAGAAATAGTGAGGTATATTGGTAAGGCCACACCCAAAGTACCATGCCCAGTTTTAATTTTCTTATTTAAAGGAAGAATATTAAGAAATCTTTCTTAAAGAAAGATTGGAGGAAGCCCTAATTAACTCTCAGGATGAGAGAGAGTTATCCTATCATGTATGTTCAAAGAAATTAAATCTATATTTCGTGGAGTTCAGAAAAATAAGGGATAATCATTTTAAAACACACAAGATCCTTAAGAGGGCTTGACAAAGTAGGTTGCCATAGACAGCTGCTGAGGCCAAGTCATTGAGTATACTTAAAGCGAAGGTTGAAAGGTTCTTGAGTAGTCAGGGTGTCAAAGATTACGGGGAGAAGCAGGAGAATGGAGTTGAGAGAGATAATAAATCAGCCATGATGCAATGGTGGAGCAGACTCAATGGGCCAAATGGCCTAATTCTGCTCATATGTCGTATGGTCTTGTTGGCCATGGAGGAATTAAAATATAGAAGAAAACATCAAACTCAAATGTTTCGAGGTCAGTAGAAGCAGTGGAATAATTGTCTTTGTTCTTGCCTTGTGCTTGAAGGAGATGGAGGTTCCCATTTTGTGAAGCTGCTCTGTTATCTTGATCTTGTGAACTGATTGAACTGATTCTTGTTCTAGGATAATCTAATCAGAGCAATTAAACATGGATGAAAGGAGCTTTTGCTATGGACCTGCTGAACCTGAGATCATTCTCAGATACTGTAAACTGTGTATTGTGTACAATGGCAAGTTTGCAGCAGTAATCTCATTATCTCAGCCCAATGTCTGGGTGACCTGTTTGCCTGATTTGGACCAGAATTAGAGGGAACAAAAGACATCACCTTAAAGCATGAAGTTGTGTAGCCCTTGGACTACATCCTATGGGAAGGTGTTAGATGCCAATGACACTGAAATGCAACATTTGAATTGGTAAGGAATGAATATAAAAGCTGAGGTTTTCAGGTATAAGGTAACAATAACTTCGGAAATTCACCATTGCAAGGAAGAACCCGCATGCCAGCAGCTAGGAAAAGAAGGATCGATCCTCTGGCCAATGGAGATCCCCTATTTCAGTGTTGTAAGTTGGAAAAGTAGTCTGAGTGAATATTGGTACAAAGGGAACAGTGGAATTAATGTTTTAAGCTGTTGGCCCAGGTCAACATAATTACATTGTTGTTTATGCAGAGACAATAAAGTAAAAGCTTTGATTAATTAAGAGTTGTGTAGTGAGTTTCCTAACCTAGTACCATTGATGATTGGTCATCAGTCTTATTGTCTTATATCAAGATGTTTCCACTAATTGAATCTTGATGCAGCTACAAGATAATAGGGTACTTAAAACGGAGGTATGAAGGAACAAGAATTTTCCACCATAGAAGTTTGTAGATTTTAGATCAGTGGAGATACAGCGGTGCTAGAAAGTTTGTGAACCCTGTAGGATTTTCTCTATTTGCGCACAAATACGACCAAAGATGTGATCATAATGTGATCACATAAGTCCTAAAACGAGATTAAGAGAACCCAATTAAATAAATAACACAAGAAACATTATTCCTGTTCATTTATTTATTGAGAAAAATTATCTAATATGACATGTACTTTTGGAAAAAGTATGTGAACCTTTGCTTTCAGTAACAGGTGTGACCCCCCCCTTGTACAGCAATAACTTCAACTAAACGTTTCCAGTAACTGTTGATCAGTCCTGCGTGTTGGTTTGGAGGAATTTTAGACCATTCCTCCTTACAAAGTTGCTTCAACTCTGCGATGTTGGTGGGCCTCCTTGCATAAACTCATTGCTTCAGGTCCATCCACAACTGGAGGGGCAGAGCATAGTCAAATGGCACTAAAGGGCAACTTCTTTGCTTGCATCTTTGGAAACAACTCTATTGCTAGCTTTGATATCTCTTTTTTTCCTTTTCAAGGTTCTTTTGAAGACCCTGACCTGGAGCTTCACTCTGACTTTGGTTCTTTGCAGGAATGGGACCCGTTCTCAGGGCCTCGCAACCAGCCGCTTTTTGATATGCCAAGGACGCGGCCTGGAAGTCTTGAGTGCCTTCAGGGTGACGGATTTTCGTGGCTCTGGAGACGTGCTGATTGTAGGCCAGTACCCCTGACTGAAGCATCACGGGAGAACATGGAACATCGACAGCAGCAGGTTAACAACTGTGGGTTGTGTGTCCAGAGATCTGCGCTTTTCTGGGGTTGACTCTCTGGGCGGAGAACTCGGAAAAAGTAATGCAACAGACTTTTTACATCATAAATCAGTGAGTCGTTTGTTATGTCTCCCCTCTCGCTGTGAAACAGGGACGCCTTTTTTTCCCTTATTAGAGAGTAATAATAAGTCGAATTATTGGGTGAATGGGTAGTATTTTGGGTACTGCAAGTCTGTGTCTTTATTGATGCTTGCTGGATCCTTGTGTACTCAGTGGAAGGGCACTGATGCTCTTTGCTGCTGGGGGCGCTTGTGTCTTTGCTGCTGCTTGTGTGTGTGGGGGCTTTGGGGTTCTAATGTTTAACTGTCATTCATTCTTTGGGGCACTCCTCTGTTTTCGTGGATGTTTGCAAAGAAAAAGAATTTCAGGACGTATATTGTATACATTTCTCTGACATTATACGTATCCATTGAACCTATTGAACATTTCTATAGGATCAAGGTCAGGACTTTAACTCGGCCATTGCAAACATAAATGTTCTTCTTCTTAAACCATCCTGTGTTGAATTACTCTTGTCTTTTAGATCATTGTCTTGTTGCATTATCTAACTTCTATTAAGCTTCAGGTGATGGACTGCTACTCTGACATTCTCCTGTAAAATGTTTTGATACAATTTTGAATCCATTGTTCCCTCAATGATGGCAAGCTGTCCAGGCCCTGAGGCAGCAAAGCAGCCCCAAACCGTGATGCTCCTTCCACCATGCTTCACAGTTGGGATGAGGTTTGGGTGTCAGTGTGCAGTGCCCTTTTCCCTCCAAACATAGCAATGTGCTTTTCTGCCAAAAAAAATTCACCTTTTGTCTCATCTGTCCACAGACCATTGCCCCAGAGGTGTTGTAGAACATCCAGGTGGTCTTTTGCAAACTTGAGACGTACAGCAATGTTTTTTTTTGGAGAGCAATGGTTTCCTCCATGGTGTCCTTCCATGAACATCATCCTTGTTCAGTGTTTTCTTATAGTGGACAAATGAACAGAGACTTTAGCAAGTTCTAGAGATTTCTACAAGTCTTTTGCTGTTACCTTTGGGCTCTTTTTCCCCTCCTTCAGCATTGCACATTGTGCTTATTGTATGACCTTTGCAGGATGCCCACTCCAAGAAAGAGTAGCAACAGTACTGAGTTTCGTTCATTTGGAGACAATTTCTTTTACTGTGGTCTGATGAACACTCAGATCTTTAAAAATGTTTTTGTAGCCTTTTCCAGCTTCATGCATCTTTACAATTCTTCTTCTAAAGTCTTCTGACAGTTGTTTTGATCGAGGCAGGGTGCACATGAACAAATTTTTCTTGAGAAGAGCAGGCTCTGTCAGTAATTGACTTTGTGTTGTTTTTTTTTTAAAGGGCAGGGCACCTCTACAACCCGCACCTCAAATCTCATCTCATTGATTGGAACACCTGACTCCAAACATCTTCTATAGAAGGCATTACCCCAAAGGTTCACATATATTTTCCAACAAATACATATCATATTGGACCATTTTTCTCAATAACTAAATGAACAAGTATAATGTTCTTGTGTTATTTATTTAATTGGGTTCTCTTTATCTAGGTTTAGGACTTATGTGAAGATCTGATCACATTTTAGGTCATATTTATGCAGAAATAGAGAGAAATCAACAGAGTTCATAAACTTCCTAGCACCACTGTATTTTTTAAAAGATAGATTTTTTTTAAAGATTTAAGGGCTGTGGGGAATTTACACCAAAAAAAAAGGAGTTAAGGCTCGGGACAGATCACATTGAATGGTGGGACAGCAATGCAGTGCTCTGGGTAAGTAGTCAAAGAGAATTATTGCTTTACCTGGAAAGATCATTTGATGGATAGGGAAGAGGTGAAAGAACCAATGTTACATCTCATGCATCGGCTTAAGGGAGTGGTATCAGATGGATGTGGTTGACGCAGACAGAAAAGCTCTTCCAAGCATTAAGATCAACACTTCATCTCCCGTCTGGGCACACTACAGCCTTCGGGGTTTAATTTAAAACTCATTATTTATTTCTTCCTACTATCAATTTGGCTCAGTGTTCTTTTAGTCTAGACTCCTGGATACCTTTCATAGCCTTGCCATTGACAACACAATGTATAAACAAAAAGAGCATAATCTGATTCCAACTGCTGCATTAAAACATTCTGGTCTTGCCCTCCCAGAGCTATTCCCTTTGTTCTACCGATCCTTATTTGTTTTCTCTCTTTCGCAGAAAGCTCATCTCACACTTGAAACATTTGACAGTTTCTCTTTCCACACATATGAAACATTGAAAACCTACAGCACAATACAGACCCTTCGGCCCACAAAGCTGTGCCAAACACATATTTACTTTAGCAATTACCTAGGATTACCCATAGCCCCCCGTTTTTTTACACTCCATGTACCTATCCAGGAGTCTCTTAAAAGACCCTATCGTATCCACCTCCGCCAACATTGCCGGCAGCCCATTCCACACACTCACCACTCTCTGAGTAAAAAACTTACCCCTGACATCTCCTCTCTACCTACTCCCCAGCACCTCAAAACTGTGCCCTCTTGTGTTAGCCATTTCAGCCCTGGGAAAAAGCCTCTGACTATCTACATGATCGATGCCACTCACCATCTTATGCACCTCTATCAGGTCACCTCTCATCCTCCACTGCTCCAAGGAGAAAAGGCCGAGTTCACTCAACCTATTCTCATAAGGCACGCTCCCCAATCTAGGGAACATCCTTGTAAATCTCATCTGCACCCTTTCTATAGTCTCCACATCCTTCCTGTAGTAATGTGACCAGAACTAAGCACAATACTCCAAGTATTGTGGTCTGACCGGGGTCCTATATAGCTGTAACATTACCTTTCAGCTCTTAAATTCAATCCCGCGGTTGATGAAGGCCAATGTACCGTATGCCTTCTTAACCACACAGTCAACCAGTGTAGCAGCTTTGAGTGCCCTATGGACTCAGACCCCAAGATTCCTCTGATCCTCCACACTGCCAAGAGTCTAACCATTAATGCTATATTCTGCCATCATATTTGACCTACCAAAATGAACCACCTCACACTTATCTGGGTTGAACTCCACCTGCCATTTCTCAGCCCAGTTTTGCATCCTATCAATGTCCCGCTGTGACATCTGACAGCCCTCCACACTATCCACAACACCCCCAACCTTTGTGTCATCAACAAACTTACTAACCCACTCCTCCACTTCTTCATCCAGGTTATTTATAAAACTCACGAAGAGAAGTGGTCCCAGAACAGATCCCTGAGGCACACCACTTGCCTTCCACCTCCATGCCGAATATGACCCGTCTACAACCACTATTTGCCTTCTCTGGGCAAGCTAGTTCTGGATCTACATCTTGAGCTCCTTGAATGTTTCCAAAATTTCAAGCCAAATTTGGAATCAGATTTCAAGAGAAAGATTGTAAAAAGTAACAAGCACAAAAATAACTTGAGGAAGTAAATCACACTGAAAGAATTCAGCACTGGCACATCCGCACCATGTTGACTGGTTCCAGTGCTGCTTCCTGCTGCTCCCATCCACCCTGATAACCTCAGCCTGCTCTACAATGAGGTAAAGACAGATAAAGATAAACCAATGGACAGCCAATCCCATCGACAGAAAGGAATCCAGTTCTTGCCACTCCAAGGCAAAATAACTGGAGGAAATCCTTCTGCTTAAACAGAAGTTACATGATGGAACTTAAGTAATCTACAATAAAAGTAAAATACTTTTACAATCTGGTCTCTGTTACAATCTAAAATTCAACCTCCTGCCCTAAAGTTTGGTCACTGAATCTTCCTCTCATGTTTTTATCACTCCCTTCCTCCTCCTTCCTGGAACTTGCATTTCTCCCAATTAATTTTAACCTCTCCTTTATTTCTCTTTTCTCTTTCCTCTCTCCCTTTCCTTCTTCCCTTCTCTCCTATATATTTCCTTCTTCTCTCTTTTTCATGCCCTACTTTTATAGAACCTGTTGCTTTGCCTCCCAGTCTGTCTTTTTTCACCCTCTCACAGACATCCCTCACCTTTCGTTTTCCCCTTTCCTGGCATGCTGATCCCCTAATTATATTAACTTGAATTCAGCATCACTACTTTAATGCGATTTGGTCAGCTGCTCTGATGTGGAAAGACTGTTGATTTCTTTTAGGAGATTTACTTTCATTTAAAGCTGAACCTCACGGCCTGTCTGTGATTACCAATTCTATATCTGGGTGACATATTACTTTGTCAGATCTCATGCTTCAATTGTGATCAACTTCACATCTTTAGCAAAAATCAAAAGGAATGTTTGACGGTGGATGAATGACTCTGGATTTTAGAATCCAATGTACAAATGGAAATAAATTACTTAATAGATAATGCAGATGAATGATCTTGTATCACCCTTTGCTATGTGCAGTACTAGGTAACAAAGTTCTAAGCAGGCACGTATTTGGCTTTGTTTCATACAGCATTTATTTAAAGAAAAAGAATCTGAAAAACATCAGAGTAAAAAGAAACAATGAACTTGGCCCTGAACTTCTTCAGGGAATTTCCCAATCTCCTGGCATGAGATTAACAGAGTCTGAAAGAAGCAGCAGAAACAATTATTTGCACCATTTCTCCGGGGATTCCATCAATCTCCCAACAAAGCTGCAGCAGGAATTTTGAAGGAGCCCACATGCTGAGTCTCAGCAATCATAGGACATCCCAAAGTGCTCCAAAAATAGAAATCTTTTTCAAAGTACGATCTCCTTTGTTTTATGAGGAACTACAGATGATAATTCTCGTGCTGCAGTGTCCAGCAATGAGCAAACAACAATATGACAAGCAACAGGTAAACAGTCTGGAGTGGTGTTGTCCAGGAAACCAGCAGAATATCAAAGTGCAGATTCCACAAGATGCCAGAGGTCCTCTAGCACAATGCTCTCCAAGTACTATAGTGATGTGTCTGTCTCTGGGCTGAAGCTTGTACTCCAGAAGAAATTCTAGTTTTCAACAAGTTTAAGAAGATAGCACATTATTTTTTGCCTTTGGATGAATTGCACATTCACAAAGAATAATTGGATTTGAAGTACAAAATAAAACTTAAATTTTGGACAGAACACTCTGTCCCAGCCTCCCACAACCATCCTCCCACTCATGGTCCTCTGTTATAGTCAAATAAGGATCCATTATCAGGGATAAAGAATGGTTTGTTATCTGGCCAGTGCCCAAAATGAACAATACCTATTATGAATTGGGCAGAAAACTTCCAAAGCCAATGACAGAGGTGGCTTTATCAGAAAGGACATACATGTGTTAAAGTTGGAAGCATGAAAGGGGCTGGAGAAGGAAGAGTTTACTTTCTTGGGTCATTGGAGTAAGGGAAGAGTCAGCAACAGAACTGTAGCAGCATCAGTATTTTTCTGAGAGAGCAGTAATGGAACAATAGGTAAGTGTCACAGTGTGCGCTCGCAATAGTGAACCCAAGTGTGGAGGAACAGCAGTCTCTCTCTGTCATGGTAGCCGCTGGCACCGGCCCAACACAGGAGCAGCAGATGGCAGCTCACCACTCAACTCAGGAGAGGAGGAATGGCATGAAGAAACGAGAGCAAGAGGTTAGGCATAGGAACACCAACAGAGCCTCGGAGGGACGACTGAGCGACACCGCAAGACTAATCATTCTCTATAACGCAGTAGGACTCCGCTAAAGAGCTAACTAGAGACCCTTTTAAATAATCATAGAAAGCAGGAACCACATGCCAGTCACAATTCACCTGACAAGATTAAACCAAAAGCACAAGGGCTTAACAGCTCTAATAAGATAACCGTTGGTAAATACAGGTGCTCGAGAAACCCAAAGATCAATGGTCTACGGCAAGCCACAGAGGCCCACAGGGCTTATGACAGTGAGAATTTAAATTAAAAAGATGAGATCTGGGGGAGATCTATGCTTGATACAAAAGATGGAGAATATATTAATAAATATTAACATTTCTTAATAACCAGATCTCACTATGAAAGTATTTGGAAATATAGGGCTAAAGAAAAACAGCATGGATTTGTTAAAGGAAAATTTGAAAGTTCACAGAGATTTTATGGAGTTACTGATTGGATAAAGGAGTACAACGAAATGGTGTATATACTATTTCAGAAGCTGATAAGGTATCTCACAAGAGAATTGATAGAAAATCTCAATTTGTTTTGTATGAGAGTAAATGTCATTCCAAAAATAAAGAGTTGGTTGATAGAGAAGCTACAAAAGTAAACTGATGTTGCTAGGGATAGAATAAAGTACGGGAGCGAGTACCCAAGTGTCAGTGCTGTGGCCAGTGTTGTATTCCCTGTATCTACTATTTTAAACTAGCTATTCTTTTTGAATGCTCCCAGCAAGTTCGGCATGAAGGTTGCTGTCTGCCCTGGGCCTTGATGAAAAGAGCAAGAACCATGCAGCTCGCAGAATGGGGAGAAAGCAGAAAGAACCTCTTGCTGGACATGGAGTTGAGCTGGAAGTCAGCAGCAGTGACTTGGCCACTACTGCTGTTCCGCCAACTGGACAGCATAGTGGTTAAGGGTCAAAACCCTCCTTGAAGGTTGGGCACCACCTGATGACATCTGCTCCTGGCCAAAGGCTGTGGTTACCTCATCAGGTAACTGTAGAGAGCACCCCAGTGTATGATGTAAGCAAGCAAATTGTAGATATAGGGAATACAACATTACAATGTACTGTGAAAATTTAGAAAAGATCAGAATATGAGGAACTATTTAAAAATATCAGAAAGCCAGATGCCTAGAAATCCAATCACAAACAAGAAAAAATCTGCAGATTCTGGAAATCCAGGCAACACACACAAATGCTGGAGGAACTCAGCAGGCCAGGCAGCATCTATGGAAAAGAGTACAGTCACCATTTCAGGCTGGGCTGAGACCATTCAGCAGGATTGGAGAGAAAAAAAGAAGAGAAGTCAGATTTAGAAGGTGGGGAGAGGGGAGGAAGAAACACAAGGTGATTGGTGAAACTGGGAAGGAGGAGGGGTGAAGTAAAGAGCTGGGAAGTTGACTGGTGAAAGAGATACAGGGCTGGATAGGGGAGAGTTTGATAGGAGATGACAGAAGGCCATGGAAGGAATAAAAAGGGGGAGCTGCACCAGAGGGATGCAATGGGTGGGCTAAGAGATAAGGTGAGAGAGGGGAAACGCTGCCCTCAACCGCATCTCTTCCACCGCATATGTCTGCCCTCACCCCATCCCACCTCCCCACCAGGGATAGGGTTCCTCTTGTACTCACCTACCATCCCACCAGCCTCTGCATCCGGTACATAATTCTCTGTAACTCCTGCCATCTCCAACAGGATCCCACCACCAAGCACATCTTTCCCTCCCCACCAATTTCTGCGTTTCACAGGGATCGCTCCCTACGCAACTCCCTCGTCCATTCATCCCTCCTCACTGATCTCCCTCCTGACACTTCTGCTTGCAAACAGAACAAGTGCTACACCTGCCCCTACACCTCTTCCCTCACAACCATTCAGGGCCCCTAACAGTCCTTCCAGGTGACATGACACATCACCTGTGAGTCTGTTGGGGGTCATCTTTTGTATTGGTGCTCATGGTATGGCCTCTTGTATATCAGTGAGACCCTATGCTCCATCCAACAGGAAAAGAGGGACCTCCAGGTGGGCAGCCATTTTAATTCCTCTTCCCATTCCCATTCCAACATGTCCATCCATGGCCTCCTCTAGTGGTGCAATGAGACCACACTCAGGAGGAGGAGCAACACCTTATATTTGGTCTGGGTAGCCTCCAAATTGATGGCATGAACATTGATTTCTCAAACTTCCAGTAATGCCCCCCTTCTCTATTCTCCATCCCCTTTTCCTTCTCTCACCTTATCCCCTTGCCTCCCCATCGCCTCCCTTTGGCGCTCCTCCCCCTTTGTCTTTCTTCCATGGCCTTCTGTCCTCTCCTGTTAGATTCACCCTTCTCCAGCCTTGTGTCTTCTTCAATAATCAACTTCCCCGCTCTTTATTGCATCCCTCCCCCTCTCAGTCTCACCTATCACCTTGTATTTCTTCCTTCCATCCCCCACCTTCTAAATCTGACTCTTCATCTTTTTTTCTCCAGTCCTGCTGAAGGGTTTCGGCCCAAAAATTCGACAATACACTTTTCCATAGATGCTGAGCGATCCGCTGAGTTCTTCCAATATTTTGTGTGTGTAGCCTAGAAATTCAAGTCGTGTTAGTCTTTCTAAATGTACTATCCAGGTATTTGTGTGTTTTCTCCAAAATTAACTTAATTGACTTTGTTAGTATGAATTTTACAGATTGAGTACAGTACATTCTTACATAATGAGCAAAACACTGCTGGTATTGACATAATGTTCTAGTCACTGAACTATTCCTCCTTGCCCAACAGTCTTTGCATAGAGCAGAATAGGCCATATCAGGCATTAAATCATGAGGCAATACCTGATGAGCTTTAGATAAAATTGACTTGGGTGTTTTAATTAATTTTAAAACTTTTTAAATAAGAAATTCAATAAGAACATTAGGATAATAAGTGAACTACTAAATGAGCCTTTTTATTCCACACAATGTCTGCATGAATACAGTATACACATGGCCCCTCTCTTCAGCATAGTCTGTGAGTACACTGTGATAGCAGGATATTGCTGGACTCAATGCCAAGTCCAGCAGCAGAGAAACAGCAAACCTGTTCCCTCAGCATCTGACATCCAACTTATTTCTTGCTTCTGTATTTCAGCATGTAAGATCAGAAATTGGAGACAAGCTGAAGAATGAAGAGTAGGTAGCCACTGTTCTTTATGGCACCACCAGCTAAAATATGTACGATCTAGTCCTTTAAACCAGGGATATATTTCTAGGCAATAGATTTTTGGCAGAGTTGATAACATTATGGGAGTTAACATTCAATTTGGATAACATGAACTATTGCATTTTGTGAGAAAAGCAAAGAACTGAAGTATATTCTTAATAGAATGACACCAGAAAGACAAAAAAGACATGGATGAACAGACAAACCCAGGAGTTCAAATATGTAATTCCCTGAAAGTGAGAGCGCAGATGGATGAAGTCATAAAAGGTGACAGAATCATTAGTTATGCTGTAGTAAAAGCATCGTACTCATTATTTGACATCCCATTATAAAAGAGATATTTAAGATATACGGAAGATAGATTAATCAGGATGATGCTACAGGTAAGATTAGAGTCATCAAGGGAGATGAGCTACTGCAGAAAATTTCAGTGGAATGCAACTTTGAAGAGATGTAACAGATGGAGTTAAAATAATGATGAGTCTTAATAGAATGGAGGAAGAAACATTACTTGCTCTGGCTGATGGCCAGTCATTCTGTTACAATTCTCATGAAGAAAATGTGGGAGAGAGTCATTTACAAGAGAATTGTTGAAATGAAGACTGCTCCATCATGGAAGATGACCAAGAAAGAGACCAATGCTCTTACTAAGAGAAAATTGGATAAACACTTGTAGATGAAGAAAAATCAGGGTATTGAAATGAGGATGCAGCAGTGGGACGATGATTGCATTGCTCTTGTGAAGAGTCACAACAAACTTGATGAGCTAAAAAACCCCTTCTGTGTTCTAAGATTCAATGACACTATGGCAACAAAGGTGCAGCCTGCATTCTTTTGAATATAATGTATATAATGTAGAATTTGGCAATAATTAAGGACCAAAATTAAACAATTGCTAATAGTGTACAGGAGGTGATTTAAAATAGAATTGCAGGGGTATTGGAAACAGAGCACCAGAACAGATCGTGGAGTGGTTGTGGAGAAAGACGTCATTAAGCCTACAGTATATAAAAGTAAGGAATCAAAAGATTGAGCATGGTGGGACTAATATTCTGAGCTGGGTATATTCAATGCAAGGAGGATTGTGGAAAGGCGGATGAGCTCAGGGCATGGAGCAGCACGTGGAATGATGACATTGTAGCCATTAGTGAGACCTGGTTGCAGGAGGGGCAGGACAGGCAGTTCTGGGGTCCTGCTGTTTTAGGCATGACAGAGCAGAAGGGATTAAAGGAGGTCGTCAGAGAAAATGTCACAGCAATGCCCATTCAGGACAGACAAGAGAGCTCATCTAATGAGACTTTATGGGTAGGACTGAGGAATTAGAAAGTTATGACTAAGTTAATGGGATTACCGGTATACTATAGACCACCCAACAGTTCATGGGAGTTAGAGGGGCATATTTGTAGAACAATCGCAGGTGATTTTAACTTTCTACATATTGACTGGGAATCCCATACTGCAAAAGGGCTAGATGGGAAAGAGTTTGTCAGATGTGTTCAGGAAAGTTTCTTTAATCAGTACACAGAAGTCCCAATGAGAGAGTCCTTAATCTCCTTTTAGGGAATGAGACAGGGCAGGTGACAGAGGTTGTATGAGGGAACACTTAGCATTTAGTGATTATAATGCCATCAGCTTCAAAGTAATTATGATAAAGGATAAGTCTTGTCTGGGTTGAGATTGGAGAAAGGCCTATTTTGATGGTATCAGAAACTAACTAGCAAGCGTGGATTGGGACAGGCTGTTTTCTGACAAAGGTGTGCTTGGCAAGTGGGAGGCATTCAAAACTGAAATCTTGAGACTACGTATTTGTGTGTTCCTGTCAGAACGAAAAACAAGGATAACAAGTTTAGGGAACTTTGCTTTTTGAGAGATATTGAAGCACTGTTTAAGAAAAAGAAGGTGCTTAGCAGATATAGGCATATAGAAAGAAATGAGGTACTTGTAGAGTATAAGAAATGCAAGAGAATACTTTAAGAAATCAGGAGCGCTAAAAGAAGGCATGAGGTTACTCTAGCAGACAAGGTGAAGGTGAGGAAAAATCCTAAGGGCTTCTATAGATACATTAAGAGGAAAACAATAGCAAGGAACAAAATTGGTCCCCTTGAAGTTCAGAGTCGTAGTCTATGCATGAAGCTGGAAGAGATGGGGAAGATCTAAAATGGATTTTCTGCATCTTGTACTTACTCGGGAGATGGACACAAACTTCTATAGATACGAGGTAGAGCATTATGGACTTTATGGACCCTATACAGATTACAGAAGAGATACAGATTAGGGTGGATAAATCCCCAGGGTCAGACATGCGGTTTCTTCGGACCCCTTGGGAGACTAGTACAGAAACTGCAGGGGCCCTAGCAGAGATATTTAAATCATCTTTAGCCACAGTTGAGGTGCCGGAGAATTGGAGGAAAGCTAATGTTGTTCCATTGTTTAAAAAAGATCTAAGAGTAAATCAGAAAATTATAGGCCAGCGAGCCTGACATCAGAAATGGGAAAGTTATTGGAAAGTATACCAAAGGACCAGATATCTAAGTATTTGGATAGCCAGAGACTGATTAGGCATAGTCAACATGGCTTTGTGCTTGATAGGTCATGTCTAACCAATCTTAGAGTTTTTTACCAGGAAAGCTGATGAAGGCAAGGCAGAGGATGCTGTCTATATGGACTTTCACAAGGTCTTTGACAGGGTCCTGCATGGGAGGCTAGTCAAAAAGGTTCAGGCACTTGGCATTCAGGATGAAGCAGTAAATTGGATTAAACATTGGCACTACAGGAGAAGCCAGAGAGTGATAGTAGATGGTTGCCTCTCTGACTGGAGGCCTGTGACTAGTGGAGTGCCACAGGGACCGGTGCTGGGTCTGTTGTTGTTTGTCATCTATATCAGTAATCTGGATGATAATGTGGTTAACTGGATCAGCAAATTTGCAGATGACACCAAGATTGGAGGTGTAGTGAACAGCAAAGAAGCTTACCAAAGCTTGCAGCAGGATCTAGACCAGCTGGAAAAATGGCAGATGGAATTTAATGCAGACAAGTGTCAGGAGCTGCACTTTCAGAGGACCAACCAGGGTAAGTCTTACTCCTCAGTAGGGCAAGGAGGAGTGCGGTAGAATAAATGGATCTGGGAACACAGATCCATAATTCCTTGAAAGCGGTGTCACAGGTAGATAGGGTTGTTAAGAAAGCTTTAGGCATGTTAGTATTCATAAATCAATGTGTTGAGTACAGAAGTTCAATGCTATGTTGTAATGGTATAAGGCGTTGGTCAGGGCTAATTTGGAGCACTGTGTCTAGTTTTGGACACCTACCTACAGAAAAAATGTAAAGAAGATTGAAAGATTACAGAGAAAATTTACAAGGATTTGCTGGGACTTGAGGACTTGAATCATAGGGAAAGGTTGGATAGGTTGGGACTTTATTCTCTGGGGGGGGTAGAAGATTGATGGAGGTATACAAAATTATGAGGGGTGTAGTTAAGGTAAATGCAAGCAGGCTTCACTGAGGTTGAGTGAGATTACAATTAAAGGTTATGGGTTAAGGGTAAAAGGTGAAATGTTTAAGGGGAACATAAAAGGAACTTCTTCACTCAGAGGGTGGTGAGAGTGTGGGAGGAGCTGCCAGTTGTGGATGCAGTCAAATTCAACATTTAAGAGAAATTTAGATCGGTGCATGGATGGGACAGGTATGGAAGAGTATATGTAAAAAAATATGTTAATTGCATGCATCATCATGCAATTAATGAGCATGTCACAAATTGTCTACCTAGCCTAGTTCACAGTATTCTTTATAGTAATTTCTTATCTTAGTTTCATTGGCATATACTTGTTCTAGTGCCTTGACTGGTTCTCACACCATCACACCACTCCACGATCCCGTCTACCACCGTTATCTCTACATGCTTACTTTCACTGTTAGCTACATTCTCAAGGCATTCAATAGTACAGAGACAATACAGAGATTACATTCTGGCTAATAAATTGGATACATAGTAAATAGCAAACACAAGGTTGGTCACATAGTTCTGGCCACACAGCAAACGTTGCAACTTTATTCTCCAATAATTTCAATATTGAAGTAATACCACAAGGTGCTATCTCAAAAGATGCTTAGCAAATTACAACCACTGCATCTTCTTCCTAGTTTCTTCTTAGGCCATCTCCCAGTGTTTGGAATGACTTGCTCCCACTAAGTCCTATGTACTTTGCAGTAGTTCATCAAGCAAACATGGGGAGAATCAGACATTGTCACCAGAGATGCATGATGGGCAGGACAGAAGGATACTTCAGAGCATTGTGTATTCCTTCCATTACTTATGAAGTGTGTTTATGTTCTCCAGATACACAGATTTAACATCTCTAGTTCCTTCTCCATCTTGAGCAGTCATTACAGACCGGAGCTTCTCATCAGTCCGAAGTGATGTTATACTTTTTAAGGAGTGTTATGCCCGCAGCCCCCTCCTTTGTGAGAATCGCAAGAGCACTATTGGGTTGGGTCAGGGGACCCAGGAAATGAGAGAGAGACGTGCAGAATGCCTCGTTCCCCGGCGATGTAAAGTCACGAGACATAGCCATTGTCTCTTGGAGACACATTTGTGGATTGCGATCCAATGCTACGTGAACGCCTTCAGGCAAAAGTGGGCTGGGTGAAGGGGAGAGATTGCATCACCCCAACCTGATTGACATCTACAACCCTGGAAGTCAGGATAAAAGAGGGTCTGTAGGAACAGCCCCTCAGACGCACCAGAAGAAACGCTAGTGATCCCATAATAGCGGGAAGCCATTTGAAGGAAGCCACGTGCGTTCAGTTCCCTTGCCTGGGAACTGGTGGCTGGTACCACGGAAAATGACTTTGAACTAACAATGGGGAACCAACTCCCCTGACTCAACGGATTGGCCTCATAAAAGACCCGGGCAAGTTTAAAACCATCTCTCTTAAACCCAAAGAGCTGCAGCTTGAATGACAGTGACTTTTATTTTTCCATCAGACAATACAGTATCCCCTAGACAACGATAGAGCTATTTCTTATTGATTATTATTATTATACCTGCGCTTTTCAATTGAGTATTGACGACGTATATTATCTGAATGTTTGTATTAATCTTATTTTTGTGCCCCTTTATAAATAAAGACTTTTAAAAATAGTACTATCAGACTTCAATGGACCTCTCTATCTTTGCTGGTAAGTGACCCAGTTACGGGGTACGTAGCAGGAGGCTTTGAGAACATTCTTGAATCTTTTATTGGGTTTATCTGGCAATCTCGCCCCTATCTTGCCCCTAATTTCCTTTGGTTTTGCCACAGTTCCGACCATTAATTTCCCAATTGCTTCTAATTCGCTTTGATGACGGCACACCTGGTTTCTATCAAGAACTGCAGTATAAGAATCCCGGTGTCACAACCACCAGTTGCCAGATCGTTGGTCTTCTTCCTGTGAGTTAACTATGTTTCCTGACTGCTTAGAACCATTTGTTCTAAGTTTAGCTCCAGTTTCTAGGTTTGCCTATGAGACTCCGTCTCTCTGAGTCAACGCTCCGTGTCAAGTCTCTGAATCCGTGGAGTTCTGGACATTAGTGGCCGACTCGGGGTGGAGTGACAAGGCACTCCAAGAAGTATTTCGGGATGGTCTTGGCGACAGGGTGAAAGACAAATTGGTGGCATGATACGACACCAACAGCCTGGATTCCTTAATCTCCCTAGCCACCAGGTTGGACAATCGTCTTCAAGAATGCCATAGGGAAAGATCTGGTCGTTCACCACCTTTGGCCACTCCAAGGTACTCATTACCATCTCCCACCAGAACAAGCCTCTCTTCTCCTTCTGCCCCTAGAATAGCTCCCAGCCTGGCCATTTCCACTGCCCCAGGAGAGGAACCCATGCAGCTGGGAGAGAAACATCTTTCTCCCACAGAGCGACTTTGGAGATTCAGAGTGGGGGAATGTCTCTATTGCGGCCAGTCTAGCCATTTCCGTGCTACCTGTCCCCATTGGCCTAAAGGGCAGGCACCAATAGAAAGGGGGACCCTGGTGAGCCAGACAACATTCCCTTTCATCCCCCGAACCTGGGTGCAGATCCCGGCAACTTCATGTTACAACCAACAATCCCTGCCTCTGTCAGCTCTAGTGGACTCTGGTGCTGAGGGAAACCTTCTGGATGCAGACATAGCTTCCCGGGCCGGAATTCCTCAGGAGCCGTTGAGTACCCCTCTGGAAGCCCAGGCACGAGATGCCAGACTTCTGGCCCTGGTCACACACTGCACACCACCCCTGTCTCTAATTATCTGTGAGAACCATCTGGAGCAGGTACAATTTAACTTAATTACCTCTCCTCAAGCTCCTATAGTTCTTAGGTATCCCTGGTTGGTCCACCACAATCCCTACATCGACTGGTCCACTGGGAAGATAGCCAGCTGGAGCCCATTCTGTCACTCCACTTGTCTACAATCAGCCCTTTCCCCTGTGAAAATCACCTCAACCTCGTCTGCCGCTGAAACCCCCGACTTACTCAAGTACCCAAGCAGAGTACCATGATCTGGGAGAAGTGTTCAGCAAACAACAGGCTCCTTTCCTGCCTCCACATCACCATTATGATTGTGCTATGACCTTCTCCTTGGAGTACCTCTACCCACCAGTTGGCTGTATAACTTGTCCCGGCCAGAAAGAGAAGCAATGGAGGCTTACTTAAATGACTCCCATGCGGCGGGCATTATCCGACCCTCATCCTCCCCGTTGGTGTAGGTTTCTCTGTGGGGAAGAAAGATGACTTACTGCACTCCTGCATTGACTACCGAGGCCTAAATAGCATAGCCATAACAAAAAATATCCACTGCCCCTTCTCAACTCTACTTTCGAACCACTTCATGGAGCCACCATCTTCTCCAAGTTGGACCTACGAAGTGCCTATCATCTGGTCAGGATAAGGGAGGGAGATGAGTGGAAAACAGCGTTCAGCACCCCTCTTGGTCATTTCGAATACCTGGTCATGCCATTCGACCTCACCAATGCCCCTGACGTTTTCCAAGCCCTGATAGACGATGTCCTTAGAGATTTTATTAACCGCTTTGTGTTTGTTTATTTGGATGACATCTTAATCTTCTCCTGCAGTCTTCAGGAACACACCCACCATGTCCGTCAGGTTCTGCAGAGGATTTGGGAGAACAAACTATTCGTAAAGAATACGTACACAATGCTGGAAGAACTCAGCAGGCCAGGCAACATCCGTGAGAAAAGAGTAGCCAACGTTTCGGGCCGAGACCCTTCATCAGGATTGGGGGGGAAGAGAGGGCCGAAGCCCTGTAATAGAGATAGGGGAGGGGGTAGGGCCTAGAGGCGCCAGGTGGAAAACCAATCAGAGGAAAAATAAAGGAGGGAGGGGGAGGGGATAAGCATGAAAGAACTGTAGAGATAAAAAAGCAGAAAGTTGAAAGGGGAGAGAGGCAGAGAGGGACCTGGGATAGGGGAGGGGGGAGGGGGAGGGAATTACCGGAAATTGGAGAATTCAATGTTCATACCACCAAGCTGGAGGCTACCCAGACAGTAGATGTGGCGTTGCTCCTCCAACCTGAGTTTGGCCTCATCATGGCAGTAAAGGAGGCCATGTATGGACATATCTAGATGGGAATGAGAGCCAGAGTTGAAGTGGGTATTCGTAAAAGCTGAGAAGTGCGAGTTTCACATTCCTTCTGTCAGTTTCTTAGGATCCATCATCAAGAGTGGGTAAGTGAGGGTGGATCCCGAAAATATCCCGGCGGTGGCAGAGTGGCCAACACCCACGACACTCAAGCAACCCCAGCGATTTCTGGGGTTCGCAAACTTTTATCGTCATTTCATCAGGGATTACAGCCAGGTGGCAGTGCCCCTTACTCGACTCACCTTTTCTCAGACCCATTTTCACTGGGACCCCGAAGCGGACGCTGCCTTCTCAGAGCTGAAGAGGTGTTTCACCTCTGCTCCCATCCTGGTTCAACCGGACGCCTCTTGTCAATTCATTGTGGAGATCGACACCTCCGACTCTGGGGTGGGAGTGGTTCTCTCCCAATGTTCTGGCCCTGACCAAAAACTTCATCCCTGCGCCTTCTTTTCTCGTCAGCTGTCCCCTGTTGAACGAAATTACGACGTAGGGAACTGGGAGTTACTGGCGGTCAAACTTGCTTTGGAGGAGTAGAGGCACTGGCTGGAGGGAGCGAAGCATCCGTTTATCGTCTGGACCGATCACAAGAACCTCACATATATCCAAACCGCCAAACGTCTGAATTCCCACCAAGCCCGTAGGGCATTATTTTTTGGCCAGTTCAGATTTACATTCATCTATTGTCTGGGATCCAAGAACAGGAAGCCCGATGCTCTCTCCCATCAATACATTTCCGAGGAGGGGCTTCCCAACTCTGAGAATATCTTTCCGCTATCCTGTATAGTGGAGATCAAGGTCATAGTCAAAGAGGCTCAATGGACTCAGATCCAGGCAACAGACCCTCCAATCGCAACTTTGTGCCTGATTCTGTTCGGTCTCAGGTTCTCCAGTGGGGGCACACTTCTCGTTTCACCTGCCATCCCAGGATCGATCGGACTCTGTCCCTTCTGAAGAAATATTTCTGGTGGCCCTCCATGGACGCTGACACCCGTTCCTTCATCTCTGCCTGTTCTGTTTGTGCCCACGGAAAAGCTTCCCACCGACCACCTGCTGGATTGCTTCATCCCCTACCTGTCCCTAGCCGCCCTTGGTCTCACATTGCGCATGATTTTGTTACTGGGCTGCCCCTTTCAAAGGGGAACACTACCGTACTCACCGTGGTGGACCGCTTCTCCAAAGCTGTGCACTTCGTAGCCCTTCTCAAACTCCCTACAGCCCATGAAACAGCCGACCTCCTTGTCCGTCACGTCTTCCACCTTCATGGGATTCCCTCTGACATTATTTCTGACCAGGGTCCCCAGTTCGTCTCATAAGTCTGGAGATCTTTTTGTCATGCCCTTGGAGCCTCAGGAAGTCTGTCATCTGGCTTTCATCCGCAGACGAACCATCAAACAGAACGAGCTAACCAGGATTTGGAAGCAGTGCTGCGCTATGTAACCGCCAACAACCCGTCTGCCTGGAGCACCCATCTCGCTTGGGTAGAGTACGCCCACAACTCCCTGGTCAGCACCGCCACCGGAATGTCTCCTTTTGAATGCTTGCTCGGTTACCAACACCCTCTGTTCTCCGCTCGTGAAGATGACATTGCTGTGCCTTCTGTTCAGGCCCATCTCCGCCGGTGCTGCAAGATCTGGAAAGACACACGCGTGGCCCTGCTCCGTTCAGCCAACCACAACCAGAGGATTGCCAATCGCCATCAGATTCCTGTACTTGATTATCGGCCTGGTCAGAAGGTTTGGCTCTCTTCTGAAGACATCCCCCTCAAGAATAAACCCAAGAAACTCGCCCCTCGCTACCTGGGACTATTCGAGATTGAGAGTATTATCAACCCCTCGGCGGTCAGACTCAAACTGCCCAAATCTATGCACATCCACCCTGCATTCCACATTTCCCAATTGAAACCAGTATCTGTCAGCGTACACTGCCCGGCGATTACTGGATGTGTGGCGCTGAGGCAGGGGCCTCCAACACCTGGGCGATTGGGAGGGATACGGCCCAGAGGAATGTTCCTGGATTCCCCGCTCCTTCCTTCATCCGTGATTTCCATCGGGACAATCCAGACAAGCCTGGTGGTTTGCCTGGAGGCTCCCACTGGGGGGGGGAGGGGTACTGTCATGGACCCAATCATTAATTCCCTATCTTGCTCATAATTTGCTTTGATTTTGCCACGGTTCTGACCATTATTTCCCAATTGCTTCCAATTCTCTTTGATAGTGGCACACCTGGTTTCCATCAAAAACACAGTATAAGAACCTCTACGTCACAACCACTAGTCACCAGATCGTTGGTCTTCTTCCTGTGAGTTAACTATGTTTCCTGACCGCTTAGAACCATTTGTTCTATCTTTAGCTCCCGTTTCAAGGTTTACCTATGAGACTCCGTCTCTCTGAGTCAAGGCTCCGTGTCAAGTCTCTGAGTCAACACTCCATATCTGGGCTCTGTGTCAAGGTCCCTCCTGTTTGCTGTTCAGTGTTTACACCTGTGTAAGCATCCAAACTCAATCTCCGTACCTGTGTTCTTCACTTGACTTTGCCTCCTTCGCCCATTGCAACAGTGACAGGGCTTAAATTTGAGCTCTTGATCTTCAAATATTCTTTCTCTCGGACAGCTAAAGGATATGCTGGCATTTTGAAGGCAATGATGAATTGCGTCATTGATGTCTGCCTTCATTGTGATGTGACCTTTATTGTTGGGGGCAGTTTTATACTGTAGAGGCAGATTGGTGGAGGCCCTTCTCTTTCAGCTGTTAAGAATAAGCCCATTCCCGTATGTAAGCATCTTTCGCATTCTGAGCTCAGTGTGGTGACCTTTGCTCTGGACTGGAAGTAACATAATTTGAACAGTTTCCCATTTTTCCTGTAGATCAGCTCTCCTTCAAAAGGAAGTTTACTGGAGGTGAGATGCAGAATTGCAGCAAGCACAGTTTAGAAAAGTGCCATGGCGATAATGCAGCCTTTCCTGTGGTTAGCCAAAGGCAGAAAGAAAACTCTGCGATCCCTGTCAATTGATGAAGTCAAAGGCTTTTGAAAGGTTAAAAAAAAAAGCCATAATTCCACAATGATTACGCCCAGGATTACGGCTGCACAGGTGGAAGGTCAACTGAGGAAGATCTGTACCAGCAAGGCGCCTGGACCGGATGGAGTTTCCCCACGATTACTGAGGGCCTGTGCGACTGAGCTGGGAGAACCACTACAGCGCATCTTCAACATGAGCCTGGAGCAGAGAAGAGTACCCAGACAGTGGAAAACATCCTGTATTGTCCCGGTACCGAAGAAACCACAACCAAAGGAGTTGAATGACTTCAGACCTGTTGCCTTGACGTCGCACGTGATGAAGACCATGGAGCGGCTGATAATACAGAATCTGAGGCCACAAACCAGGCACGCCCAGGATCCTCTTCAGTTTGCGTATAAGGAGAAGGTGGGTGTGGAGGATGCTATCACGTATTTGCTGCACAAATCACTCTCTCACCTAGAGGGGGTCAGTTGTGCTGTGAGGATTACATTCCTTGACTTCTCTAGTGCCTTTAACACCATCCAGCCCAAGATCTTAAGGCACAAACTAATGGAGATGGGAGTAGACTCTCACATGGTGGATTGGATAGTGGACTACTTGACAGATAGGCCTCAGTATGTGCGGTTGGGAGACTGTAGGTCTGACACGGTGGTCAGCAGCACAGGGGCGCCGCAGGGAACCGTACTCTCTCCGGTCCTGTTCACCCTGTACACATCAGACTTCCAATACAACTCGGAGTCCTGCCATGTGCAGAAGTTCGCTGATGACACGGCCATAGTGGGGTGTGTCAGAAATGGACAGGAGGAGGAGTATAGGAAACTGATACAGGACTTTGTGATATGGTGCAACTCAAACTACCTGCGTCTCAATATCACCAAGACCAAGGAGATGGTGGTGGACTTTAGGAGATCTAGGCCTCATATGGAGCCAGTGATCATTAATGGAGAATGTGTGGAGCAGGTTAAGACCTACAAGTATCTGGGAGTACAGTTAGACGAGAAGCTAGACTGGACTGCCAACACAGATGCCTTGTGCAGGAAGGCACAGAGTCGACTGTACTTCCTAAGAAGGTTGGCGTCATTCAATGTCTGTAGTGAGATGCTGAAGATGTTCTATAGGTCAGTTGTGGAGAGCGCCCTCTTCTTTGTGGTGGCGTGTTGGGGAGGAAGCATTAAGAAGAGGGACGCCTCACGTCTTAATAAGCTGGTAAGGAAGGCGGGCTCTGTCGTGGGCAAAGTACTGGAGAGTTTAACATCGGTAGCTGAGCGAAGGGCGCTGAGTAGGCTACGGTCAATTATGGATAACTCTGAACATCCTCTACATAGCACCATCCAGAGACAGAGAAGCAGTTTCAGCGACAGGTTACTGTCAATGCAATGCTCCTCAGACAGGATGAAAAGGTCAATACTCCCCAATGCCATTAGGCTTTACAATTCAACTGCCAGGACTTAAGAACTTTTTAAAAGCTATTATTAATGCTTTTTGAGATAGTGATTTAGATGCATATCATATTCTTTACTGAGTTAAGTATTGTATGTAATTAGTTTTGCTACAACAAGTGTATGGGACATTGGAAAAAAGTTGAATTTCCCCATGGGGATGAATAAAGTATCTATCTATCTATCTATCTATCTATCTATCTATCTATCTATCTATCTATCTATCTATCTATCAATCTATCTATCTATCAATGGTTGTTTCTGCTTCCTACGTTCTTCCCGGAGATGAGAGAACAAGTTAATATTGGGTTTCAAATCACAGCTCATCAAGTTACGCACCTTGTAACTATTGCACATAAGGCTCCACTGGCAGCAAAGAGAATTGGGACATTTACTCTTTGCACTGAAAGTTCCATCAAAACAAAACAATATCACAAGAGAATGGGAAGTATTTCCAAAGGTATCTAGCCAAAGGATTAATCTTGCTTAAAAAAAAGAAACATTATCATCTGAATCTAAAGCTAAACCAATTAATTATAAAATGATTGATTTGAAAAGTATTCTAAGCAATGAAATCAATTGACCAAAGTCATAATGGACCTACTATTTGCCTAACATCATGTAAACATCAACTGTTCACTTACCTCCATTGGTAACCTGCTGAGTTCCTCCAACATTTTTTGTGTATTGCACCATTTATCTTCACTAGATAGGAGACAGTTTAGTCTATTTGCTCTTGTGCTACAGATTAGGAAACATTATAGAGCTTGTTTAAATCCTTTGTCAGAGAAGGTCTGCTTTTATTCAAAAGAGCAGCATTATAAATAAGGGTTACACAAGATCACAAGGCAAAAATTTACAAATAAATAGGGACAATCACCTCATCTTCACTCGTTCATCCAGAAAGCCATTATTTAATCATTTCCTAAATTGATCCCGAGCTTTGTTTCTGCTGCATCTGGGATCATTTCATGCTTTGAATAAAGATCATCCAGCCAAAATGTATAATATAACCTTGTGTTTTCTATTTTCCTATTTGTGAGTGATATTTTGAAATAACCTTACCCATTCCCTTGACTATTTTAGAATATAGCACACAGCACAGCGATTGATCACCAAGCTGATCAAAGAGTCCATCCAACATCACAAAACGGCTCGGGCCAAGAGAGCCTTTCTCTCAACAAAGGGTGACTGCCATTTCAGAGTAATTGATGATTTCTGCATCTCAAGTGAAAAGTCATGGCATATGAACAGAAGGGTGTTTATTGACCTCAAAGTTGTGGATTAAATCAGTGTGATTACAACAAATAACATTGCTAAAGATTTCCTTTACTCTGCAGCTGAAGTCCCGAGCAAACTGCAACCAGAACCTACTTGCCATTTATCTACCTCTGCAATGGTAACAACAAAGGGAATAAGAACTATTTAGGTAAACTATTTAGCACCTTTCAATCTGTACTTAAAACCTTGTCAAAGTAAGCAAGAGCAACTACAAAGGTATATTATTACTCAGTGAGTCATGAAACAGGATTATTGTTAGAAAAATGAAGCAGCCTCAAGAAGGTGCATTTATTTTGCAGGGCATATAATCACGCAAAATATATTATCCACTAATTTCTCCATTTTCTATCATTAGCCATCAACTATTAGCCCCTCGGTGACCATCAATAATTGATATCCAGAATCCTGCAATATACCCAGTAGTGATAACAATAGCTCTCATCTACGTAGCACTACTAATGTGGAAAAATATTCAAAGATGTTCAACGGAATGCCATCAAGCAGAATTTGACTCCAAGGTTCAAGTGAAAGTATTAGGACAACTGGTTTTAAAGGGTCCTAAAGGAGATGAGAGAATTTGAGAGGTTTAGAGTCTTGGAAGATAATGCTGCCAAGAAGCTCAAGGGGCCAAAATTTGTATATCAAGGCCCATATTAAAGGATTTTAAGGCTGATGAGAATTTTAAGATCAAATTGTTTACCTAGAGTTGATGTAGTGATCAGTCGTGGACATTGGGACATGGGCTGCAGCATTTGCACGACAAGGTTACAGAGTACAATTCTAAGAAATTTTTGTTTTGGTTTACTTCCAGCTCACGTGTTGGCTAGTCTGCCTCTCAGTCCTACTCAACCATTCTTTAAGCTCATTACTGATCCAATCATTGCCTTAACACAACTTCACCGCAGTTTTTCTAGATTCCTTGACTCTCCCTTAGTTTGAACAACTATCAAAGTAAGCAGGTCTCAAGGTAACAAAGGCAAGGAAGTGAATTTGAAGAGCACGTCAGGTTATGCTACAGAGGTGGAAACAGATGCCTCAATACCTGGTTCAAAGATTTACCGGGGGTGGGATGGTGAACAAATATTTATTTTATTACTTAGAAACACAGCACAGTAACAGACCCTTTCAGCCCAATGAGCCTGCACGGCCCAGTTACACCCATGTGACCAAGTAACCTATCAACCCGCATGTCTTTGGAATGTGGGAGGAAACCAGAGCACCCAGAGGAAATCCACACGCTCACGGGGAGAACATACAAATTCCTTACAGTTAGCGATTGCACTGAGTCCATGATGCTGGCACTGTAATAGCTTCATGCTAACCCATACACTATCATGCTGCCCGGAGTTTGATACCAAGGTAGCCAGTAATCTGGATCAGCCCCAATTATTAGGAAGAGCAAAGAAGTTCAAGTCAAGACAAGTCAAGTCAAGTCACTTTTTATTGTCATTTTGACCATAACTGCTGGTACAGTACACAGTAAAAATGAGACAACATTTTTCAGGACCATGGTGTTACATGAAACAGTACAAAAACTAGACTGAACTACGTAAAAACAACACAGAAAAAAAAACCTACACTAGACTACAGACCTACACAGGACTGCATAAAGTGCACAAAAAAGTGCAGGCATTACAATAAATAATAAACAAGACAATAAGCACAGTAGAGGGCAGTAAGTTGGTGTCAGTCTGGGTATTGAGGAGTCTGATGGCTTGAGGGGAAGAAACTGTTACATAGTCTGGTCGTAAGAGCCCGAATGCTTTGGTGCCTTTTCCCAGATGGCAGGAGGGAGAAGAGTTTGTATGAGGGGTGCGTGGGGTCCTTCATAATGCTATTTGCTTTGCGGATGCAGCATGTAGTGTAAATGTCTGTGATTGTGGGAAGAGAGACCCCGATGATCTTCTCAGCTGACCTCATTATCCGCTGCAGGGTCTTGCGATCCGAGATGGTGCAATTTCCAAACCAGGCGGTGATGCAGCTGCTCAGGATGCTCTCAATACATCCTCTGTTGAATGTGATGAGGATGGGAGGGTGGGAAATGGACTTTCCTCAGCCTTCGCAGAAAGTAGAGGTGCTGCTGGGCTTTCTTTGCTGTGGAGCTGGTGTTGAGGGACTAGGTGAGATTCTCTGCCAGGTGAACACCAAGAAATTTGGTGCTCTTAAAGATCTAAACCGAGGAGCCGTTGATGTTCAGCGGGGAGTGGTCGCTCCCTGCCCTCCTGAAGTCAACAACCATCTCTTCTATTTTGTTCACATTCAGAGACAGATTGTTGGCTCTGCACCAGTCCGTTAGCTGCTGCACCTTCTCTCTGTAAGCTGACTCGTCGTTCTTGCTGATGAGACCCACCACGGTCGTGTCATCGGTGAACTTGAAGATATGGTTCGAGCTGTGTGTTGCAGCACAGACATGGGTCAGCAGAGTGGTGGTGTTGGAGATGCTGTCTCCAATCCAGACTGACTGAGGTCTCCCAGTCAGGAAGTCTAGTATCCAGTTGCTGAGGGAGGTAGTAATTGACCTCTCTTATACCAAGCAAAAAAACTAACTGCTGGAAGAACTCAGTGGATTAAGCAGTGCCTGTGCAGGGAAAGAATTGCTGAGGTTCATGACTGATTTGTATTTCACTCCAGATCACAGTATCTGCAGACTCTTCTGTCTTATACCATGTGGCTAATCCAGTTAAGTTACCGCCACTGTAAAACCCCGCTTCTGATATTCATAGTGGGGTCTTGGTGGTGGTAATGCCATTGAATTATTGAGTAGATGGCTTGACTCTCCCTGATGAAAGTGGTTACAAAACTATTTGAATGTGGAGCAGCCATTAGTGAACGTACCCTAGCTAAGATGGAGGAACATTGCTGATGAAATGCTGAAGATGGTTGAACCTAGAATATTACTCTAAATAATTTCTGCAGCCTGTCACCCCACTGATGAACACCAGGCCACAATCTCCCAGGCTCTCAGATATCATCACATCCAGAGATCTCCCCTTCAAAGACCCCACCTGATAGTCCCTCTTCCCTACACTGTCAGCTTCTATCAGAACTTGTCCAAATTCATCGTCTAGGTCAATGTCAGGTTATCTGTCTCTTTTTATCCTTATTCTGCTTTTACGTTTTTTGTGAAAGAAGATTAACTTGTCAACTAATTTAGGATGGTAAATGGGAATCAGAAGAAACCTTCTCTCCCCACGTTTAACCTGATGCAAGAGACTTCTTTCCTGTATGTATATCACTGTATCACCTCCTGAGATAGGTTTGTCCGCTGACAGGGATCGTGATGGTGGAGCCAGAGCTGTGATGAATGATTCCCTGAGGACAATTATACCAAGATTTTGTTTGTCTAGTCTGTAGGATAAATCTCCCAGTGCAGACGACAGTCTCCAGATAGTCATGAAGGAGGGAGACTTTGCAACGTTGTCTAGGCCATGATGACTTTCTGATGTCTAAGGTTAATTGCAAGTGATCTATTTTTATCCTTATTCTGTCTTAGTACTACTTTTTTATGGACAAAAAGCTTGTTACTAGAAAGGGCAATAACTCCAGTAGGATTTTCTCAGAAAGGGAAAGGAATTTTTCCAAGAGAGCTCAGTCAAGAAGTTCCCTGGGACGCGAGGGGAGGAAGATGCTATGGTAATTCTGACAGTCGGACCTATCTGCCTTCTTGAAGATGCCACCTCTTTTGGCATTCTTCAAATGTGCAAGGACTGCATTGTGATTCTGAGTATTAACTAACTGTGGAGACTGCAAGTCAAAACCTCTCCTCCAGCTTTGAAAATCTCTCGTACTGGGGCCTCACCCAGGACTAGAGATGGGAGCTAAGGTAGATCATTTTTTGTTGGGTGTTGTGGGATAGATTTAATGATGTAATTCATTACCTGTGATTCTCTACCTAGAAAAATTTAGAAGTGCACTTTCCATCAGGGTTTAATGTCCATCCCAGCATCATAGAGTATTTAACCATGTGAACTTGGCCCATAAATAGTATTCATAACACCAAAGCCAATCCACATGTCTGACTAGGCATAAATTCTAGGCTCCATTTCCAATTGTACAAGTACAGGTAACTCACTTTCTTTGCTAGTATTGGCAACAGCCAGTTCTGCTGCAGGTCATCCATCTGTGAAATTAGCTCAGTACTTCTTCTGACCTGACCTGATGGGCATTTCCTCCAGTTCTGCATTCAACGGCTTTTATATTCATTTGCTCATGTTCTCCATCTTTATCTCCACACATTAATCTATTGTCTGAAAGATCCTCTCCAGATTTTACTCATGGCAATCTTGACTTCACCCAGTCAGAGGTATTAACCCCCATCCTCCCTGCAACTTCAAACATATTTGTTACCTCTCTTCAGCCTGAAACATGAGCTTTGTTTCTGTTTGCACAGATGCCAGCTGACCAAGTAAATGTCTCTGGCATTTTCCACATTTAACTCATCTTTTCCTGTTTGTTTCAGAACCCGCCAGCTCTATTGTAAGATTACTCACATTTTTCTTTTCACAGAATTGCCTGAGATCTGCCAGATTATTTTCAGCATTGTCTATCCTGCATTTCATAATCTTACGTTTCTCTTTGGCTCTTGTCTCTGTAACTGCTATCATCAATCTGTTCTCCAAATAATAGTCAACTCTGGCCTAATGGTCAACCCTGGCCTCATCTTATCAGACTTATTCTATCCATCTTGCATCCCTGCCTCCATTCTTACTGCACCTAAAACAAATGCTTTGCCCGTTGGAGTCATAGTCATACTGCACAGAAATAAACCCTTTGTCTCACTGCGTCCATGTCAACGGGCTGATCCTGCCCTAACCATTTTATACCGCTACATTCCCGTCAGCTCTTCCTCATTGTCTACCACTCACAACACTGTAGGGGCAATTAACCGATCAACCCTGTGATTTTCAGGAAATGAGAGAAGTCAGTGAAAACAAGGGAACGTCATGACCCCAGAAGTGAACACAGCTGACTGATGTTGTGAAGCAGCAGCTCGTCTAGCTGCATCGCTGTGTTGTTCCAGTTCTGATCAAAAATTTCAACTGTTTCTACCCCACTGTTATCAGACTCTGAAATAGACCTCTTATACAATAAGATAGGCCTTGACCTACAATTTACCTCGTTATGACCCTGCGTGTCATTGTTCACTTGTTCTGCACTTGCTCTGCGGACTATTCTGCCTTGTTTCTGTTTTACTTTGTCGTACTTCAATGCAGTGTGTAATGATTTGATCTGCAGACTTCTGAGGAGCCTGTTAAAATAGAAGATCTTGTTGCTAATGATGAAAACAAGTTATGTCATCCACCCATTTCACTGACTGTGCTGAGTGACGTCTTATCGACATCTGGTCAATATTTTCTGTCCCTAGTGTGGATTTTGCTCACAACAGACATTATTTCTGTGTCAGAAACAAAAGGACATGGATTAAGATAAGAGTAAGATGTGAAAGGAGATCTGAGGGGCAAGGCTTTCTACACACGGAGTAGCTAATACCTGGAGCACCGGAGGAGGAGGTGAAACCATTTATAATTAGTATGTTCAAAAGGTATTGAGACAGACACCTTGAACAGGCAAGGCATAAAAGGATCCTGTCCTAATGTGGGCAAATGGATTAGTGTAGATGGACAACAAATTCAACTCAGAAACTTGAAATATCGGGTGGTGAAGGGTTTGGGATGTCAGGGACATCAGGGATTGAAGGTTCTCAGGTCATGTTGTAATTGTGAAGAGAGATCATGCTGTCAGTAACATCAATTCTCCAGGGTCTTTTGTTTATGTCTTGTAAGGTATTCTGAATGAACTTTCTAATGAAAGCCATTCTCATTTTATGGAAATGAAAACAGTATTCCTAAAGAGATTTCCTTATATTAAATCAGATTGAACGCTATCTCAGACAATTTCCTACATACCATGGAAATAGAAATTCCCACTGAGCCACATACTCACCAGAAATCAGAACTCTGAAGTGAGTGGTTTAAAATCGGGATGAAGATGAGGTAGTCAAATCCTGAATTTAGTTCCAATATCAGAAAAGATTTCAAAATGAATCATGTTTGTTTAAATTTTACGAAAATGTGGTGAGGCTGCAATGCAACTGCAAGACTCATTGTGATGCAAAGTTAAATTGAAGCCGATAAATTTCACTGCTTCATCTGTCTTTGTATTGCATTATAATAGCCATTTAGGCAAGACACAATAGAAGTCTCTGCACACGTCACACAGTAGCACTCGGGCATTAGCTAGCAGCTTCGGGTCAGCAGGAGCAGCAAGCGGATAAAATTGAAAAGGAACGGGCTTTGGCAGTATTGAAATTGAGTGAGAGATGCCAGTGCCACTTCATTTATGTTTCAGCACTGGCATCAAAGGACAAGCTGTTGACCATGAAAATAGTATTAGATTCAACCTCCAATGACAGGAACTTATTTGGTCTAAGTTGTGAGTGAGTGTCCTTTGTTAAGTTAGTTAATCGGAAGAGTTTGTTTCCATCATGATGAACCTACTGTTGTCTGCAATCTGTCACATTGACACTCCGCTCTGCTATTAGTCATGGGGACAGAATACATCATGATACATACCAGAAGGCATTTTTAAATTCAGCAGCTGAGTAGTGAGTTTACGATTGAAGGCTCTTTCTCAATATCCAAAATGGTTGTAATCAGATGGCCTGAAACCATCTGACTCATAAAAGCCAGTGAAGCAGCCTCACAATTCAATGTCAATTTTAAATGGGAATGACATATTCAGAAAACTGTTCCATTTATCACGGTTGTTTCATGGTTGTCTTCTGTTTCGTTACTCCAAAAGGTTCTCGGATTTGAATCAGATAGGCAGAGAGACACAGACTCCTATTACCTACTTAGAGCTACAACATTTTGTTTATTAGGATGGAATAGCAAGCATTAAAACACTGATCTAAGTTGGCGCGGGCCCTCACACTGCATGCCTCCTTCTTGATCCACGGGACCGTTGTGACCAGCCTGTTAATGAGGCCTTGAAGCACTACCCCAAAGCCCACTGAGTGTTCCATTTTATACCTTCTGCACTGACCTGGAACGCTGCAGTACCTAGCAGCATCTCAGCCCAACCCCTCCAAGAGGACCACAACCTTGTCACTTGCATGCCTCAGTGTCCCCAGAGAACCATGCTGGCTGGAGTCTGGACTTAACCGAGCCAAACAGGTCAAAGGGCAGAGTGGTCCACTCAGTTTCAGGGGTTCAGCTCAGGGCTAACAACCCTGATTGGTCAAACAAAACTGTTATGGAAACAGCAAGGAAGAATCCGAATATGTCTGTGTGCAGTGGTACGATGGCCAAGGACAAACAGAGATGGACGACCTTCATTGCTGCCTAAACACTAGCAGTGTAACAAGCAGTAAGTACCTCAAACCACCCAATCAGCACTTCTCACTACCACCTGACCCACAAATCGAAACATTGGGAAAGAGGTATCACAGAGGCTGATAGGTTCTGGATGACAGCTTTTCCCCTGTACGGTACTGTCCGGTTATCGGGAGAGCTCACCCTGATGGCCTCAGCCATGGAGCAGTTAGCCAACAAGACTGCATTAGGTTTGGAGCAAACAAAGCAGGTGGTGACACGGTTTTTGGCCAAGATGGTAGCTGTAAGGACAGTGACCCAACAGAATAGAATGCCATTGGATTATATCCCAGCAAGTAAAGGAGATGCCTGTGCCATAATAGCTCAGTAATGTTATATGTACATCCCTGATGAGTCTGAGAATATAACAGATTTACTTCACTATATCCAGTGGCCAGTAGATAAGATACAAAATGTAGGATATCTGTTCCATAACTATTATACCACGGGAGGCCCTCTGGAGCACCAGGGGTGTTACTTGGGTGCGCTGCGGTGTTACTATAACCTTTTTGCTTTTATGCTTAGTAGTTTTACAATTTCCTTGTAACACACTGGGTTTTCACGGGAGTTGTATTAAAGCCTGCTGGCCGGATGTAACGGGGTTGAGATATTCGAGGGTGTAATGTATTGTATAACCATATAACAATTACAGCATGGAAACAGGCCATCTCGGCCCTTCTAGTCCGTGCCAGCACTTACTCTCACCTAGTCCCACTGGCCCGCACTCAGCCCATAACCATCCATTCCTTTCCTGTCCATATACCTACCCAATTTTACTTTAAATGACAATACCGAACCTGCCTCTACCACTTCTACTGGAAGCTCATTCCACACAGCTACCACTCTCTCAGTAAAGAAATTCCCCCTCATGCTACCCTTAAACTTTTGCCCCCCAACTCTCAACTCATGTCCTCTTGTTTGAATTTTCCCTACTCTCAATGGAAAAAGCCTATCCACGTCTACTCAATCTATCCCCCTCATAATTTTAAATACCTCTATCAAGTCCCCCCTCAACCTTCTATGCTCCAAAGAATAAATACCTAACTTGTTCAGCCTTTCCCTGTAACTTAGGTGCTGAAACCCAGGTAACATTCTGGTAAATCTTCTCTGTAGTCTCTCTACTTTGTTGATATCTTTCCTATAATCTTTGTACTTGTTGAATGTCTCGCCACCACTGCGGCCTCAAACATAACAGAACTTTGATTCCTTCTTTGGGAAGGAACACGAACATGAGAATGCAATACCGCTGTGGGAACAACCATGGGAATATGAAAGTTAGCTGAATACGGGTGGGGGTGGGACTCGGAAGGAGTGGTGACAAATGGTGGTTGGTTCTAATTCAGTGGGTTGAGATGGTGCTAAGTATTGGTCCACTCACTGCAGCAGTCCACGTCAGTGGCAAGGGTAGAAAATGGAGCATCCAGAGGGCTTGTGGGCAGTTTGTCAGGGCTTCACTGACAGGCTGGTTGTGAATCTCACCATGAATCAGGCAGAGTGGGAAGTGTGCTGCAGTGAGAGGGGCCCGTGCATACCTAGATAAGTGTCTTAATGCTTGCTATTCTGTCCTAATAAACAAAGTCGTCTAATTCAAAGTAGATAATTGGAGTTTGTGTTTTTCTGACTATCTGAATCAGAACTGAGCACCTTTTGGTGCAACGAAACATTTTTGATTTCTACCACACCTGCCAGCTAGGGCAAAATGTTTCATTACATAGACACCTCTGAAAATGCCAGCAATTATTGTCCGTCTGTAACTACACTTGAAGTGTGGAGACAGTTAAGAGCCAGCCACGTTGAAGGTTTGGGAGGCACATAGAGTCCAAGCTACTTAAGGATGGCAGATTTTGTTCTTTCCATCCAGAAAACAAACACGAGAGAATGTAGATGCTAAAATATAGAGCAACAATCAGCTGGAAGAACTCAGTGGAGCAGACAGCATCTGTGGGATGAAAGAAAATTGGCCCTTGTCTCTCTACTCCGTCCTGATGCAAGGTTTTGACCTAATACATCAACAATTCCTCACCACCCTCAGACCTTGCTCAACCCACTGAGTTCTTTCAGCAGATTGTTTTTTTTTGCGTAATAATCCCAAAATACTGGCTTCTGTCAGTAACTTAACTGTTACTACTATAATTTGTAAATCATCCGTGTCTTAACTATGGAACCTTAGGACAGGTTTAAGCAGTAACACCACTGACAAGAATCTCCTCAAAGGGAAGCTCGAATGCTTTTGTACCGCTCAATGTCCCAGGGCTAATGTTTCATAGAAGGGCCCTTTCCTCCAAAATCTGCATCTATTGT
This sequence comes from Hemitrygon akajei, assembly GCF_048418815.1. Taxonomy (NCBI): domain Eukaryota; kingdom Metazoa; phylum Chordata; class Chondrichthyes; order Myliobatiformes; family Dasyatidae; genus Hemitrygon; species Hemitrygon akajei. The sequence continues at coordinate 48,986,721 of NC_133136.1, forward strand.
GGAAAGCAGAGATGTGATCAGGGCCGTAATGATTCTGGAGGGGAACTGTAGGCGGAAATGTGTTGGGAAAGGGATCTCATTGGTGGTGTTAAAAATCACACTACAAATCAGGCAGTGTATTCATGTGGAATGGGTAATCAGGCAAATGATGAGATGTGGGGTTGGAGGATCAGGACAGATAACTGGGGGGGGCTGTTGTGTATCAGAGAAAGTTATTGGTGAAGGAGGGAGGTCAAATAGATGATTAGATGACTGGAATGGGTGAAAACAGGCAGTGTGAATACATCAGCCATATGGGAATTAGAAGGGAGGCAATTTGGGGGCAAAGAATAATGATGGACATCTACCTGTAGGAATGGAAGTGAATTGAATAGGTCTCACAAAGGCCCATTTAGGGTCAGACCCTGAAATTATCATCAAAGCCAGTCTCAAGTGCCCTGCAATCCTGATTCGGACTTCTCTTGGGTATGGTTCCATGCCAGAATTTCGCCTGAGTGATACCAAGGGAGCATGGTTCATCGCCTGAGGTGATCGCGATTGACCTGCTGCCACCAAGCGCAAATACACAATCATGCAACGATTTCAACTCATAGCCTTCTGACTCAATAGGAAAATGACATAAGCAACACACACAAAATGCTGGAGGAACTCAGCAGGCCAGGCAGCATATATGGAAAAGAGTACAGCTGATGTTTTGAGACAAAACCCTTTGGCATGAAAATGACCTTGCAAGTACATGTGATTGGACATCTCTACTACTACACTCTTCTGTTATGTTCATATGTCCGCCAGTCAACAGCATGTTAGATACATCATAAGCATTCTCCTGCTCCTCAGTTCACTCAGTATCTGTTGAGTGCAGATCTACAATATTAAACAATAGGAACCTTCCAGTTATTGTTTTTTTCTGATATCACATGCTCCAACAGTTTAAGAATATCTAATTTGATACCTACTTTTCTAAGCAAACTATATCAAGGTGACTCCTGGCTATTTTCTCATCGTCTTGCACTAACTTGCTTAACCCTTGATCCACTAGGTTAACTTTACAGGAAAACATTTTTATTAAGCAGAAATTCATAAAACAATAGAATGCTTTATTCAGCAGAAGTCTATTTCCAAATTCCAACCGTTTCAGCAAACAATTCTACCAAATGATTGTAATTCAGACAGGGTCCCTCTACAGAACTCGGAGCAATTTTCAATCAACCAGATAGCGATCTTTGTTGACACAGCTGCAGCTCCATGATACATCCACTGTCACTTAGTGCTAACCTTAAAAATTGATCGTTAACTTGAGGAAACGCTTTATAATCAAGGACGAGTCTGGGAGTTAATTATGTTATAAATTGATAAACCTCTTCCACTAGGTGACGCTGCGCCCGCCATCGGGCCTCGGGTTCCTTTGCTGCCACTATCCAGTCGGCCGGATGTCGTTGCGGCCGGCGCCGATCTTGTGGTCCGCTGGGTGTCGCTGCAGCCGACGCCAAGCCTCCTGCCGCTGGGTGTCGCTGCAGCCGACGCCGAGCCTCCGGGCGCTGGGTGTCGCTGCAGCCGACGCCGAGCCTCCGCTCCGCTGGGAGTCGCTGCAGCCGACGCCGAGCCTCCAGTTCGTTGGGTGTCTCTGCAGCCGACGCCGAGCCTCCGGCCGCTGGGTGTCTCTGCAGCCGACGCCGAGCCTCCGGCCGCTGGGTGTCGCTGCAGCCGACGCCGAGCCTCCGGGCGCTGGGAGTCGCTGCAGCCGACGCCGAGCCTCCGGCCGCTGGGTGTCTCTGCAGCCGACGCTGAGCCTCCGGCCGCTGGGTGTCGCTGCAGCCGACGCCGAGCCTCCGGGCGCTGGGAGTCGCTGCAGCCGACGCCGAGCCTCCGGCCGCTGGGTGTCGCTGTAGCCGCCGCCAAGCCTCCAGTTCGTTGGGTGTCTCTGCTATCTCTGCAGTTGGCGCTGAGTCTCTGGTCCAAGATGGCGGAATATTCCTGTGTGAAGCGAACAAAGCTGGTGCTGAAAGGCGTGAAAAGGTTGGGGTTTAATAGGCTCAGACCGAAAGCATGTCCCCAGGAAGGGGGTGGGGGTGGACGATGTCCACAACGTGAGAGGGGCAAAGAGAGACAGAATCAGGTTTATTTTCACGGTCTTGTATCACATGAATAGGGTTTTTTTGCGACCACAGTACAAAAACATAAAAATACATTAAATCGCAGTGAAAGAGAGTGTGTCAACAGTTAGGTTGTGAAGAACAACTGTAGAAGAATGCCTGATACTTGAATAAAGTGGGGTGTATTTTGAGGTACTGGAGACAGTGAGATTTCTTTAATTTATCTGCTTATCACAGCCATAAACATATGTCTGTTCCCTCGAGTGGAACTATATCACATTTATGGTGTAGTACAGCTGTAAAATCCTAAAAGTTCTTCCTGCTCACTCTGTAAGGGATACTTTGACCAGTAATTGGGCTAGACACAATTTTGTGGTTTATTTTAAATGCAAGAGAAAATGGCTTACTAATTCAGACAGTATTAAGAACAGCATCCTCTGTTAAAACCCAGAATTTGCTGGCTACCACATTTGCTTTTGTAAAGACGGATCTTGAATGATCAGGTATCATCACACAAACATGGTTTACATGTTCACGTCAGTCATTACATTTTACTGTAGCAAGAAGAAGAAATGCAAAGGAAAAAGAAAACGAGAGGAGGAGGAAGAACAAGTGGTGGATATTGTTGGTGAGTTCGGTAACAGGATGTCTCTGCTTGTTTGAGGTTTTTAATGTAACATTTTCATCCATAATTGAAGGAAATATTTTACTGTAATCTAATGGGCTTGCATGGAGGTTTATTGGTACCACATCAACTTGAATGACCATAAATATCAAAACTATTTTAAAAGTATTTCATAGAATGTAGTTGCACATCACAGGATTGCAAAAGTCCAAGAAGTTACTTCAGTGCCGTATTCTCTGTAGTAAAGAACCATTGGGCAATAAATACTGGGACATGCCAATCGCAGAAGACTTTCAGTATGCATTTATCTACCCCCTCATAATTTTATCTACTGGGTGAAAGGTCTCAGCCTGAAACATTGACTGTCCATTTCCCTCCACAGATACTGTCTGACCCTCTTGAGTTCCTCCAGTTTTGCACCATAAGTCACCAGTGTGATCAGACTGAGAGCAGTTTTGCTTTCCAAGATGAATTTTAAAATAGAGAAAAAGCACAATTTCCATGAAGTCACAATGGATTAATGAAAATAAACTCTTCATGATTGCTTCCAAGCTCTCTGCAGCTATCACAATTCAGTGTGTTTTGGAATTAGTATTGTACTTAATGTAGATGTGCTCTTGTAACAAGTTATTATCAGGGGTCGAAACAGGCAGAGCCATCACTTCAGAATCAATAAGCTATGGATTCAAACTCCACTTAGGATTCCCTATGTTCACATTCCAAACCAACACTTCAGTGTAGTGCTGATCACACTGAATTGCTACTGAGCTGATAAACAATTAACCCAAGATTCCAATTGTTTGATCTGGTAAACAGAAAAGATACAATGCTACTATTTTTTAAAAAGGGCAATGAAATTATTTCCCTTTGAATAATATCACAATAACACATTTTACTAGCATTTATCTCCTTGCTTGGTGTGTCTGATTTGGACCCTTCATTTGCCTGCATTAACTGAAATGGCTACTACTCAAAATTATTACCTGCTTTTGAAGTACTTTAGATTGTTATGCGAGGTGTTAAGTCATTCCAATTTCCTCCAAGGTGTTGCTTAATTTTTACATGAACATGTTCTGTTCCAGGAGGATGGTGGGCAATTCGGAATTTTGGAGAGATTACTGGAAGTGTGGCAATAGAGATGGGGAAAGGTACCTATATCCATGCTCTCGATAATGGGCTTTTTACTCTGGGAGCTCCACATAGAGGTTAGTTGGCATAATTTAAAATGTTTTAATCTGGGTTAGTCTGGGCTATTAAACCCAAGATTAAGCAGGCGTCACCTATATGCAAATATATTATTTTCTGAAATCATTGAAAATATTTAAAGTTCTTTGAGTTCACTGGTTGAATTTCACATTTATAATGCAACCATTTCCTTTAAAAGCATTTCTGATTCAATTGATTCATTTTTTAAAAATCTACCATTTAGATTGAACAAAAGTGAATTAAGTTAGATTATCTCAACAGGCTCTTACAAGTGACTTTGCAAGTGGTACATGGAATTTTCAAACTGTCACGTAGATGTAAAATAACCTGTTTGGTTTTTCAATTCATCTGATTATTTATTTATTGGGGTGCAGCATGGAATAGGCCCTTCTGGCCGTGCTGCCCAGCAACCCCTGACTTAAACCACAGGACAACTTACAATGACCAACTAACCTACTGACCAGTACATCTTTGTACTGTGGGAGGAAACCGGAGCACCCCAAGGGCACCTGGGTGGTCTCAGGGAGAATGTACAATACAAACTCCTTATAGAGAATGGCTGGAATTAATCCCAGGTCACTGGTAGGGTAAAGTGTTGTGCTACTAGCTGTAGGTTGAAAATATCTGAGGTGCAACTCGGGTGTGTGCTTAGCCCACTGCTCTACTCTTCATACACACGTGACTGTGTGGCTAGGCATAGCTCAAATGCCATCTACAAATTTGCTGACAATACAACCATTATTGGTAGAATCTCGGGTGGTGACAAGAGGGCGTACAGGAGTGAGATATGCCAACTAGTGGAGTGGTGCTGCAGCAACAATCTGGCACTCAACATCAATAAGACAAAAGAGCTGATTGTGGACTTCAGGAAGGGTAAGGCGAAGGAACACATACCAATCCTCACAGAGGGATCAGAAGTGGAGAGAGTGAGCAGCTTCAAGTTCCTCGGTGTCAAGATCTCTGAGGATCTAACCTGGTCCCAGGACACCTTTAGGGAGCAGTGTCCCAGAAAGGCAGCATCCATTATTAAGGACCTCCCACAGCCAGGGCATGCCCTTTTCTCACTGTTACTATCACGTAGGAGGTACAGAAGCCTGAAAGTACACACTCAGCAATTCAGGAACAGCTTCTCCATCCCCCCGCCCCGCCCCGCCATCCGATTCCTAAATGGACATTGAAGCTTTGGACACTACCTCATTTTTAATATACCGTATTTCTGTTTTTGCACTTTTTAAAAATCTATTCAATATACGTAATTGATTTACCTCTTTTTTTAGTATTATGTTTTATTTATTATTATTTCTTTTTTCCTCTCTCTGCTGGATTATGTATTGCATTGAACTGCTGCTGCTAAACTAACAAATTTCACGTAACATGCTGGTGACAATGAACCTGATTCTGATATCTTTCAATTCAAGTGTGCGCTGAATGAGACAAATACATTGGGATGTACACCTGAATTTCTTATAATGCTGTTTTAAATAGGTAATATAAGGAGCATAGTGGGCTTTAGATAGATAAAAACATATGAGAGGTACAGGCAACTACAGTATGAGAATATGGGGCTAAGACAGTACTTAAGGAAATTCAGAGAGCAAAAAGAGCCATGAAATATCCTTGGTAAGGAGAATCCTTGGTAAAGATTAAGGAGAATCCCAAGTCATTCTATAAGTATATTAAGTGTAAGAGGGTATCCAAGGTAAGAGTGGGTCTCCTCAAGCCAAAGGGGTAAACAATATATGGAGTTCAGGAAATTAGGTCCTAAATGAGTACTTTACATCTACAGTTGCAAGAAAAAGTTTGTGAACCCTTTGCAATTACCTGGTTTTCTGCATTAATTACTCATAAAATATGGTCTGATCCTCGTCTAAGTCACAATAACAGACAAGCACAATCTGCCTAAACTAATAAAACACAATCATTTACACAATGATTTTAGATGCTGCCTGGCCTGCTGTGTTCCACCAGCATTTTGTGTGTGTTGTTTGAATTTCCAGCATCTGCAGATTTCCTCGTGTTTGCACAATCAATTGTACTTTACTTGTCGTTATTGAAAAGATTGCTTAATCATTCACAGTCCAGGCTAGAAAAAGTATGTGAACCCGTGTATTTAATAACTGGTAGAACCTCCTTTGGCAGCAATAACATCCACCAAATGTTTCCTGTAGCTGCTGATCAGACTTGTACAATGGCAAGGAGGAATTTTAGACCTTTCCTCCATACAAAACTTTCAGTTCATCAATATTTCTGGGACACCTTGCATGAACAAGCCTCTTCAGGTTATGCCACAGCATCTCAATTGAGTTAAGGTCTGGACTCTGACTTGGTCATTCCAAAACTCAAGTTTTCTTTTTAAACCATTCCGTTGTTGATTTGCTTGTGTTTTGGATCATTGTCTTGTTGCATCATCCAACTTCTATTAAGCTTCAGGTGACAGATCGCTACCCTGACATTCTCCTGTAAAATGTCTTGATACAATTTTGAATTCATTGTTCCTTCAATGATTGCAAGCTGTTCAGGTCCTGAGGCAACAAAGTAGCCTCAAACCATGCTTCACAGTTGGAATGAGGGTTTGGTGTTAGTGCAGTGCCCTTTTTCCTCCTAACATAGCAGTGTGCATTTCTGCCAAAAACATAAACTTTTGTCTCATCTGTCCACAGAACATTGACCCAGAAGCATTGTGGAACATCCATGTGGTCTTTTACAAACTTAAGACCTGCAACAATATATTTTCTCTGGAGAACAGTGTTTCTACTGGGGTGTCCTTGCATGAACACCATTCTTGTACAGTGTTTTTCTTATAGTGGACACATGAACAGAGACCTTAGCACATTCTAGAGGCTTCTGCAGTTCTTTTGCTGTTACCTTTGGGCTCTTTTTCACTTCCTTCAGCATTGCACGTTGTGCTCTTGGTGTGATCTTTGCAGGATGCCCACTCCTAGTGATCAATAATCATTAAGCAAAAATCTTAAGATGCTGAAAATCCGAAGTAAATACAGAAAATGCTAGAAACAGGTAGGCAGTGAGGAAAGTATGAATTTAAACTGCAGTACTTAAAATTTAAACATACTAGGGTGTAATACAGAAGGATCCCTGTTTACAGATAAGACCATGGCTGAAGTCAATTTGTTTCTTCTAATATTTATAGCAATAATCAGGAAAGAACAGAAGGGTTCCCTTGTGTCCTGACCAATGTTCATTCTTGAACCAAGACCATAGTTTGACTACCTGATCATTTATCTTATCACTACACATAAATTGATTGTGACATTTCCGTACAAAGTAATAGTCTTGTGTGGTCAAAGTAATTGATGTGCCATAGATTGCCCTTGTTGTGTTTTGAGGTGTGAAGGATGTGTTCAGTCATTGCTTTAGAAGAAAGAGCAGACTATTGGATATAAGCATATTGCTAAAACGTTCAGCATCATCTGTTGCTTCTTAGTTGTTCACAATATCTTTGTAAGTTATAACTTTTCATCATTCTTTTTTGTGCTGAGCAGATAATGAAATCCCAGATCCCCCAGAGCAGTTAACTGCTATCAAGCTATCTGAAACCAGGTGAGAAATGTAAGTTAAGTGATATTATTGATGGCACCTGTTTTCCATCCTGCAGTCTTGACTACCCTGACACACTTTTCATTTGCACAATTTGTCTTCAGTTGCACTTTGGTTGTTTGTCAGTTCTTGTTTATGAATTCTTAAATTCTATTGTATTTCTTTATTTTCCTGTAAATTCCTGCAGGAAAATGAATTTCAAGTTAGTATATGGTAATATATACGTACATTGGTAATAAATTTACTTTGACTTGCTTTGATTTTAACTTTGCCTCCCTCACTACTGTCAGTAGTTTTTACAAATAATGTAAGATGAATGATCAGTGTCAGAATGAATCTGATTAAGTTGCTCGAATGCCAGTGCTATTTATGAAATAGGACAGATCATCCAAGACATTGACAGGAACATAAGGCTGTTTGCCCTTTCTACCTGTGACTCCTGAATGAGGACTGTATGTGATTTCCTAACTTCCCCTTTCTGAAGTCCACAATCAATTCCTTCAGTTAGTCATAAATCGTGACTATTGACGGAGGCTGTGCAGAATTAGATGGTTAATAGTCGTCCTCTAGTAAATAAATAGTGCAAAAAAGAGGAATAATGAGGTACTACTATTCATAGGTTCATGGACCGTTCAGAAAGCTGATAGAGGGGAAGAGACTGTTCTTAAATTGTTGAGTATGGTAACGATACAGGGGCATATTCCAGAAAGTGAGGATCCTTAACAATGGATCCCGCCTGCCTTCTTGACGCCCTGCTTGTTGAAGATTTCTTCAGTTGTAGGAAGGGCCGTGACTGTGATGAAACTGGCTGAATCTACTTTGCTCTGCAGCCTTTTGCAATTCTGTGCACCCAGTTAGAATGCTGCGTACCATACTTTTATAGGAATTCACAAGTCTCTGGTGACATAACAAATATCTTCAAGCTCCAAACTGCATGATTACATCAATGCATTGGGCCCAGGGCAGATCATCTAAGATGTTGACAGGAATTTAAGGCTGCTTGCCCTTTCTATCTTTGACTCCTGAATGAGGACCGTATGTGATTTCCTAACCTCCCCTTCCTGAAGTCCACAATCAATTCCTCCTTCTAACTATTGTAATAGTGCTATCTCATTGTTGAGGAAATTGTTTTAAATGGTTTGAAGTCTTTTATCACATAGATGACTGTCAGAATATATAAACATACGCAGTGTCTGGTATCCAGTCAAAATACGTTTGGCATCTTTGTCAGTCTAGAGGGATGGAGCTGGTGAAACACCACAATGATCTTTTGCCTTCAGTTATTTACTGTCTATACTGATAATTTCAGGGTGGAGTCATACAGTGTCTCTCAGTGTAGTGTGTAAGGTATCAAGTTTTGCTAATAGTACAAAAGTTGGTAGGATGGTATACTGCAATTACGATATTTAGTCTATGCAACAGGATATAGATAGGTTGAATGTGTAAAGAAGAACTCAGCAAATGGAGTTTAATGTATGACATGATTTACTTCAACCTGAGGAATCATTATTTTATTGGAGAGAGATTGCAGGTGAGTAGTGTAAAGAGGGACTTTGGTGTTGTAGATGAAACACAAAATTAGCAGGCAGAAAGTTCAGAAGGCAAATGGCATATTGGCCTTTATTGTAAAGAGGTTGGAGGTGGAGTTACATAGAATGTTGGTGAGGCTGCATCTGCAGTACTATTTACAGTTTTGGACCCCTTATGTAAGAAGATATATATTTACATTTTTGGCAGTCTAAAATAGTTTAACTTCTTGGAACAGGAGGTTGGCCTTGCACGAACAGCTGGGGAAATTCATCAGTTTTGGAGTTTAAAAGAAAGAGGGTAATCTGAATGAAACATAAAATTCTGTCTTGGGAAAAACATAGAACAAGCACATATTTACAAGGTATTGTGGCAGTGACTTAAAGCTGAGGCATGTAAGAATATCTTCTCACAGAGGGTGATGAGTCTCTGGAGTTCCCTATCCCGGAAGCTAGATCGCCAGAGGTGTTTAAAGAGAAGGTAGATAAATTTTTAAGATCGGGGAATTAAGGGCTATGTGAAGAGTCCTAGGACAGATCACTTATGACCACATTGAATAGTAGGACAGCTTTGAGGGAGCAGATGGCATACTCCTGCTCCTATTTTCTTATATTCTTGTGTTTATAATTGTAGAGAACAAAATAAATTTTTACTCAAACGTTTTGCTATTATATTTACAAAAATGTAGCTTGTGTATGTTTTATTATAAATAAAATATGCAACATGTAAGTATTTGAATTATATTTATGTTTGAGTGAATATCTTACACCTTCAATGCTGTTTAACAGTGTAAATACATTGTAAGGAAAATCATGAAAATTACTTAAGAGTTTTTTATTTGTAAAGTCATGTCATGATGGCAACACTTAAGGTCAGTGAAAATCATTTTGGTTCACGTAACCAAGAAATAGAAGACACTGTTCCCTACCCACTCCGCCCCTTGCTTTAGTTTGCTGAAAGAGATCTAATTTTTCATGTAGTTACCTCTGCTCCGCAACATTTTGTATTTATGTAATGCCTTTGCATGGCAAAAAAATTCAAAGGCACTTAGAGAAATGTTGTCAGGTGAAATTTGATGGCAGATGACTTGAAAAGTCTGCTACTTTTATTCCTTTGATGCACGAAACAAAAGTTTTAAATAGTGAGAGATGAAATAATATTGATGTGCAAAGGGACCTAGGTGTCCTTGTATACAAGTCACTGCAAACCAACATTGTAGAAAATTAGGAGAGTGGTATGTTGGTCTTTTTTATGTGGAAATTAGTACAGGAGAAAATATTTCTCACTGAAATTTTATAGAGCAAATATAACAAGAATGCACTGGAGGTATTACATACATTTTTTGATCTAAAAAATCCCTGCCAGCAAATATGTAGTGGACTGGTTCCAAGGTTAGTGGATATGTCTCAAAGGAAGATGGAAGGGTGTTTACTCAATGGAGTTTAGAAAAATAAGTGATCTCATTGAAACTCAAAAATCCTCTCATGGCTTGACTGAATAATAAATTTTATGGAAAGTACGTTTTTGAAATTACTTTAAATACCAATACTCTGTATCTAAACTTTACTATATGTAGCCATGACAAATTTATTGTCATTACTTCTGGTTATTTTCATAGAATAGCATTGAAATCTGGCTATGGCAAGTACATGGGAATAAATTCTGATGGAGTTGTTATCGGACGATCAGATGCAATTGGATCAAGAGAACAATGGGAGCCAGTATTTCAGGATGTAAGTTGCCTTCTTTAAATCTTCTTTAATATTATCTATATACTACTAAAACTCTCATGCTCTGTTTGTCTGTTTGTGACCTCCAATTAGCGCAAACGGAGCATTACAGCGGCACTATTTTTGGCTAAATCAGCTTAAAATGTGCTAACTTACAGAATGCAGGCAAAGTTCAGGGTTATATATTTGTATTAAATTGTTCACTCGCCAAAATCAATTGCCCCGTTTTCACCCGAGAGCCAATCCACCATTATGGAAATCAGGACGCGACACCAAGACGCATGCGCATGGCCAGCCCCAGCAGCGACACCAACTGGAGCAAAAGGGAAGAGCAGGGCAGCTCTATTTTGAGCGGCCACATTCTGCTAATCATAGACACAAAATACTCTGCAGATGCTGGGGTCAAAGCAACATGCTGAACTGTCCTGAGGAAGGGTCTCGGCCCAAAACGTTGACTGTTTATTTCCACGGATGCTGCCCAACCTGCTGAGTTCCTCCAGCGTGTTGTGCATGTTACATTCTGCTAATCACCTTCACCATCAGCATGTGCAAGATTGGGACAGATTTAACTGCCACCCATCAATAAGAGATAAATATATCTTATTGCAATGACGTGCTTCGAGACACCCATAAAACCCTTTGCTGCAGTCAAAGGACAGCGGGCACGTCCATTTAGGAGAGCGCCAACCACATCATCAAGAATAATCAGCATCTTGGAGGCTTTGGTGTTACTGCTTCGTATCTGAGTACAGTGAAAGGTTTCAACAGGACATTCAATCACATAGAAACAGTATCAGGGCAGCTGGAATCCATCAATGCTAGCTAATTATTGTTAGATATGTAAGCAAAAAGACTCACACACTGAGTACAAACGAAAATGATCAACAAAACATTTTTAGCTTAGTTGAACTATTACAAAGCATCAGCACCATTGTGCAATTAAACACATTATATTCAATGAAAGTTAATTTCTTCTTTCTCTTAATTCCTATTGATGCAAGTAGTCTAAAATTATATTTGTGTTCAGCTTCAAGCCGACTATCAAACGAAAAAAATCACTTTTAAGAAATTGATGTTGGAGCTGCAGAATAGAAATGGGTCCATGATTGAAAAGTAAATTGCAGTCAGAGCTAGGGACGAAACATGGAAAAACTGAACAATTTTTTTCAAAAGTTTAAACTGGGAAATGCTCAACCTCTCCAAATATATCACGTGATAACCCGTCAACACCACCCACCCCCACCAGTGGAAAGGGACTGTGTCTGCGTTTGACCCGTCACTCCCGAAGTCCATTGTGGGAGCTGTAATTCATATGGTTGAGTTGAAACCTGCGTTAGACGGTAAGTATGGACGGCTGACAGCGGTTCTATGGAGGGAAGGGGGAGTTGGGGTGAGCTGTCTGCCGAGTCTCTGATCCGTCAGAGGAAAACTAGCAACGTTGCCATCAGAAGTGTCCGTCATCAAACCAGGAGGAGCTATATTTGTCTTGCTACGCATCTTTCTTCTTTAATAAACTGAGTTTTTCATCTTCAATTTCCAAAGCAAAGCAATACCAATAGCATTCTTGAAAATTTAATGTTCATTCTGGTCACATCAGACTGCACTACCTTTCTCTCAAAGGGTGCCCCAACGGGTCACCCTGTTGTCTAGTTGTCTCATAAACAGCTATATCTTGCTTTCTTCCTGTATTCCAAATACAAATTGGCAAGTCTCATCTAGAGAAATGTATTAAGTTTTAAGCACCATGCTGTTCAATGAATATTAACACTTAAGAAAAAATGCAGTTCGAATGGTACTTGTGATAAGAGATTTATTTATTTGGAAATGCAAAGAAATCGGTGTTAATCTCCTTTGTGGAGATGATAGATAGATATTTGATAATTGCTTCAAAATCATAAATGATTTTCCTATTCTTTCTACAGTCCTATTCCACCAAAATCATCTCTCTTCCAGCAGCTGTTTGAAGCTGAGACAGCATGTCTGATAGTTTGGAGCCTTATTTTCAACTGATTTGAGCTTCTGACTACACATTTGCGCTATCACAATTGCTTATACTTCCATCATGTCACCAGTGCCACCCTCGTCTCACACAGTGTTCTGGAAACACTATGCCTTTTTTTAAACCTCAAGCCATGACTATTTCCAAAATGCACCTAGTTGTTATTTTCTCTTCCACCCTCCACAGACTTGAGCTCATTCAAAGTGATTTTGTCTGTAACCAACCCAGCAGCAAATACTACTCATCATTATCTTACCTATACTCACTCCCATTTAACCAAGATATTGAATTTATAATTCTCATCCCTTTTTCCATAGCATCACATTCCTATTTGTTCTGCACTTTGATTCTCTGAGCTCTCTATGCAATTTTGACCACATGTGCATCTCCAATTTTAATTACGACACATTTGAAAGGTATGCCTGTACCTGCAATGCATAGTCTTAAGATGAAGTAAATGGACCTCATAATCCACTATCATCTTGCTTTTTTTGAATGGCTACGCTATTTAGTAATAGCAATCAAGGGGCAAATCTTTGAGAGTTTTGCAAAAAATATTGTTCATCATCTGTTACTTAGAAATTTTGTGTCTAAGGCCTGTTTACTATCCTAAAGAAAGCAGTATCTTCCTTTAAAGGTATTATCTAAGGTAATCAGCACCATGTAATGAAATGCTTCTGCCTTCCCCACTATCTAGTTTATAATTTAAAGTGTCACACAAACTCTCCAGTTTCATACTGCCATATGGTATTCCCATTCATAAAAAGCAGATATTGATATTTTTGTCAGATTACTTAAGTAGCAACAGTCTGTTTATTTCAGTCACCTTCACAATTATAGACAAATAGGAAAAGTATTATTCAAAAACCAGAAATACCAGGAATCAATGACTTGAAACCCTTGCTGTATGTTATTTAGTGGCCATGTTAATTTGATATTAAATCCAATTAAATGAACTAAAATGATATTTAAAATAGATGCATTAGGATAGGTCAAAAATTTGTTGAAGAATTTAAGGAACCAGTTAACTGAGAGAGACAGCCATAGAAGTTTATGAAGAGAATTTCAGAGTTGCACTTAACAGTTTATGTGACCATTGGTGATAAGTGGTCTATCACGAGTTAGCATGCCATGTTTCAGATTATGATGTTTATAATTATAACTTCTGACCCATTGTGAAATTTATGAAGCTATTTGCTGAATACTCTCTGGGATAACTGTTTACATTTTCACTAAATGAGATTGCTTGATGTATCTATCCTAGAGTGTAGGTTAAGACTACAGTTTCCTGACCTGCAACTATTAAGATCATTTAACTTTGGATCTCATCTTGCCCTTGAGGAGAAATGCACAACTCTGATCTACCTAACAGTGTATTAATGATTGTTATCTGAGTTTGTAAACTACAAGGTCCTTACTGTATGGTGTCTTAAGATGGTAATGTTGTGATATGTTTGGGTGGAGATGGGAAGAAATGAGTTCAGAGGTTACTCAGTAGTCCAGAAAAGATTTCGATATTTGTGTGATTAGAAACCATTGAATTCTCACCAGCTTTTCTTTTTCCAGGGAAAACTAGCATTGATGGCTTCAAACAGCTGTTTCATTTCATGTAATGAAGAGGGTGACATTATTGCAAAACAAAAAACAGCTGGAGAAGAGGAGATGATAAAGGTATTCATGAAGAGTTTAATTGATTGTAAATTAACCTTGGGAATAAATCATTTCCATTTCCTTTTCTAAATTGACATGACTTGCTGTCAAATGTCTAAGAAAAGGTCTAATTTATTACCATCTTAAGTTGTGTAATCTAAATGATTTTTTGTACTTATTGAAAAGGCACTATTGTGTTTCTTTACAGATAATTCATACACTAAGTAATAGATATAAGCTCTGTAATACCAGCTTGTATGCAGTGGAAGACTACATACGCATGTTGGAAAAATACCTGGCCTTTTCCCTGTATTGAATCAAGCATAAGTGAATCAGTATTAGGTTTATTATCACTGACATATGTCATGAAATTTGTTGTTTTGTGGTCACTTTATTAGGTACAGCTACTTGCTAATGTAAATATCTAATCAGCTAATCATGTTGCAGTAACTTAGTGCGTAAAAGCATGCAGATAAGGTCAAGAGGTTCCATTGTTCAGATCAAACATCAGAATGGGGAAGAAATATGCTCTAAGTGACTTTGACCATGGAATGATTTTGGTGCCAGACAGGGTGGCTTGTGAGTCTCAGAAACTGCTGATCTCCTGAGATTTTCATGCACAACAGTCTCTAGAATTTACAAAGAATGGTGCAAAAAAAATCTAATAAGCTTCAGTTCTATAGCCCAAAACACCTTGTTAATGGGAAAAGTCAAGAGGAGAATAACCAGACTGGTTCAAGCTAACAGGAAGGTGACAGTAAATCAAATAGTCACATGTTATCACAGTGGTGTGCAGAAGAGCACACCAAGTTGAACCTTGAAGTTGTTGGGCTCCAGCAACCGCAGACCATGAGCACACAGTCAGTGGCCACTTTATCAGGTATAGGAGGTACCTAATAAAATGGCCACTGGGTGTATATATAATGCAAAAAGTGAGCAAAAATAGTGTGGTAGTGTTCATGGGTTCATTGTCCGTTCAGAAATCTGATAGCAGAGGTGGATCAGCTGTTCCTAAAATGTTCACGCTCCTGTATCTCCTCTCTAGTAGTAATGAGAAGAGGGCACATACTGGCTGTCATACTTTTCTGGCTTGAAGTTAGGAAACACTGTTTCACACAAAGTATGAAGGAAATTATGAGCTGTATACTTTGCATAACAATTGATGCCAAATAATTGTTATTTAATTTTAACCTATTGATAAATTTTGTTAACTAATAATAACTTAGATATACCGCTATGTGGATGCATGTAGAGATCAACCATAATCTCATTGTTTGGGAGATTAGGCTGAAGAGGATCAATAGTCTACACCTATTCTCATTTCTAAATTGTTTTCTTTACCTAGGCATTCTTATGATCTGCTTTTAAGATATTTTCATTTCCTCCCTTCCAAGAACAAAATTCACTAGTGTGTTTTAATTGGAAACATACTGATCTAGGAGCAACTTAAATACTTCTTATTTTCAACATTAGTATATTATTCATGTCTTTCTTGTGTTAGCTGAAATCATGCACAAGGCCCTCCCCGGATCACGGGTGCCCACCTTATATGCAGCCCATACACACTAACTGGCACTTGAGAGACCGGTGTGGTGGTGGGGAGGGATTTGGTAGCTGCTGCGGGGCTGCCATCATCTCTTGCCAGTCAAGAGTGGAACATTTTCATGAGCCTCCTCTCCCTGTCCTGCACCACAACAGTTGGGATGGAAATAATGTCAAGCTGAACAGAGCTGAAGGTGCTGAACAAACTCAATCAGGGAGGCTGGCTGGTGGGTACTCTTCCCACTCCTGCTCATTCTCCAATCACAATTGTTTCTGTTCATTTCTGACTTAACAAACAATTCTCAGGAGTGGAATCCTCTTGTAACCTAGAGACTTCCTGTGGCATTTTTCAGCATCAGAATCACGTATATCACTGACATGTTGTGAAATTTATTGTTTTATGGCAGCATTACAGTACAATGCATTAAAAATTATTATAAGTTACAATAAGAAATTTAAGAAGTAAATAAATAGTGCAAAAAGCAAAATAGTGAAGTAGTGTTCATTGCTTCATGACCATTCAGAAATCTGATGGTAGAGGGGAAGAAGCTGTTCCTAAAACATTGAGTATTTATCTTCGGACTCCTGTGCCTCTTTCCTGATGGTAATAGTGAGAAGAGAGCATGTCTTGGGTGGTGAGGGTCTTTAATGATGAATGCCGCCTTTTTGAGGCACCACCTTTTGAAGATATCCTTGATGGTGTGGAGACTCGTGCTTATGATGGGGCTGGTTCAGTTTACATCCCTCTCTAGTTTTTTCCGATCGTGTGCATCTGTACCTCCATACAAGACAGTGATACATCAGTCAGAATGCTCTCCATCTGTGGAAATTTGGTGGCATGTTGCCTTTTTGTGAACTCTGTAAATCTATTTCTCAGTCTTACCTCCATGGTAGATTTTTATTATATAAGCAAACTGATTTCAATTTTCTCCTTCACCCTAAAAATGCTAAAAGCTGAATTTTTAAATTTCCAACACAGTGTTAAGAGGAAGTCTATGGAGAGAGAATTAAGAGTTAATATTTTTGTTGTTGGAACTGGAAATTGATGATATTAGTGACAAGTTCCATGTGCGCTCTGACACACAGCTCTTCTATTGCCTTCATCTGCAGCCCTACTTCTTTGGAAGGGATTCCCCAACCCCAATGATTAACTCTTCTCCCCACCTCAAGCTCTTGCCTCCTATTGGACACCCCTTTCTGGCCTTCTGCCCCTCTGGATCTTATTATCTCTAACTGCCAATGGGAGAACAACTGTCTCAACTTTACCACTCCCCTCACTTATTCCAGCTTCATCCTCACGGAGTTCACTGCCCTCTATTCTCACCGCACCAATCTCAACCTCACCATTAAACCAACAGACAAGGGCGATGCTATTGTAGTATGGTGGACTGATCTCTACCTTGCTGAAGCCAGGCTGCAGCTATTGGATACCTCTTACCCCCTTAACCAGGACCCCACTGAGAAGCATCAAGCCATTGTATCCTGCACCATCAACCTCATTGCCTTTGAAAATCTCCCATATACAGACTCTAACCTCATAGTTCCCTTACCCCACATTGCATGTTTCTACCTTCTGGCCCAAGATCCACAAACCCCACTGCCTGGTGGGCCTATTATTTCTGTCTGTGCCTACCCCACTGAACTCGTGTCTGCATATCGACTCCATTTATTCCATTTGGTTCAGTCCCTTCCCACCTACATTCATGACATTTCACATGCTGTCAATCGTTTCAACAACGTTCAGTTTCTTTGCCCTGCCCACCTTATTTTCACCATGGATTTCTATCCCCCATCAGGAAAGTTTTAAGGCTCTTCACTTTTTTCTTGACAACAGACCCAACCAGTACCCCTTCACTGCCTGCTTTCTCTGTCTGATAGAACTGGCACTTGCTCTCAAGGGTGTTTCTGTTTGCTCCTTCCACTTCCTCCAAACCAAAGATGTAGCCATGGGCACTCGCACAGGCTCCAGATAAGCCTGCCTTCACATCGACTACATGGAACACTCCATGTTCCAAGCCTATAGTGGTAATATTCCCCAACTCTTTCTCTGCTACACTGATGACTGCATTGGTGTTACTTCCTGTACTTGTACTGAGCTTGTCAACTGCATCAAATTTGCTTCCAGCTTCCACCCTGTCTGCAAATTAACTTGATTCATCTGACATCTGTCATCACTTTCTTGATCCCTCTGGCATCATATCCAGAGACAGATTATATATTGATATCTTTTACAAACCAACTGACTCCATAGTTAACTTGACTGTACATCCTCCTACTTTTAAGAATACCTTCCATTCCAGGACATCTTAGATGACATCTTTTTTTTAATCCAGAAAGCGGGGTTATCGACACTGCCCTTGCTCATATCTCCTCTGTTTTTCGAACATATACCGTCACTTCACCCCCCCCCCCCAAAACTTCTGCAGCTTCTGCTGTTTCCAATGGGATCCCACCACCAGACATATCTTTACCTCTCCCCCTTCTGTTTTCTGCAGGGATATGCTCTCCACAACTCCCTTGTCCACTCATTCTCTCCCTCTTAGAAACTATCGTTGCAACCATGCTATGAGTTACATCTGCCCCAACACCATCTCCCACAGCAAAATCCAGGGCCCCAATAGTCCTTCTAGGTGAGGTGGTGCTTCACCTGCAAGACTTGTCAGGGTCATTTATTATATCCAGTGCTCCCGGTGCGGCCTCCTCTACATCAGTAAGTCCCAGCACTGCTTCATCAGGCACCTTCACTCTGTCCACTGCAAAAGGCAGGATCTCCCAGTGGCTACCCATTTTAATTTTACTTCCCATTTCCATACCAACATGTCTGTATGTCTCTCTCCTTCTCTACTACCATGATAAGGCCAGACTTGGGTCAGAGAAGCAACACCTTGTATTCCTTCTTGGTAGTTTTAACCTGACTATTGATTTCTCTAATTTCTTGTAACCAATCCCCTCTTGCTCCTCCTCCCTCCCTTTTGTTTTCCTGCTTCCTGGTGGCCCACTCACTCCGTCTCTTCCCCTCTCCTGCTCTCATAACTGCCCATCACCTCCCACTGGTTCCCTACGTACTTCCCTTTACTCCGGGGTTTATTGTTTGTCCTTTTAGATTCATTCTTCAGCCATTTATCTCTTCCACCTAACACCCCACACATTCAATTTCATCCCCACTTCCTCACACGCCTACCTGGACTCACTTATCACCTGCTAACGTGCTTCCCCCCTCCCCACCCACCCACCCCCACACCTTTTTATTCTGGTTTCTGTCCCCTTTCCAGTCTGATGAAGGGTCTCACCAAAACATTTTGACTGTTTCCCTTCAGTTATGCTGCCTGAATTCCTTCAGGATGTTGTGTATTTCTTGAATCTGCAGAATCTCATGCCTCTAAGATAATAGTTTTGCTGTTTTTAATGATTTTCAGTCTTGCTGAAACTTGGGCCATGAATCTTTTGTTGCTAAATTAAAGTGTGTATTCAAAGAGTGACTAGATTTACCCATACTTCAAATCTGTTTGGAATAATTTGTTCATTCACACATCACTGAACACCCACTCCAGAGTTTTTAAGCGTTGTATTTTGTCCTTTTTCTTAATTTTCCAGTTTAATTATTTTAATATAATTTTCCCCTTTCGGGGTAGTTCTTTCTCACCATTCCTTTCATCTCTGGCAATAATTATAGTATATCTCAGTAAATGTAGATTAGCCAGATCTAACTTATCAGAAATGTGCTTTTTTTAAATTTTACAGATTCGCTCCTGTGCTGATATTGTTATAAAACACAAAGATGAGCTTCTGGATGAAGATAGGGGTAATGTAAAGGAATGTGAAATCAACTATGTGTAAGTTCTTGAAAATTTCAGCACCAATTGAATCAATGCACATTTAGATCTACATCTGTTACTCTGTCAAAAAACGGAGAATAAATTAGCAGCAGGTTATCTCTGTGAGGTGGTGAGGAAGGCAAATGCCATGTCAGCATTCATTTCACGAGGTCTAGAATACAAGAGCAAGGATGTGGTGCTGAGGCTTTAAGGCATTGGTGAGGCCTCACCTTGACTATTGTGAACAGTTTTGGGCCCCTCATCTTAGAAAAGATGTACTGGCATTGGAGAGGGTCCAGAGGAGGTTCACAAGGATGATTCCAGGAATGAAAGGGTTATCATACAAGGAATGTTTGATGGCTCTGGGTCTGTACTCACTGGAATTCAGAAGGATGAGGGGGGATCTCATTGAAACCTTTCAAATGTTGAAAGACCTAGACAGTGTAGATGTGGAAAGGATGTTTCCTATGGTGGGAGCGTCTAGGACAAGAGGGCACAGCCTCAGGATAGAGGGGATTCCTTTCAAAACAGAGATATGGAGAAATCTCTTTAGCCAAAGGGTGGTGAATTTGTGGAATTTGTTGCCACGGGCAGCTGTGGAGTCCAGGTCGTCGGGTGTATTTAAGGCAGAGGTTGATAGATTCCTGATTGGACATGGCATCAAAGGTTACAGGGAGAAGGCTGGGAACTGGGGTTGTTGAGGAGGAGAGAAGAAAAAAAGGATCAGCCATGATTGAATGGCGGAGTGGACTCGATGGGCCAGATGGCCTGATTCTGCTCCTATGTCTTATGGTCTTGTGATGAGAGATTTCAAAACTCTGAGACTGGGGGATCTAGATGCCCTGATGCATTGTCACAATGGGTAAAGATGCAGAAACAGAAAATAATTGGGAAAGCTAAAGGAGTTTTAAAGAGCAATAAGAGCTTAATTGGTCTATCAGATATCCTGAGAAATATGAGAAAGTGGATGTGGAGAGGATGTTTTCTCCTGTGGAAGAATCTCTGACCAGAGGTCACCATTTAAAAGTCACCCACTTAAGCCACAGATCTCAAAGACAGTGGTGAGGTGGGGAAGCCAATGGAAGCTGAGTTAGATAGATATTTGATAAGAGGGGCTATTGCCTATTACCAGAAGTGGCAGGGTGGGCTGCAGGGACCAAGTGAAAAATGATGTTATTCGTTCTTCAAATCTATCTAAGATATTGTTTGTCACATAATTCAGAAATACTGTGACCCTTTTATGGCTGTTAATATGAAAGAGGTCTGGATTTCTTCTGTTCATTGTTTATAAAAAAAAGTCCTTTTTAATATTTCCCTGAATCTAGCTTTGTTTTTAGGATATGTAGTTTGTTCTGGACTTGCCTATCAGAGGAAGCTCTCCTTCAAATATTCTATTCATTCCGAACATCTCTATTAGATTACTCATGGTCTTCTCTCCACAAGAGAATGCAAGTTTTTGTTCTTGGTTCATTCCCTATGTAATATTTCTAGATCATTGTCTTTATCATTTTGCACGTCTTCCTAAACCAAAGCTGTAGCAATCATAAATAAGTGTGATAACCCAAATACGTTCTAATCAGGCCTGTTTATATCCTATGTTGCTTAAGATACAGGTCAATATTCCATTAAGCCTAATTATTTTTGCAGTTGCCAACAATTTCTGCACACAAACGCCTAAATATCTGGTATATGACCCATTTACAAAATATTCTGATCTATTTTTCACAGACTTAATTGGATGAGCTCACAATTTTGCACTTTCATGTACGCTGTTACCATTTTGAAACTTCTTAACTAACGAATAAATTTCCTGACAGGTTCAGATATAAATTTTAACCAATGCTTCAATGACAGACTCCACCATCTTCATCAGGGATAACGCCTGGGCAAGTCTAGTCCTGTGGCATATATAGCCCCGTCATGTGTCCTTCCTGATTGGTTAGTCCTCAACCAATCAGGTTTTCACTATCCGACCTTGTTTTTAGTCAAATTTCAGTTCTTAGTTAGAGCGAGACTTTGTCTTTGTTAAAATTCTTATTCTCTAGTCTTATTTCAATGGCTTCCTTCACCAGGCAGTCCCAAAAGCCATTGGTGCGACACAGTAGTTTTGTGCCATCAAAGTCAATCCTATACCCATTGTGTATGAGTGTTCTGCTACCACCGATTTCTTCAGGTAACCCAAACAGATACCCCTCCTATGCTCCTTAATGGGGGTTTCAACTGTGCTGGTATACACTGCTCAGCATTTACAGGGAATCCTGTAAATGCCAGCCATTCTGAGTTCCATGTCATTTTTGATCTGCAGAAGCTGGAAGTTGAGCTTCCCTATCGGTTGTGGATGATATTAATCCAGTATTTCTTCAGGATCCTGGCATCCTTCCAGAAACTGGAAATTTAGGGAAGACAGGTGGTAGCAACAGGTTCCTGCTCGTTGTTTGGTTTCCTGGTTTTTCCGTCAGCCCTTTTAAGGGCCTGATTGATTTCCTTCATCTTCTACCCACTCTGTAGGAACTTCGTACATAATCGTCTCATTTCTTCATGGAGACTCTATAGGTCTGAAACAGTTTTCGCATGGCTAATCAACAGTTAAAATTAACTGGAATCCACCTGGATCTCATTTTTCTCTTCCTTGATTGCCACAATGAAGTAACAAATTGACATGCCGCATACTAAATCATCATGGTTAAAATCGATACCTGTGCCCGGCTGGAAACCTGAGAAGTGTTTATTCTGGGAAAGCACTAGATCCTTTTTCTTTTTACAGAGCTTACAATACCTATTTAACAATGCTGTTATTGATTTTCCATCAAAGATAGTACTCTCCAATTTAATTCCATCCTTGTGTAACTTTTGCTGATGCTTTTTCCTGCTCTTCCCTTGTCTTGCTTAAATCTTAAAACAGGAAAAGCAGGTAAGAAGCAGTTTTGAATGGATTGGTATATTGTGCTGATTGCTTTATTCTGTTCCCACTGTACTGCAGAAAGAAATTTCAGAGTTTTCAAGATCAAAAACTAAGAGTGAATACAGAAGACAGTAAAATGTTGAAGAAAGCCAGACAAGAAGGCACTTTCCATGAGGCTTTGTTAGACAGGTAACAAAGTTTTTACATCAGAAAATGATTGTCCATTTAGATTTTTTGGCTGCTTATTTATCTTTAATTTCATAATGAACTGTTTGTTTTGTTCTTCAGGAGATCCAAGATGAAAGCAGATCGATATTGCAAATGAAGTCAGGATGGATATTCTCAATATATTGATATTTTTACTGGATATGTAACTTTTTTGTCTCCAAGACAACTTGTTTATTAGTACTGGCAGTGCTGTACAGTAATCAGTGACACACAAACTTGATATTTTTAAATGCCTTTAGGGGTAACTTGAGTAATCTTCTTGCAAGAGTAAATTGTAAACGTAGCTTTCGGCTTCAATGTGATGATTTAGTATGCTGCATTTTAAACAAATTGTTACTTCATTATGGCATGTAAGGAAAAGAATATTGAAAGGGAAACTAGAAACAGATATTGAGAAGCAAAGAAGTCATCAACCTGAAATACTAACTCTTTCTCTCTCTTCAGATACTGCCTTTTCCAGCATTTTATATTTTAATTGCAAAAACAAAATCCAGGTAGATTCCAGTTAATTAGGACACATTGGGACCAGTACATTTTGGCCTAGTTAAACGGTTGCCCAATTAGCCAGTTTCATGGAAATGGTTAAAAAAGAATTTAAAAAAAGAGTTGAACTGAGTAACAATTATGTATTTAAATGAAATAAAGAATAAATTCAAACACTAACAATACTGCTGCAGTACTATAAAACTGTATTAATTCAAAAATTTATCAACAGAGGAATTCTTGCAGGGTGTGCTGCCATGATCTTTTGAATGTAAAGGAACAAAATCAGTGCAGACGCCTAGTAGAGATAATGGTCTCATACGTTCAATGCTTTTGACAATTGTATCCACCAAATCCTCATTTTCATTGTAACATTCAAGATGATCAAATTCTTTGTAGTGCCTAACTTGAAGTAATGAATTTGTTTCATTTTCACTCCTGGCCATATCTGGCATCTCCAAGCATGAATGTTTGAAACCACAATGAGCAAAACAGTTCTGAATTGTCTCACAAATATCAGTGACAAAAATCACTGCTTTTTCAACACAAACACAAGCAACTGACACTATTTAAAAACTGTTTGACAAAAGCCTCCTATCCCAGTTAAGCAGCATAGTGTCCCAAATAAACGAAGGGAACCAGAATCGGGTTTTATATCACAAACACTCAAAAATCTGCAGGTGCTGGAAATCCAAGCAACACACACAAAATGCTGGAGGAACTCAGGAGGCCAGGCAACACTTATGGAAAAGAGTAAACAGTCAACATTGTGGGCCAAGACCCTTAATCATGAGCCCTTCATCAAATAGTACAAAAAGCAAAATAAAATAGTGACATAGTGTTCATAGGTTCATTGTCATTCAGAAATACATGGTGGAGGGCTATTCTTGAATCATTGAGTGTGTATATAGGCTCCAGTATCACCTCCTTGATTGTAGCAGTGAGAATCGGGCATGTCCTGGATAAATGGAGCTTCTTAATTGTAGTTGCTGCATTTTTGAGGTCTTCACCTTTTAAATGTGTCCTCAGTGATGGAGCTGACCAAGTTCACAACTTGCAGCAGTTTTTTCCAATCCTTTGCAGTACTCCCTCCGTGCCAGACGGTGATGCAACCAGTTAGAATACTCTCCACGGTGCATCTGAGAAATTTTCAAGTCTCTGATGACATATCAAGTCTCCTCAAACCCCTAAGGAAATACAGCCGTTGTCGTGTCTTCTCTATAATTTCAATATGTTGGGCCCAGGATAGATCTTCAGAGATGTTGATACCTAGGCATCCCATCTATCTTCTTGAATAGTTTTTGTTCTTTAAGAGTTGTCCCAAATAGATGACTGTCCCGATAAGCTGTATTTATAAAACTTTTGTGTTCTATTATTGGTTCTTTTAGTTATTCATTCATAAACAGTTGTCAGTGATGTAAACCTTAAATTTAGGATACAAAAATCATCAGAGGTTATGTACTTAGAAGTATTAAATACAGTAGATTTCAGTCAATTGGGTCAGTGGTTAATCAGAGCAGCCATTTATTTGGGAAAACTCTTAAAAAGGGCAAAGATTAATTCTAGAAAATAGCCAGGATTCCCTGTGTTTACTTGGGGTACTGTGTCCCTTATTGGGGCTGGAGATTGTTGCTGAACAGTTTCTAACTAGCATCAGTTGTGTGCACTTCCATAACCGTTAGACACTTCACTGCTTAGAGCAATCAGTTTTTAAATAACATTAGATGTGTGTGTTTGTGTTCAAAAAGCAGTGATTTTTGTCACTGATAGTGGGTGAGAAATAAGCAGTAAGACAATTCGGAACTGTTTTGCTGACTGCGGTTCAAGCATTCAGACTTGGAGATGACAGAAACAACTGGGAGTGAAAATGAAAGGATTTGATTCCTTCAGCAAATTAGGCATTACAAAGAATTTTAAGGTATTGACAATCATTTTGAACATTATCTTTGGTCTGCACCAGACACTCAGTTCTCACCTGTAGCTCCAAGTAACTCTTTGTATATAACAGCTGGTACACCCTTTTGACAGGTGGGCTAAACCAGGTGAGGGTAGCCAGCGGGTCTTATACCCCAGTGAGATAGCCTGACCTAGCATGCAAAGTCAGCTCCGGTGGACTGTGCAGATGAGAATTACAATAAGATCCAAAGGCCAGAAAGGCGGTTCTACAACGCTATGGGAAAAGCGAAGGGCATGACAAAGCACAGAAGTCATAGTCATCCACTTCAACAAGTTAGACACAATCCCAGTGGTGACTCACCTCGTTGGACCCAGACTGCCCAGTGCAGCGGCTTTTCCACTCCAAAAACACTTCGTACAGGTTTTTTGTCATCACCAGATATAAGACAACCACCAGTAGTATTGGTATTGTTCTAATTTGTTCTGCATTTCATTTAACTCCATAGTTTGTTACTCAGTTGATGGTAGTTTGTCTTTTTTATGTTTTTAATCATTTCTATGAAACTTCGGCTAAAGTGAGCAGCTACTTAATTCGGCCAAGATGTACTGATCCCAATGTATCACAATTAATTAAAATCCACTTTATATAAAATTAAAATGTGTAGAACATTAAGTTTATGCTGTTCTAACTGTTAGATTTAAGCTGCCAAAATACAGTACTCATATATATAAGCTAAAGTGCCTAAGTCTTTTGCACAGTACTGTACAATTTTTTTGTATTAGACTGTACCACTGCTCCAAAAAAAAATTTCATGACATATATGAGTGATGATAAACCTGATTCTGATTTGGGTCTCTATTGTGGACTGAGAGTGGGAAGGGAACAGTGAGAAGAGAATCATTGGTAAACAGGGAAGGGAGAGCGGAGGGAACAGGAAGCAGCAGAGAGGCATTCTGTAATGATCAATAAACCAATTGTTCGGGATCAAATATCCTTGCCTGGTGTCTCACGGCTGAGTGTATCTGCACCCAGACCACCACCTGACCCTAGGATTCCTTCTCTGCCAACTTTCCCACACCCTGCCCACTGTGCTCCAGTCTCTCCATTCCCAACATCCTTTGCTCCCACCAAATTTACAAACTTGCTTTTCGCTCCACGGACACATATTGTGCTGTACTGTGCAAAAGTCTTAGGCTCCCGAGCTATACATATATGCTGAAGACCTTTGCACAGTACTGTAGATTTGGCAGAAACCTAGTATTGTGTCTTACCATAAATGAGAAATGGAGAGTTGTCATGAGGCCTAATGCAAGTTTAAATATTAAAAATCGCATACACCAGTTGGATTAAATCACTGGACTAATGATCTGAAAATAAGAATTCAAATTCTATTGTAGCCTCTGAGAAATGTTAATTTTTTTGTCAATTATATTTATTAAAATCTGATTTTAAGTAGTTATTAGTCTGAATACCTGTCATTGGTCAAGACACAATTTGAAAACAGGAATTTCACTCCTTGCGACTGCCTGTAAGCAAACAAATCTCAAGGTTGTATAATTTATACATTCTTTGATATAAATGCACTTTGAAACTAAACTCACCAGTAGTAGCCAAAGACTAGGGTCTAAATTGGGAGAGCTATCCCAGACTAGTTAAACTAGCTGAACATAACTTTATTTAGAATAATACATTTTAGCTGACCTTGAGAACATCCCAACTCGCCACAGTAGTATGAGTGAGGAGAGTGCCCCTGATGGTCAATAACATTATGTTTGGCTTGTGAAGCCTCATGGCATCAATTCAAACACAAATGTCCCTGATTACCACATATTGAACACCCTCAGTTGATGAAGCAATACTCCGAAATATTGTACAAAACTTGGAAGTACACAAAATACCTGAGTGAGCTGTTTCAATACCTCTTAACAAGGCTGGCCCAGTAATTACCCTGCTTACAAAGTAGACCAAGCTCTAAAAGATGAAGGTTCCACACCTAGTTTGTGACAAAAAAGCAAAAGAGATAGATTTGCTTGCCTTTGTTGGCACTAATCTACCTATTGTGTGTGCATCGATCTATAAAGTATTAATAGGAATGATCACAATACAGTTCTTTTGGAAACGAAGTTCAGTGTTCAACCTGAGCAGACGTTCCATTGAAAAGTGTGATTAGATTTTGATCGGACTGGAGAAACGCAAAAAGTGTCAAAGTGAAGCGCATGTGGATTATTTAAAGCAGAAGCATTGTAATCCACCACAGTCTAATCTTAAAGTCTGGCACATCTCACCATCAAGCTAGACAAACAGCTCTGGTTCAGTGGAATGCAAAGGCATGCTAGGAACAGCGCCAGGCCTTAGCATTGATGGATCAATATGGTTAAAATATAAGACTATATGTATGCTTAAAAGATGCAATAGACAGCTAATTGTAACAGCTGATACAAATAATTAGTACATTTGGTTGTAGATAAAGACAACCAGCGAGTCCGAAGCCTATTGCCAGCCTTGCTGATGGCAGAGCCAATACTTGAAAGCCAAAGGATAGACACAAGCATATACCACTATCTTTACAAAGAAAGCATAGCAGTGTCTCTACTTCCTTCGGAGCTTGCAGAGATTCAGCACGACATCTAAAACTTTGACAATCTTTGACAAACTTCTGTGACATGTGTAGTTGTATATTGAATGGCTGCTTCACAACCCAGTATGGAAACACCAATGCCCTTGAATGGAAAATCCCACGAAGAGTAGTAGACATGGCCCAGTCCATCACAGCTAAAGGCCTACCCACCATTGAACACATATACACAAAGCATCCCAGGAAAGCAGCATCCATCATTAGAGACCTCCACCACCCAGGACATGCTCTCCTCACTTTGCTGCCATCAGTAAGAAGGTACAGGAGATTTGACTCATACCACCAGGTTCAGGAACAATTACTACCCCTCAACCATCAGGGTCTTGAACCAAATGGAATAACTTCACTTGCCCCATCATTAAAGTGTTCCCAATACCCATGGACTCACTTTCAAGGAATCTTCATCTCATGTTCTCAATACTTATTGCTTATGTATTCATTTTTATTATTTTTTATATTTGCACAGTTTGTTGTTTTCTGCACACTGATTGAACAGCCAGTTTGGGCGATCTTTCATTGATTCTGTTATGGTTATTAGTCTATAGATTTATTGAGTATGCTCACAAATGATGAATATCAGGGTTGTATATGGTGACATATATGTACTTAGATAATAAATTTACTTTGAAGTTTAATCCATTCTAAGCAGCACACACAAAATGCAGCAGGTCGGGCAGCATCTGTTGAAATGAATAAGTAGTTGATGTTTCTGACCATAACTTTCTGCAAATTATATATTTTTTTCTTTTACAGTTCTGCAGGATATTTGACCTTAACCAATAACTTATTTTTCTTTCCTTAATGGTGCCTGACCTGCCAAGTGTTCCCAAAATTTCCTTTTTTCTTCAGGTTTCCTACATCTGCAGTTTTTGTTTGATTTTCAGAGTTTTGTGGGACAGTGACAGGATAGATCATGAGAAGATCTGGTGGGTGACACTAGAGCTAAGAAACATTGGCTCAGGATAAGGGATTGAAATAAGACTGAAACGAGAAGCCTCAGAAATCTCGAATTCAGTGAGCTCTGAATGCTGTCTAAAATAAAGGCTAGGATAATTTTTGAATTATAGGGAATTGGAGGATTGACGCAGGGATGTGGGGATAAAGATACAGATTAGATCCACTTTAACGGCAGAGCGAACTCGAAGGGTCATGTAGCCAATTCAAACTGTTTCTATTCGCATCGCTAGAATGAAATGATGCCATGTCATTTGGGGAGCTCAGTCAGAGAGCAAAACACTGAATGATCGGATCAGGGCTTCACTGCCCCTCGGACAGACAGGCTCCATGCATGAGGATAAGTGGTTGGCTCACAAATTTCTGAAAATGACTAGCTGGAGATCATTCCGATGCCACTGGCCGTGAAAGGGTGAACTCCGCCCCTTCCTGGGCCCTTCCTCCTCCGCTATCACGAGTTTCCAGGGCCGCTTTCGGAAGCTGGGGCGGCGATCTGCGGTGCAGGATGAAGGTGCGGGCGGTGGGATGGTGGTGCTCGCTGCTGGCAGGTTTCATCGTCTTCGTATCGGCGCAGTTTGTGCCGCCGGTGAGTAACTGCGGGGACGGTGGAGGTTGCAAGCCCTGTCCGTGCCGGCAGTCACGGTTCTGGGCTCCTAACGCCGACTGCCTATTGCCCACGGCTGAGCACAGGAATTAGCAATGTTTGAAACATTGCGATTGAGTTCTGTGTTTACCATCTTTTCATAGTAATTCCATATTCATACAGTAAGTTATATTTGGAAGTTATTAGAACTCGCCCGCAGATTCATTGGGTAGTTTTCCTGGTTTTCAACCACTTTGAGCTCCGTGTCTTGTGACTAAATTTCCAACCGGAACCCAGATAGGTAATCAAGGGTAGTGTCTGAGGCATAAGTAGATTTGACAGAGATTTCTCAAGTTCTGGTCATGTGCTGGTATCATGTGACCAGTCACCCCCCCCCCCCCCATATTAAATATGGCGCTGGCGATGTTGATGTTTAGGTTAGTTATAAACTAGCCATTTTAAAAGTAAAATTTTCCCAGGTAGTTTGCCAGAAACTGGAGTTTAAATCTCACGACTGACGCTTCTCTGTAGTACAAAGAGATTTGTGAAGGGTGGTTGGCGTCTTGAACTCCATTTATCATAGCACACAAGATGCTGGAGGAATTCGGCAGACCAGGCAGCATCTGTGGAAGAGAGTATTGTAGAGCCGAAGTTTTCGGCTGAGACCCTTCAGCAAGACTGCAGTAGAAAAGATGAGGAGTCAAGAGTTAGAAGCTGGGGAGGGAGAAACACAAGGTGATAGGCGAAACCTAGGGGGACAGGAGAAGTAAAGAGCTGGGAGGTTGATTGGTGAAAGAGATACAGGACTGGAGAAGGGGAAACCTGAAAGGAGAGGGTAGAAGGACATGGAAGAAAGAAAAGGAGGAACAACACCAGAGGGAGGTTATGGACAGACAAGGAGATTAGGTGAGAGAGGAAAAAGGGGATGGGGAGTGGTGAAGAGGGAGGGGTGGGCATTACCAGAAGCTCAAGAAATGGATGTTAATGACATCGGGTTGGAGGCTACCCAGATGGAATCGAAGGTATTGTTCCCCCAACCTGAGTGTGGCCTCATTGTGAGAATAGTGGAGACCGTAGGTTGATCTGTCGGAATGGGAAGTGGAATTAAAATGGGTTGCCACTGGGAGATCCACTTGTTCTAGTGGATGAAGCATAGGTGTTCAGCAAAGCAGTCTGCCAATCTACATCAGGTCTCACCAATATACAAGAGGCCTCACTGGGAGCACTGGATACAGTAGATTACTCCAACAGACTCACAGGTGAAGTGTCGCCTCACCTGGAAGGACTGTTTGGGGCCCTACAAGGTAATGAGGGAGGAGGTGTAAGGGCAGATGTGGCACTTGCAAGGAGAAGTGCCAGGAGGGACTTACAGCAATGGTTTTATAACAGGTGTTGTAAAGGCTGATCTGTATCTAGTCCCTATGGAGAGTTGCATTGTCATATTTCTCTTGAATGAGCTGTTAAACCAAAGTTTATTTACCCTGTGATAATAGTTCTGAGTAGAGTCAAAGATTTACACTGTTTGAGCTAGTATTTACCCTCAAATTCATGTTAGTAAATGAGGTTACAAAATGTGGTCATTTTCACCTTTTGTAACTAGGCTGAAAATGTTCATTGTAAAATACTTAAGGATGTTCTGAGGTCATAAACCACTTGGAGCATTTGCTTCCTCCTAAAAGTAAGAGCTATCTTAGAAATGACTTGCTACCATCAAGACCTGACAAAGTTATACCGTCAACACACACAAAATGCAGGTGAGGCAGCACCTATAGGAAGAGGTTTCGGGTCGACTGTACTTCTTCCTATTGATGCTGCCTGGCCTGTTACGTTCCACCAGCATTTTGTGTGTGTTGCTTGAATTTCCAGCATCTGCAGATTTTCTCGTGTTGAAGTTAAACCGTATTGCTTATCTTTGTATATAAAAGTGCACAAAATAGTAAAGTATGTTTAAGGAGCTACTTTTATAACAATCACATTTACCTGTTTCCTGAAATGAATACACAAAACAATGTAACGTGCCATCTCTCCAAACACTCCCAATTAGTTTTTTCCCCATTTCCCACCATTGTATCCTAGTTTTTCCCCTCTCATTTCTCATTCTCCAATCAGCTTTTACCCTTCTCACCTCCCCTGACTTGCATTGTTCTGTCAAGATGCATGGAGCTTCCAGACAACTTTTACCGGTTCCAATGCCATTGTTTTTGTACCTGGTAAGAAGGTGGTTTACACTGAATAGAGGAGAAGTAGCTGATTACAGACAAATCATAACAGTTGCAAACCAAAACAACTAGGGCACTCTTTTGCAAGCAATGACTTGCTTTACCATCGTTCTGGTGGGCTCTGTACAAAGTGGGGAAAATGAACAATCTTCTGATTAATTCTTGCCAGTACTTAATTCACTGACTGTCCTTATGTTTGGATTTCTCAGACTTTAAACGTCTGTATCTCTTAACCATATAGAAACAAACTTGATTTAAACAGAAGAGATGCTGGAAGTCCAGAGAAACCAGCACAAGATGCTGGAGGAACTCAGCAGGTCAGGCAGCATCTACGGAGAGGAATGAACAGTCGAAATTTTGTGCCGAGACGCTTCATCATGACTGGATAGGAAAATAGAATGATAAACTGAAGGGTTAAATAACTTTCAGAAGCTCAGGGTCACTCCCACAGACTGACTACAGGCGCTGTACTTTGCACAGATGCTGTGTGACATCCGAGCTCCTCATCAAACTTCAAGATCTCAGCCTCTGTGCCTCCCTCTGCAACTGGATATTCGACTTCCTCATTGGCACACCTCAGTGAGAGAGGGTTGATAACAACCTCTCATCCTCATGGGTACAGTTCAAGACTGCGTGCTTGGCGTCCTGCCCTACTCTGTATACACACGTGACTGTGCCTAAGCACAGCTCTGCTGCCATCTTCACTGCTTTTGACAGACCACAGGAAGTGATGAGTCGTCCTGCATGAGCAAGGACACCTGTCACAACAACAACCTCTCAATTAACTTCAGCAAAACTAAAATGTTGATTGTTGACTTCAGGAAGGGAAAAGAGGGCAAACCTACACCAGTTTACATTAGGAGCGAGTTAGTGGCTTTAAATTCCAGGCTGTTAACATATCAGATGACCGCTCCCGGGCTGAGCAACTGCAGCAGATGCAATCAAAAGGAAAGAGCCAGCATCTTAGGAGGTTAAGGAGCTTCAGCGTGTCACTGAACGTGCCAACAAGTTTCTACAGGTGTACTGTTAAAAGTATCCTGACTGGTATAGCAGCTCAAATGTGCAGGAATGTAAGAAGCTGCGGAGTAGTGGACTTAGAAAAATGTATCAAAGACATCCCTTCCCACCGTCGGTAGTATCTACAGGAGGTGCTGCCTCAAGAAGGCAACATCCACTGTCAAAGATCCCCACCATCCGGCCATACCTTCTTCTTACAGCTACCATTGGGCAGGATATACAGAAGCTTGAGGTCCCACGTTACCAGGTTCAGGAACACTACTTCCCTTCAACCTTTCAGTTCTTGAAAGCAAAACCCTGATCACCATTACAGTTCAGCAATACTGTGACCACTCTGATCACTTGGCAGCAACAGATTGTAAAAATTCAGTTTAATTTTTGTTTTTCTCTTTCAATATGATGCTGTATGTCTATGATGCCACTGCAAGTGTTTCCTTGAACCTGTGCATACGTGTACTTGCATATATGACAGTAAGCTCCACTTTGGCCTGCACTTTCTGTTTTCACTTCAGATATGTCTGGTATCTGCAGTTTCTTTGATTTTCCATATAATATTACTGCCTTCACTATAATGTAATGCTAATCAACTGGCTGGAGTGTTTGGTGACATCTTCAGCTTCTCACTCTGGCAGTCTAAGGTACTCACTTGCTTCAAAGCAGGCTTCAGTACTGGTGTCCAAAAAGAACCTGCCTCAATGACTATTGTCCATTAGCTCTTAAAGAACAATTATAAGATTGAATTCAAGAGGACAACTAATCTTGGAAATGCTAATGGATTGTCCTGTTTATCCAGTTGCGGAGGGTGGTATCAAGGTCTTGGAGCCTAGTGATTATTTTTGAGGGGATTATAATGTTGAATGCCTAGATGTATTCAATGAAGGGTATCTTGATATATTCAACTTTATTGTCCAGATGTTCCAGAGCTGAGTGAAGAGCCAATGAAATGGAATATAGTGTATGAGAGGGGTTTTGATAGAGGAACAGTATACAAAATTATGAGGGCTATAGGCAAGCAGGCTTTTTCCACTGAGGTTGGCTGGGGCTATGGCCAGAGGACATGGGTTAAGGGTGAAAGGTGAAAAGTTTAAAGGGAACATGAGGGGAAACGTCTTCACTCAGAAGGTCATGAGAGTGTGAAATGTGGTGCATGCAAGATGGATTTCAGTGTTTAAGAGAAGTTTGGGTAGGTACATGGATGATAGGGGTATGGAGGGCAGCCCAATGGATGCAGACAGCTTAAATGGATCAGCACAGACTAGATTAGTCAAAGGGCCTGTTTCTGTGCTGCTGTTTCCTTTGACTCTTCTTCCATCTCCATCTGTAGGTAGGCCTAATCTAAGTCCACTTTGCTGAAGTGTTTCCCTCCAGAAAGGTTTGCAAAGATATCCTCTATCCCGGGCAGAGGGTATTGATCTACTTTCAGTACAGGGTTGATGGTGACCTTAAACTCACCACAGATCCTGACAGACCCATCCTTGACTGCTGGGTCCACTGGCATTGCCTTTGGACTCCACTCAACCTTGGAAAGATTTATTTCAACCTCCATGTGATCTAGATCACTGGCTACTTTATCATGGATGGTACAATGAATTGGACAGGCTTTATAAAACTTGGGTGTGTCATTTTCATTTAACACTATTTTATCCTTGATATATTTGAGTTTTCCAATGCCATCCTTGAAAGCCTGCTGTACCTTTCTTAATTCACTTTCACTTGAGACTATTGCAGAGGATGTGGCATGTAAATGGTAGTTGGATCTCTAATCCAAGTTGTAGTTGTCTTAACCAATTGCAGCCCCACAATATGGCCCTTCCTTTTTTACCACATACAAGCCCAATGTGACTTGTTGATTATTGTATTCACTGTGTAATGATTAAGATGTTTACTGCTATGCTGTAGGTATTTCATCTTAGCAGTTTTGTAAAAGCAGTATGTTCTGCTTTTGGCTAAAAAGTAAGGGGTTATGATGTTCAACTTAGGAATGTTGTGTCAGCCATTCAGGATGGCAGAATCGGGAGAAAATTCAAGAGAGCGAGGCGGAGAGAGATTTGTGACGGACAGTGTGGTTCGTGGGTTTTATTTTGGCGGGAGCTGCAGAGAGGACAGGAGGGAAGAAGGGTGAGAATGGCATGGGAAGCAGTGTCCCCGTTGCATGAAGTGCCTTGTGCAGATGAATGGCTCCAAAGAGGAAGAGCCAATACTCCAAAGTTGATGGATTTCAAGCGACGTTCGGAATGTGGTGTGTGTTTTCCCACAGACTGTGGATCCAGCATGTGAGTAAGAAGCACAACTTCATGATGAGTTCCAACATTATGTGCACATTTGGATTGGGTTAACTGTAAAGGGCCCTTTTCTTTTTCCTACTAACAGTTCCATAAAGCTGAGATTATACTCTCTTTAAGATTTTACGTGGGGTACGATCTGTTGTTTTGTGCCATCCGACAATTGTGTATGAGCAGTACTTACACAGCATTCACTCAAATCAAGATTTCTTTAATTGGAATATCATGACATTCCTGTTTGGCTGAACTCAAAATCCTCGATGTATATTGTTTATGAAAGGTGACTTCCTAGCCACTGAGGCTTAGCAGTGCCGGCTAACAGGCCAATTTTGCATGTGGGCTCGGTGCGGGGATTGTAACTGTTACAAATGTCATTCCCATACGAGTTATCTTTTCCCCATTAAAAGTTCTTAGTTGGATGCCTGTAGGCTTCAGTTCAGTATTTTTGAAATGCCATTCAAAGTTAATTTGTGGAATAACTGAAACAGTTGAGCCAGTGTCCAATTCTACTTTAATTAATTTGCTGCTCACTTCTGGT
Source organism: Hemitrygon akajei (assembly GCF_048418815.1). Classification (NCBI taxonomy): domain Eukaryota; kingdom Metazoa; phylum Chordata; class Chondrichthyes; order Myliobatiformes; family Dasyatidae; genus Hemitrygon; species Hemitrygon akajei. Next base: position 49,022,201 of record NC_133136.1, read on the forward strand.
GTAAGCCATATTGCTGGTCTCCTGTTTTCACATGGTAAATGTCAAGACAAGAGCTCTTTTAGAAACTACAACTTGACTTTTTATCTTTTTCACTTCCCTACTGTATACAATCCATTTATTTTTTGTCTACCTGCCATGTCCTTTATGTGTCCTACTTTGTTGCATTTTCTGCAAGTTTTGTCTTTAAATCTGCATTGTTCTGGTGTATGTGAGCCCCTTTCACAACGGTAACACAATTTGTTCAGCTAGGCAGGTTTCTGTTTAGACATTGCTATTTTGTTCACACTCACTTTCATTCCTAGCTACAACTCAATTGAGTCTCTGGCTGCTGTTTCCATTGATAAAGTGATTTCAACTGCTCCTTTAATGTAAGTTGTGCTTCAGTTAAGAACCATTGTTGAATGTATTCTTGTAAGATTCCACAAACTAAATGATCTTTTCGTTCATCATTAAACCCATCACTGAACAGACAGTGATCGAACAATTTCTTCATTTCAGCCATGTGAGCAGATTCCATTAATGAAACCTAAAGTGTTCTGCAGTTAACAGTGGTTTTGGTTCTAAATGTTCCTGCATTGCATTCATGATATCAGCGAAGCTCATTTCGGCTGGTTTGGTTGGAGCAGTTAGGCTTCTAAGGAAACTATATTTTTCCACCCATTGCTGTCAGCAACAACTGAACTTTTCATTGGCTGTTTTGTGCTTCAAAATGCTGCTCAATTTGTTCAGTGTGCATCATCCAGTTATATACTATGCAATTAAATGCATCTATCTTTTCAATGTAGCCAGCCAGTTCTGCTATTTTTAATTTTTCTATTATAATACTTTAAATTCCTTGGTGTTACCATATCAAAGCAACTGTCTGAGACCAGCACATGAATGACAGCACAAGAAGGCACGACAGCTCCTTTGCTTAAACATCTGTGCAGATTTGGCATGGGATCTGAAACTTTGAGAATTTCTAAAGGTGCACAGTGGAGAGCATCGTGACTGATTGCAGCATGGCCTGGTATGGAAACAGCGGTGCCCAGGAATGAAAATGTCTACAAAAAGTGACGAATGCAACCCGCATCTCGCGCAGCACCTTCTCCACCACTGAGCACCTCAACAAGGAGTGCTGCCACAAGAAAGCAGCATCCCCACCACCCAGGACATCCCCACCACCCAGGACATCCCCACCACCCAGGACATCCCCAACACCCAGGACATCCCCAACACCCAGGACATCCCCAACACCCAGGACATGATCTCCACCCAGGACAGCCCCACCACCCAGGACATCCCCACCACCCAGGACATCCCCACCACCCAGGACATCCCCAACACCCAGGACATGATCTCCACCCAGGACATGATCTCCACCCAGGACAGCCCCACCACCCAGGACATGATCTCCACCCAGGACATCCCCACCACCCAGGACATCCCCACCACCCAGGACATGATCTCCACCCAGGACAGCCCCACCACCCAGGACATGATCTCCACCCAGGACAGCCCCACCACTCAGGACATGATCTCCACCCAGGACATGATCTCCACCCAGGACAGCCCCACCACCCAGGACATGATCTCCACCCAGGACAGCCCCACCACCCAGGACATCCCCACCACCCAGGACATCCCCAACACCCAGGACATGATCTCCACCCAGGACATGATCTCCACCCAGGACAGCCCCACCACCCAGGACATGATCTCCACCCAGGACAGCCCCACCACCCAGGACATCCCCACCACCCAGGACATCCCCACCACCCAGGACATGATCTCCACCCAGGACAGCCCCACCACCCAGGACATGATCTCCACCCAGGACAGCCCCACCACTCAGGACATGATCTCCACCCAGAACAGCCCCACCACCCAGGACATGATCTCCACCCAGAACAGCCCCACCACCCAGGACATGATCTCCACCCAGAACAGCCCCACCACCCAGGACATGATCTCCACCCAGAACAGCCCCACCACCCAGGACATGATCTCCACCCTGCTGCCTTCGACAAGTAGTTACAGGAGTCCTACACCACCAGGTTCAGAAAAACTTTGCACAAACCAGCTCGGAAGTAATTCCACCACCTGTGCAACTCACTTTCTATGACTCTGTAACTTGTGTTCTCAGTGTTACGAATGGGGAGCAACTCTGATGGGCAGAAGGGTGCAAAGTCGCGCCCCCCCCCCTTTTTGAGAATCGCAAAATCGCTACTATTTCGGGTCTGATACCAAGGAAATGAGAGAGATAACAGTAAAGGCAGTTGTTATTGACAACGCTCATGAAAAATTAATGAGAGGAGAGACACAGCTCAGTTGCACAAGTTGGAATGTCTCCTATTGACAAAAGAGAGATTACTGCTATTGTCTCGTGGAGAAGGATTGTTTATTGAGTACTGTTCTATTCATTGAAACCCCTCAGGGGGCAACCAGAGTGGGCTGGTTTGATGGGTTGCATCATCCCAACCTGATTGACACCTGAGACCCCGTGAGTGGGGATAAAAGTAAGGTCTGGGGAACACCCCTCAGACGCACCAGGAGAAACGCTACGAGACCGGTGGGGGCTTGTGTGTGTGTCCACCCTTGCCTGGGTGACGAGTCCTCCACGGAAGAACGGTCTAGCTAAAGGACGGAGGGGTCATACATGAATGACCACAACAACAACGCATCGACGGATCAAGATCGAAAAGGGAAGTCGGCAAGTCAATAGCTGTTACTGTTCTCTCTCTCTCTCTCTCTCTCTCTCTCTCTCTCTCTCAACACAGCGACCAACAACTACCGCAGCCTGCATGAACTAAACTGAACTTTATATTTCCATCTGACAATTCATTATCCCCTAGACAACGATAGAGCTTATTTCTTATTGATTATTATTATACCCGCACTTTTAGGTTTAGTATTGATGACGTATATTATCTGTATATTTGCATTGATATTATTTTTGTGTATTTTTACTAATAAATACTGTTGAAAATAGTATCACCAGACTCCCAACGGACACTCCTATCTTTGCTGGTAAGACACCCAGTTATGGGGTTCGTAACAACTGTATTACTTATCTGCTTTTTTTTTAATAGTTTGTGGTTTTTTTGCACATTGGTTGTTAGTTTTTCAGTGTGTAGTTTTTCATTGATTCTACTCTATCTTGTGTTTCCTGGGAATGCCTGCGAGGAAATAAATCTCGAGATAGTATATGGTGACATATATATATACTTTGATAATAAATTTACTCTAAACTTTGAATTTTGAGTATGAATTTTCAACTGTGCAGTTGGTGAATGGATTTTTTTTTACAGCTATTTATTAGTACACTTATTGGCTTGGGATCAATTGAAATTAAGTTATCCAGAATTAGGCTGCTATTCACTGAGGTAATGTCTGAACTTCTGGAATAGGAATGAGAATCACTGTCCTTTCCATCTATTACCAGCTTGGACTTGTTCAGTAGGGAGAATCTAAAAATGTACACGTGATGAAATGAGGTAGTGAAATTATGCTGTAGGAACATAAGTAATTACAATAGAGGAAATGACTCTTTCTGTTGATATATCTGTAATACTTCTAGCTCTTCAGAGGGAACTATTTGGTGTAGGCTTGTTATTTTGTCCTTCGCCAACATTCTTTATATTTCTTTTCAAACAGCTTCAGTTGTGAATTGTGCCGAGGCAAAACATATGCTAATGATCTGATGTGGGAGTGGTTGTCAGGGTGGAACTTTTGTACTACCACGTGTTGGAATCACACTTGGTTGGTGTCCTTCATGATAACCACATATGGGAGATCAGTTTATTTCTTCTCGCATCCATTTCATAGCTGGATCCTCTGTAAGAGTGGGAATATTGAGTAGCAGTGGCGGGAAGCTTGCTGTATTCCCATTCCCACTTTCCTTAAAGCAATGATAAATTACATAAGCTTGGGCACATACTCTTGCATGGATATTGACAGAAATGAGAGGGTAACAGAATGATATCATTGATGAGATTTTCACACTTTTCTATCTCTAATCTTCAAACCACTTGCGAGGTACCTATAACTGATACTAAAACTCAAAAATGTATCAAGTAAATTGCATTTGGGAATCTAAGAATCTCTGGTCTATTTACCTAGTGTTGTTCTGCAATATTATGCCAAACCTAATAAATTGGTATTCAGATGTGGCCAATTACACTAATCCCTTATGCCTACACAACATCCATATCTTTCCATTTTCTTTATATTCATGTTCCTATCTAAATGGCTCTTAAAAGTCCCTAACGTACCTGCCTCTGCCACCACCCCAGGCAGTGCATTCCAGACGCTCACCATTATCGATGTTTAAAAAAAACTTGCCTTTCATATCCCCTTTAAAATGAGATGTACATCTTCTAGTCTTTGACATTTCAACTCTGGACAATAGATACTGTCTGTCTATCTATGTCTCTCATAATCTTATAAACCTCTATCAGATCTCCCCTCAGATGCTCCAGAGAAAACACCCCAAAACCTCAACATCTCTCTAGGGCAACCAGAGCTGTGCGCAATACTCCAAATGCAGCCTAACTAGAGTGTTCTAACGTTACTACATAACTTCCTGATTTTTGAACTCAATGCTTAAACTAATAAAGTCAAGCATACTATATGCCTTCTTAATCACCCTATCAACCTGTGTAGTCACTTTCAAGGAGCTATGAACTGGGACTCCAAGATCTCTCTGCTCATTGACACTGTTAAGGGTCTTGCCCTTAATCGTGTGCTGTCTCCTTACATTTGACTTATCAAGGTGCAACACTTCACATTTGTCCATGTTAAATTCCATCTGCAACTGATCTATGGGCAAGCCAGTTCTGAATGCAAACGGCCATTTCACCATTGATACCATGCATCTTGATCTTCTGGATGGGCCTCACATGAGTGACCTTGACAGACACCTTTTTCAAATCCATGTAGACAATATCCACAGTTCTACCTTCATCAATCACCCTCGTAATCTCATCAAAGAACTTAATTCTGTTACTAAGACATGATTGGCCCTGCACAAAGCTGTGCTGGCTCTCCCTAATTAGGCCATGGTTGTCCAAATGCTCATAAATTCTATCCCTCAGAATACTCTCCAGTAACTTCCCTACTATTGACATGAGACTCAGTCTGTAGTTTCCAGAATTATCCCCAGATCCCTCTTTGAACAACATTATCTACTCACCAGTCCTCTCAGAGCTCAGCTGTGACTAGAGAGGACACAAAGATATTGGTCGAGGCGCCAACAATCTCTTCACTTGCCTCTTTCAATAACTTGGGGTATATCCCATCAGGCCTTAATGTTCTGTAAGAGACCCAGCACTGATCTCCCTATCCTCCATGTCCTTCTCCTCGTTAAACACTGATATAGGGTAACAACACACACAAAATGTTGGTGGAACACAGCAGGCCAGGCAGCATCTATAAGGAGAAGCACTGTCGACGTTTCGGGCCGAGACCCTTCGTCAGGACTAACTGAAAGGAGGGATACTAAGAGATTTGAAAGTAGTGGGGGGAGGGGGAAATGCGAAAACTCATAAGGACAGTGCTTCTCCTTATAGATGCTGCCTGGCCTGCTGTGTTCCACCAGCATTTTGTGTGTTGTTTGAATTTCCAGCATCTGCAGATTTCATCGTTAAACACTGATATAAGGTACTCATTACAGACTTCACCTCATCATTCACATCTAAGTAAATGTTATTTCCCCTCCTTTTCCTTAAGTGGTTGCATCCTCTCCCTTGCTCCTGATGTATGTATAGAATGCCTTTGGATTGTCTTTAATGTCACTTGTCAAGGACTTTCCACAGCCCCTACTGGCTTTCTGAATTCCCTTCTTGAGTTCTTTTCTAGCTTTATAATCTTCCAAAGGCTCCTAAGCTTCACATGCTTTACAGGAGGATCCATCCTGCCTACACTGAACTAAGGATTAAGGATTTACAAACAATAAAAAAGCTTACTTGTTCTTATCTGTGCCTTCTCTGAAACCTTTGAGTTTCACACTCACCTAGGTCACTTACTCAGCCTCTTCTTGCTGAACCAGTTATACCTTTGGCTCCAATTTCACAAGTCCGGGTTCAGCAATCATAAACAAATGATTCAACACCCTCAACCTCTAACTGTGCTCACATAAGCCCAACTAGTCTTAACACTGGCCCACTTTAGCAATGGCTGCTCCAGTTATACTTCCTTGCTTTTTATTGGCTCAAATAAAACTCACCCCCATTGAGGTTTGTTCTTTTCTAATGGCTCTTGCCCAGTGATGATGTTACTATCTCACTCACTAATTCAAAGAATGATGGAACAGGACTGTTGCTTTATCAATCAGTTACTTGTTTTCTGCTATTCACTCCTTGTATTGATTTTTAAAACTTACCATTGGCCACTATACCATACAGAACAAATTACTTTTACATTTTGGATACATGTTTGAAGAATGTTTTGAAAGCCATAATAAAGATTTGCAAAAGTCATTTCGCTTTTTTACTTTTGCAAGAATGTTAAAGGTATATTTGTGATTTTCAGAAGCTTTCTTTTTCTTGAACAGTACACAGAAGATTGCAGAAAAGGGATGTATCCACCAGCAGGCTCCACGTACGTATGGAATTCAAGTTTATTGTTATTCAGCAGCTAAACAAAACAACGTTCTTCACAGATGGTGTAAAACACAGTACATATGTGATATACAGCACAAAGTAATTTTACTACTATAATATTAACTTATTTAAAAAAGTTTTCTGTAGATGTACAAGTTGCACACAAAGTACAATAATGACATATGGTTAAATATTCAACAGTACTGGCACCCTCATAAATCATGGCTACTGGGCGTTAGCAGGGTGTTCGGGGGTCTCTCAGGCTGGGGGATGTCGCTGTTACTCAGCCTGACGGTCCTTCTGCCTGGCAGTAGGAAGTCTAAGAAATTGTAGGATGGATGAGAGGGACCTTGACAATACTGAGGGCTCGGCAAATGCAGTGCTTTTGGTGTTGTCCTGGATGGAGTGGGGAGGTAGTTCTCTCAGCAGATCTCACAACCCATTGCATAGTCTTGCGGTCAGTGGCATTCCAATTACCGTCCCAGACAGTGATGAACCTAGTCGGAATAGTCTCAGTGGTGCTTCTCAGCAAGTGGAGACAAAGGAGGTGTTGAGGGACTGTGTAAGCCCAACCGTGATGTGCACTCTAAGAAGCATGGTGCCTTTGACTCTCTCCACAGAGGAGCCCAGTAGGGAGGAGTCAGACTGCACCTTTTTGAAGTTCACAATCATTTCTTTAGTCCCGTCTATGTTGATACTCAAGTGTTTGTGTTCACACCAGTCCGCAAGCTGCTCTAACTCCGAGAGGTATACCAACTCACCATTGTTGCTGATGAGACCAACCACTGTTGAAACATCAGCAAACTTAATGGTGTGGTTAGAGCAGGATCTAGCAGTACAGTTGTGCGTCAGCAGTGTGAACACCAGTGACCTGGACCTGGGGGGGTGAGGCGGGGTGTGGGTGATGCCCTCGTTCAGCACGATGGAGCTGAAAATGATGCCGCCAGCATGGACTGTCTCAGGTCTTCCATCCAGGAAGTTCAAGATCCAGTTATAGAGGGATGTGTTGAGACCCAACAAGGACAGTTTACCCACCAGTTTTTGAGGTATGATTGTATTGAACGCCAGACTGAAGTTGATGAACAGCGTTCTGGCATAGGAGACACAATTCTCTAAGTGACAGAGGGCAGAGGCTCTTGCATCATCAGAGGACCAATCCGGGCGATGTGCACATTGGTAGGGGTCTAATGTCTTGGAAAGGCAGGATTTCATGGCCAGCTTCTCAATACACTTCATTATTATTGAGGTCATTGCCACTAGATGGTAGTCATTAAGGTGGATTACCATCAGCCTCCTGGCTGCTGGGATGATGGTGGCAGCCTTGAACTTTGAAGGGACAGTGGACTGTATAAAACCATTGTGCAGGATTCCACTCAAAAAGTTTGCTGATTTCAAATGAGTGTTCACTGTTATAATGGTTACCCAATTTTGTTCGCTGTTCAAGTAGACTGTAATGTAAGGAAAATTTGAGCTTTCTGGGTTTTTTTTATATTTTCTTAGATTATGGAATTATATTTCTGCAATATTTTCCCATCTTTTTGTGGGGTGGAAGTGTATATAAATGAGCATTGTACAGAAGTTTTCCCTACCTTTCGAAAGCTTGTTTCTGGGATTTTGGATATTGAACTGAATTTGTCAAAATTATCTGTAATTACCCTTTGTTGATACCTTGAACCCATTTGCCATGGGATTCTTTTTATGGAGTGATGGTAATTTCACCACCATCAGATTAGCGTTTGAGTATCACATTAACTCAACACTCAAAGTGCCACCTGCGCAAGCTAGATAACCATTGCCTCCTGTAATGTTGTTCAATAAATCTGACTCAGTGAGTGAACTGTCTTGCAACAGCAATGCGAGCATAGATGAGGTGGAACATTAATTTGTTTTGCATTCGGATTGTTGCTTCATAACTTAGTTAAATAGGACTATAATGTTTTAAATGTAATTAGGGAGAACATGAATTATCTTGTATTTTGACTTATCATTCTCTAGTTATAATAGCATTTTTTATTACTCCAAAATAAATATTTAATGCCATATTACATTAATTGTGGGTACTCAGTGTGTGTGCAGCACAACTGGCTGGTGTGTTTACAGACATTTTTAATCTGTCCCTCTCCCAGTGTAGAGTGCCCTCCTGTTCCTGTACCTAAAAGACCAAGGTAACATGTCTGAACAACTGGCATCCTGTCGCACTCACCTCAATAATAAGAGGCTGGTCAAGGACTACATCTGCAGCATGATGCCACCCACACTGAACCCCCTACAATTCGCCTACCGACACAACCGATCGACAGATGACACAATAGTCACAGCTCTACACACCATCCTTACACATCTGGAGAAGAAGGATGCTTATGTGAGAATGCTGTTCTTGGACTACAGTTCAGTATTCAATACCATATTGCCCTGCAGGCTTGAACAGAAGCTCAGAGACCTTGGCCTTCACCCTGCCTTGTGCAGCTGGATCCTTGACTTCCTGTAAGATCACTGGCCGGTGGTAAGAGTGGGATCCCTCACCTCTGACCCTCAACACAGGTGACCCTCAGGTCTGTGTACTAAGCCCCTTCCTTTACTCCCTGTATACTCATGACTGTGTCACCACCCACAGCTCCAATCTGCTAACTAAATTTGCTGAAGACACTACACTGATGATAGCTTACAGAGAGGAAGTCATCACCCTGACACAGTGGTGTCAAGAAAACAACCTCTCCCTCAATATTGCAAAAACAAAGGAGCTGATTGTGAACTACAGGAGGAATGGAGACAGGCTCACCCCTAATGACATCAATGGATCTGTGGTTGAGAGGGTGAACAGCTTTAAGTTCCTCGCATAAATATCACCAAGGATCTCACGTGGTCTGTACATACTGGTTGTGTGGTGAAAAAGCCTCTTTCACCTCGACGGTTGAAGAAATATGGGCCCCCAAATCCTAAGAACTTTCTACAGGGTCACAACTGAGAGCATCCTGACTGGCTGCATCACTATAATACCCTCAATGGCAGGGCTGTGCAGAGAGTGGTGTGGACAGCCCAGTGCATCTGTAGATGTGAACTTCCCACTATTCAGGACATTTACAAAGACAGGTGTGTAAAAAGGACCCGAGTCACCCCCAACCACTATCTACTCCAGCTGCTACCATCTGAGAAACGGTACCGCAGCATAAAAGCCAGGACCAACAGGCTCTGGGACAGCTTCTTCCATCCGGCCATCAGACTGATTAATTCATGTTGACACATCTGTATTTCTATGTTATATTGACTCTCCTGTTGTACATACTATTATAAATTACTATATATTATACATTGCACATTTAGACGGACACGTAATGTAAAGATTTTCACTCCTCACGTATATGAAGGATGTAAGTAATAAAGTCAATTCCATTCAACTCAATTGTAATTAATGTTTTACCATGTTGAAGACTCCTTGAACCAAAATATTCACTTTTTTACACCCCACTGATGAACTGCCAACAGCTTCCAACATTCTGTTTTTGTTTAAGATTTCCAGCATCTGTAGTTTGAGTTTTGATCTAACTTTCCTGCTGTATTATGTTTACAGGTTCAAGGGACATGTTCCATGGTACAAGATAAATCTTGATTCCACTCCGCGTAAAAGATGGAACCAATTGATTAATGATAAAAAAGTGGAGGTATGTGACTGTCATCTATTGTGGATACATATTTAAGTATATAATTTAAGTTTTGTTTTGTTAATACACTTCAGTTCATTCATTGAGAATCTCTGAATTCTGAATACTTACAATGTGAGCTCAACTGTGAATAATGTTTGCCGGCACGAGATACCCCAAAGCCTTCAGTACCAGCACCCAGAGGGGTAAGGCAAGGAAAACATACTGAGAAGAAAGACAGGGCACAACATAAGGAGTATTTTCCTAAAATATCTTCTAAAAGGGAAATAATTTGTTTACAAAATACATTTGTTGAATTATAATAGTTTTCATGTCTTCATTTTTTAGGCATGAGTATGATGAAATCTTCTAGTTAACCACTGTAACTTCTGACAATAGTATTCATTGTGCTTTTTTAATATGAATTTGGTATAATCTACTTCACCTGTGCCAGATGAGCAAAAATATAAAACTGTTATCGTGAATTTTCTTTGTATTAAGCTATAGTTGTTCATTTGTGTTGTATTGTAATGTTAGTAACAATTGTGTCATTTTGAAGATAATCCATCTATTTGAAATCTTTCTCATCCGTCAGTTTTGCACAGACCATTCTTTACCGCCACCCCCTCTCCCCG